>NC_046154.1:166437291-166744791 GCF_011064425.1 Rattus rattus | reverse complement strand
CTGTTGAGGCCCATTTTTTGACCAATTATATGGTCAATTTTGGAGAAAGTACCATGAGGAGCTGAGAAGAAGGTATATCCTTTTGCTTTAGGATAGAATGTTCTATAAATATCTGTTAAGTCCATTTGGCTCATGACTTCTCTTAGTCTGTCTACGTCTCTGTTTAATTTCTGTTTCCATGATCTGTCCCTTGATGAGAGTGGGGTGTTGAAATCTCCTACTATTATTGTGTGAGGTGTAATGTGTGTTTTGAGCTTTAGTAAGGTTTCTTTTACGTATGTAGGTGCCCTTGTATTTGGGGCATAGATATTTAGGATTGAGAGTTCATCTTGGTGGATTTTTCCTTTGATGAATATGAAGTGTCCTTCCTTATCTTTTTTGATGACTTTTAGTTGAAAATTGAGTTTATCTGATATTAGAATGGCTACTCCAGCTTGCTTCTTCTGACCATTTGCTTGGAAAGTTGTTTTCCAGCCTTTCATTCTGAGGTAGTGTCTGTCTTTGTCTCTGAGGTGTGTTTCCTGTAGGCAGCAGAATGCAGGGTCCTCGTTATGTATCCAGTTTGTTAATCTATGTCTTTTTTATTGGGGAGTTGAGGCCATTGATGTTGAGAGATATTAAGGAATAGTGATTATTGCTTCGGTTGTATTCATATTTGGATGTGAGGTTATGTTTGTGTGCTTTTCTTCTCTTTGTTTTGTTGCCAAGGCGATTAGTTTCTTGCTTCTTCTAGGGTATAGCTTGCCTCCTTACGTTGGGCTTTACCATTTATTATCCTTTGTAGTGCTGGATTTGTAGAAAGATATTGTGTAAATTTGGTTTTGTCATGGAATATCTTGGTTTCTCCATCTATGTTGATTGAGAGTTTTGCAGGATACAGTAACCTGGGCTGGCATTTGTGTTCTCTTAGGGTCTGAATGACATCAGTCCAGGATCTTCTGGCCTTCATAGTTTCTGGCGAAAAGTCTGGTGTGATTCTGATAGGTCTGCCTTTATATGTTACTTGACCTTTTTCCCTTACTGCTTTTAATATTCTTTCTTTATTTTGTGCGTTTGGTGTTTTGACTATTATGTGACGGAGGTGTTTCTTTTCTGGTCCAATCTATTTGGAGTTCTGTAGGCTTCTTGTATGCCTATGGGTATCTCTTTTTTTTAGGTTAGGGAAGTTTTCTTCTATGATTTTGTTGAAGATATTTACTGGTCCTTTGAGCTGGGAGTCTTCTATACCTATTATCCTTAGGTTTGATCTTCTCATTGAGTCCTGGATTTCCTGTATGTTTTGGACCAGTAGCTTTTTCCACTTTACATTATCTTTGACAGTTGAGTCAATGATTCTATGGAATCTTCTGCTCCTGAGATTCTCTCTTCCATCTCTTGTATTCTGTTGGTGAAGCTTGTATCTACAGTTCCTTGTCTCTTCTTTTGGTTTTCTATATCCAGGGTTGTTTCCATGTGTTCTTTCTTGATTGCTTCTATTTCCATTTTTAATTCCTTCAACTGTTTGATTGTGTTTTCCTGGAATTCTTTCAGGGATTTTTGTGACTCCTCTCTATGGGCTTCTACTTGTTTATTTATGTTTTCCTGGAATTCTTTTATGGATTTTTGTGACTCCTCTCTATGGGCTTCTACTTGTTTATTTATATTTTCCTGGAATTCTTTTAGGAATTTTTGCGATTCCTCTCTGTAGGCTTCTACTTGTTTATTTATGTTTTCCTGTGTTTCTCTAAGGGAGTTCTTCATGTCTTTCTTGAAGTCCTCCAACATCATGATCAAATATAATTTTGAAACTAGATCTTGCTTTTCTGGTGTGTTTGGATATTCCGTGTTTGCTTTGGTGGGAGAATTGGGCTCCGATGATGCCATGTAGTCTTGGTTTCTGTTGCTTGGGTTCCTGCGCTTGCCTCTCGCCATCAGATTATCTCTAGTGTTACTTTGTTCTGCTATTTCTGACAGTGGCTAGACTGTCTTATAAGCCTGTGTTTCAGGAGTGCTGTAGACCTGTTTTCCTGTTTTCTTTCAGCCAGTTATGGGGACAGAGTGTTCTGCTTTCGGGCGTGTAGTTTTTCCTCTCTACAGGTCTTCAGCTGTTCCTGTGAGCCTGTGTCTTGAGTTCACCAGGCAAGTCGTTTGTAGCAGAAAAGTTTGTCTTACCTGTGGTCCCCAGGCTCAAGTTTGCTCGCGGGGTGTTGCCTATGAGCTCTCCGCGGCCTCAGCAACCAGGAAGATCTGTGCCGCCCTTTCCGGGAGGTTCCGTGCACCCGGGTTCCAGAGAGCTTTTGTTTTCCTCTGGGGTCAGAACTGTGTGCAGCATGCAGTCTCTTCTGGTTTCCCAGGCGTGTCCACCTCTCTGAAGGTTTAGCTCTCCCTCCCATGGGATTTGGGTGCAGAGAACTGTTTATCCGGTCGGTCCCTTCAGGTGCGGTGTCTCAGACACAGTGGACCTGCTGCTCCTGGGCCCTCCTCTACGGGTACCCAGAGGCCGTATACAGTTTCCTCCTGGGCCAGGGATGTGGGCAGGGGTGGGCAGCGTTGGTGGTCTCCTCCGCTCTGCTGCCTCAGGAGTGTCCGCCCGACCAGGTGGCGAGAACTCCCCTCCAGGGGGCCTGAGAGCAGAGGGCTGCTGAAGGCAGGGATCCTCCGCTGGTCCTGGACTCTGGCCAAACCGGTGCTCAGCTCTTAAGTCAGCTTTAGAGTCTTGTTTAAGATGTATTTTGGAGAATGTTAGCTTTAAGCAGACCTCTGGCCTTAATGTAAGCCTCAACAGCTTAGGGATATGCTTCTAATATGCCCAGCAAGCATGATGGTCTTAATCCTATTCAGTGATCCTCCATGATTCTCAAACCTGTTTCTTTCGAAAATGAGGCAAAGATTAACAATATTTTCTGTGCTGTAAAACACTAAGACAATTCTTGGCATAGAGTACATACTCAGAAAAATCCATCAATTCATGCTTAACAATCACATGGGATGAAGGTGGAGGTTGATTAAACCATATTTTAGTCACTAATGGGCCAGGCACAGTTGGGGGCTTTGAGCACAAACTTTGAATTTACTTCTCAATATCTAAGTAAAGCAAGAGAGAGTAATCCTCTACATGCTGCTTACAATCTGGGGTGGTGGGAGAGGGGAATCATTGCAATTTTTAGTCCTGCCTTGCTTCACAATTTGGCATCAGCACCCCTTGCATGTGACCTGGCATTGGCACTGGAGTGGGCAGATCTTATTGATCACATGATTTTCTCTGCACACAAGCAGCCCTATTCCACTTGTTCCCTTTGCACTGTTCGTGTTCTAAAAAGGAACTCATCTGATACATTTAATACTCTTTTAGTCTGGGCTCTGGGATGACTCAAGCACAGTCATCAGAGGGGAATGAGTCACAGGTGACAGCAAGGCTTGAAGGGGAGCTATCTGGCTTCCCCAGCAAGTATCAGCCAGCTCCACACATGCACACTGGTGTCACACCATGATGAATAGAGCATTTGCTGGGGTATTCACTGGGCTTCTGTGGTTGTTTACGATGTTGGGTTGAATTAACAGGAGAAATCTGTACATGATCACTTCAAACTTGGGAGCTTTCACCACACGTCTGCCCTTACAGCTACCTGGAAAATAGCAGACATTTCCCAACCCGTGGCCCATTAGTGACTAAAATATGGTTTAATCAACCCCCACCTTTATCCCACGTGTTTGTTAAACATGGATTGATGGATTTTTCTGAGTATGTACTGTATGCCAAGAATTGTTCTTAGCGTTTTACAGCACAGAAAATATTGTTAATCTTTGCCTCATCTAATCTAATCTATCTTTAAGTTTTTAGTATGTCCTTTACTATCCTCACTTTTTGGTAGATATGTGATACTCACTAGTTCACTGAAAAACATGGACATGATTGGGAAAGAACATCCACCGCATTTCCATGACAATCGTCTTAGGGGCTTCATCTTCGTCCATACATGTGGCCATTTCTTCTGCCGCTGAAAGAAGTACTTTGGTTCCCAATATGGCTACCCAAATGCGAGCTGAACAAGGGTGACATCAATGAACATGCCAAACTGGATGTGGAAGGATCCCCTGAGGGTTTAAACCTGCACAAAGCTATAGGCACAGAAGAAGAAAGCAAGAGGTATAGAGGGCAAATAGCTTGTCAAGTGTCACCTGGAACATCTCCACTTTTTCTTTGGTCTGACCTATTGACACAGAAGTGCCATATCGTATTTCCTGGAGATAGACATCTCCATTATGCATCTGTGAAATCGAGGTTTAATTCTCACCTTCCATATCATCTCTAGTCCACTGCAATTGGCTTCCATAGTGTGATGTGATCAGCATTAGTGGGAGAAGGTGCACCTAATCCCTGATAGCTTTGAGACCCCAGGGAGGGGGGAGGCCTAGTGGTAGGGGAGCATCCCCTTGGAGACAGAGGGGAGGAGGAATGGGATGAGGAACTATGAGAGGGTGGACCAGAATGGGGAGCAATTGCTGTATTGTAAACAAACAAACTAATAAGTAAACAAATAAGAAAAAAGAGTCACTTAGCTTAGGAGTCAGTCTTGCTGATAGAAGCCCTGCTATAAATCCATGAGAAAGAGGAAACGGAAAAGTGCAGGAGGAATGAGTCCTGATAGATTATACCAATGTGTTAGCACATTCGTGGGAATCCACATACGCAGTGAATAAAAACTAAAAGCACCGTACAGTGAGTGAACATAAACTGAGACAGGCCAGTGGCCACCAGCATGAAGGAGGCAGAGAGTTTCCTGTGAATGGTAGCCAGGAAGGGTTGTAGAAGTAGAAGATACTTTGGCCTAACTTTAAGAGTGATCTCTATTTTTCCTGCCTAGAATATGTGGAGGAATAAAGAGGGAGCAGAAAGAGGGAATGGCTAACCAATAACTGGTCCAGCTTGAGTCCCATGCCATGAGAGAAAAACCCACCCCTGACACTATCAATAATACTCTGCTGTACTCGCAGACAGGAGCCCAGCATAACTGTCATCTACAAGGCCTCACCCAGCAACTGATGGAAACAGATGCAGGGACCCACAGCCAAACATTAGGTGGAGCTCGTGGAATCTTGTGGAAGAGGGGAAGGGAGGATTGGAGGTGCCAGAGAGGTTAAGGCTGATACAAAGAAAACCTACAGAGTCAACCAACCTGGGCACAAAGGGGCTCACAGAGACTGAACCACCAACCAGAGAGCATGAATGGGACAGACCTAGGCCCTCTGCACAGATGTAACAGATGTGCAGCTTAGTCCTCAAGTGGGACCTCTAACAGCAGGAGCAGGAGCTGTCTCTGACTCTGTTGCCTGCCTTTGGATCCCTTCCTCCTAACTGAACTGCTTTGTCTAGCCTCAACAGAAGATGTCACCGGTCCTGCTAAAACTTGATATATCAAGAGGGGTTCATATACATGGGAGGTCTTCCTTTCTTTGAGAAGAAAGGGAGAGGACATAGAAGGAGCAGGACATTGGAAGGACTGGGAGGAAAAGAGGGTGGGGAAGCTCCATTTGGAATGTAAACTAATTAGTTAGTTAATTAATGACAAAAAGAGTGATCTGGATCCATATGGGAGCAGAAAAGCAGAATTGGTGTTAAAGTGAGACTGAGAGGAATGTGGACCCTAGAGCAGGAACTTGACATCGTAAATGACAGCTGAGGACTTCGGCCTTGATGCTCTAAGACATTAGATGGGACTTTAGTATCATGTTTTCTATTAGTTTCTAAAGTTAACATATAAATGAATAGGATTCACCATGGCATCTCTCTCTCAGTCTCTGTGTGTGTGTGTGTGTGTGTGTGTATGTATGTATGTATATGTGTGTTTGTGTGTGTATGTGTGTATATGTGTATATATGGATATGTATGTGTGTATAAGTATGTGTGTATATGTATGTACACACACACACACACACACACACACACACACACAGAGGGAAATACTTGCACGCGTATGCATGCTGGGGCTAGAGGTTGACCTTAGGAGAGTCTTCTTAGGTGGCTCATCTTATTTTAGTTTCTCCCTAAAGCTTACCAATTCAGCTGGACTGGATGACCAACAAGCTGTGTTCATTCACCTACCACTGCTCCCCCTCCACCCCAGCACTGAGGCTACAGGTACACACTGATGTAGCCTGCTCACATGTGGATGCTGGGGATCTGAACATAAGATCTCATAACTGTGTGGCATTTTCATATCTGCTTTGTTATTGCTCTTTCTTCCTCATTTGTCTTTTTTATCTTAGTGCCTCTTTCTGCTGCACAAATACATAAGCACGAATACCCAGGATCTTCATGTAAGAGAAGATGTGGTCTTTCTGTATTCTAGCTTATTATTAGCAGAATAATTTCTAGCTCCATCTATTTCCCAGCAAACTTCATGACTTCACTTTCGTTCTATTCTGCACCCCATCTTCTTTATCTGTTCCTCTGTTGATGAATGCCTAAGCTGCTCTCATGTCTTAGCTATCATGAATAGCTCAGCAAAACCACAGATGTACAGGCATCGCTGTGTTAGGATTGAGATAAACTCTGTTGTGCTACAACTGGGTCAGATGGTAGTTCTAGTTTTAGTCTTTGAGAAGCCCTTTTACTAATGTCCACAGCAGCCAGTTTGCACCCCTACTAGTTGTCAATAAGAGTTCCTCTTTGCTTGTGTTCTAACCAGCATTTGTTGTTATTTGGGAGGGTTGTTTTGTTTTATTTTTACTTTTTTGTGATGGCAACAGCTTGGGAAATTTTAATCAAAATTTCTTTGTTTACACAAGGTCTTTGGGGATTCCACATGAAAAGGGGAGTCTTAAAAATTATTTTACAAATTCCTTGAGGGATTCATGCACTCAACCTTGAACATATTTACACTCCCTTCAATTTCTCCCATCTCTAACTTTCCATCCATTACCACACAACATTGAGATTAGTCTTTCCATTTTATTTAAATTTATATTTTTACCCTATAGGTTTCACATATATACAACAAGTTTCTGATTTTTTGTTTTTATGGAATTTCTGTGTGTTCAGACATGTGGGCCTCATTATTAACTGGAAGATTGTTGCTTTTTTAAACAATTCTTTATATATTCTATATGTTACCTGCTTATCTGAAGTACAGCTGCCAGAAATTTCATTCCTATTTTTTGACTTCTCACTCTAATGACATTTCCCCCTTTGCTGTGCAGAAGCTTTTAAACATCTTGTAATCCAATTTGTCAATTAGTGGAGATATTTCCAGTGTCTGCAAAAGAAGCCCTGATGTTTTAAAATATAAGAGTGGCACCAAAGAAACCTTCGAGGTTAGCACTCAGAAGCCAAGGCTCCTATCTACCTCAGCCTATACCTGGGAGGAGACAAGGGCATAGAGGAGATGGCATGGCTTACCCAAGATGTCAGTCAACCCATGACAAAAGCAAGACTACAGCTGCCCACTCCTCATCGAGCACGTTCTCCGCCATGTCGTCTTTAGAATAGAACAACCATCCATGACTAATTTAATGGGATGTAAACCAAAAAAGAAATGTTTAAACATCTGTTAGTCTATCTCCTTACATATAAACAAACCCTGAGCATGCAATGCACACTTACCATTGCCAAGTTTAACAGAAGCTGAGTTCATCCATGGCAGTAAAGTTCCATACTCTAACGAGAAAGGAAAAGGGAGGGCTGTCAACACAGATGTCAATGATGAGAGCCTGAAGTCAAGGTGGTACCTCCCTTTCTTTCATGTGTGACCCACTTTGCTTTGAACTCTGTCATCCTTTAGCCACCCTCAGTCCAAAGCTTTTCATCCCAGGCCTTTTCCACACCGAGTTGGAGTCTTCTTGCCTGGGTTGTCCACTGCGAACAGCAAAGCCTTTTCTCAAGACACGAGAATTGATTAGAGCTGGATTGGAATCAAATTTGTTTTTTACAATCCACATCTTGAAATGGAATTTAAACTTCTGCCTGGTGTGTTGAGAGAAGCCAAAAAAATAAATTGACATTGACTTTTTTGTCCTTCCATATGGCCTAGGAACCACAGGGGATTTTCCCAGAATGAGAGGTGATGAGGAGTTTGGTCTTATGGGCCTGGGGACTGGATGGTGATCAATCTAGGATATAAGATATGTCTCCCCAGAATCCCTTTCCTGGAAACAGGATTACTTCACTGTTCTAAACTTGGATGTGCTTTTGTTTTTACATCTATAACATAAGGCTAGGGACACAGATGGGTGGATTCGATACAGCATGACCTTTGAGACATGTCATCTGAAAGCTCTGCAATCGCCAGAGTCAAGTGTCACTAGACCGTCTCAAAGTGAGCTTTGCAGCATTTTGGTCATTCCGGGAAAATAGCATGCCTTCCAGGGTACATACAACTTCATGCTACATGTTTTACTTGAAGATCACAATGTCTATTAGGTAACTAAAAGCTCAAGGAGGTTGTATACGATGGTTTAATAGCTACCACAAAATATGTGCGAGAAAGAATAGTTTCTCCCACCTCTAAGAAATCCCTAACCTAGCTATTCATCTGCAAGACAGGCTGAGTCAAACACAAGAGTGATCACCTGTGAGAATTGAGTAATTCATTATCGACAAGCAAAAGAACATGACTCAGGAGTCCGTCAAAAGCAGTCTCTAGAGAAGAAGCGCTGATAGTATGATTCAGGTTCATATAGGGAAGGCTACACATAAGGCTAGCTATAGAAAAAGTTAAATAAGATGCATGTTTTGACTGTAAGAAATTATGCCAGAATATCTCACTGATAGCTCATTGAATAATGCTAACTTAAAAAGTCCAGCATCTCCAAATATAAATTCCTATAATAAACAGGCATTTATCAATGTATATAAGATGTATACACATGTGCACATAAATTACACATTTGTATAAGTAATATTGTAATATCAGAAGGGATTCATAGCCAAAACACTGCAGTCATGTAAATTCCTTATAACTTTGCGTTCTCATCTGCAAAACTTTGAGTGAAATCCTGTATTGTATATCATTGTTCAAACAATCTCATTTCTTTAACCATTCTGACTTGTGGGGGTTATTTACATTTCAAATGTTATCCCCTTTCCTGGTTTCCTGTCCATAAACCTCCTATCCTATACCCTTTCCCCCTTCTTCTAAGAGGGTGTTACCACCCACCCATTCCTGCCCCCCCACCCTTATATTCCCTTACACTGGGGGTCCAGCCTTGGCAGGACCAAGGACTTCTCCTCCCATTGGGGCCCAACAAGGCTAGTCTCTGCTACATATACAGCTGGAGCCAGGGGTCTGTCCATGTGTACTCTTTGGATGGTGGTTTAGTCCCTGGGAGCTCTGGTTAGTTAGTATTGTTGTTCTCATGGGGTTGCAAACACCGTCAGCTCCTTCAGTCCTTTCTCTAACTCTTCTGATAAGGACCCCATTCTCAGATCAATGGTTGGTTGCTAGCATCCACCTCTGTATTTGTCATGCTCTGGCAGAGCCTCTCAGGAAGCAGCTATATCAGGCTCCTGTCAGCATGCACTTCTTGACATCAGCAATATTGTCTGGGTTTGGATTATATGGGCTGGATCCCTAGATGAGGCAGGCTTTCTGAATGGCCATTCCTTTAGTCTCTGCTCCAAATTTTGTCTCCCTATCTCCTTCTATGAATACTTTTGTTCCCCCTTTTAAGAAGGACTGAAGCATCTGCACTTTGGTCATTCTTCTTCTTGAGCTTCATGTGATCCATGATTATATCTTGGATAATTTGAGCTTTTGGGCTACTATCCACTTATCAGTAAGTACATGCCATGTGTGATTTTTTTTGTGATTGGGTTACCTCATTCAGGATGCTATTTTCTAGTTCCATCCTATGAATTTCATGAAGTCATTGTTTTTAATAGCTGAGTAGTGCTCCATTGTGTAGATGTACCACATTTTCTGTATCCATTTCTCTGTTTTAGTACATCTGGAAAGAACCATTCTGATTTTTAAAAATCTAGTTCATGGACCATGAAGCAAGAACCAAGGAATTCTATATACAGTAGATATATGGTGCTTCCCATAGTACCCAGGCTTCCTCTTCTTATATCTCTAAGCTGGTAATGGTTCACAGTTGGCCCTTGGAACATTCCTTGTCAGAGGAAAATGCCTTGCCCAGATCCCCTTCCTCTAGTAGCCCACATCTACAGAATTGTCAATACAAATTCCATCACCTTGTTAAGATTCTGGATGTTATTAAAGAATGACCAACTTGAGATCAGTTGACTCACTTGCTGGAAAGTCATCACAGCTCACCTTTGACCTCTGTAGCGGTTGTTGTCCATATCCTCCCAAATGCATGTGTATTCAAAACTTTACCTCATAGGCTTGGAACACATCTTTATGATTCTGAGTAACCTGAGAGTTGCACTATTAACAAGTGGCAGAACTTGCACTTGCCAGAGGCTGTACATTGATGATGAACTCATGTAGTCCTTTCTCTGGTCAGCCATGACTAGAATTTAAATCTCTGGCAGATATATCTGGTAGTGCTAGACTGTGAGTAGTAGCATGAAGTGGGCACAAATTTACATACAGCCATTCACCTTTGTGTCCCTAAAGAAGAGGAAAGCAAATTCCTTTCATTAAGAATGTCCTTGATGAGTCAAGCTGCAGGAGCCCTGTGGTCCAGACTGCACCTGGATCTGAACGGACCCAGTCAAACAGCTCCCTGCACCCAAATCCCATGGGAGGGAGAGCCAGATCTTCAGAGGGGCATACACGCCTGGGAAAACAGAGGAAACGACTCTCTGCCCACATTTCTGACTCAAGAAGAAAACACCTAGTGGCATCAGGGGCCCCTGCACACAGGGACCCAGGAGAAGGAAGGGTAGGCCCTTCTGGTTGCTGCCCTCACAGAGAGCTGAAACCCAGCTCTGAGGAGTGACTTCAGGCCTGAGACCAGAAGTAAGCCCAACTTTTCTGTTCCAAGTGACCTGCCTGGTGGACTCAGGACACACAAAGGCAAAATTCCTCTGGGACTAGACACTTCCAGTTTCTAGCTGACGCTCAAACCTTGCTGATTCTGAACCACAGCTCCCTGCTCCCAAACCCTGTGAAAGAGAGAGCTGAACGCCCAGACGTGTGGGCAATCCTGAGACTGCAGGGCAGGAGAGACCACCACTTCTGCCCACCTTTGCCCACATCCCTGGCCCAAGAGGAAACTGTATTGGACCTCTGGGCACAGGAAGATAGGGGCAGTCAAGCTGTAGGAATCCTGCGGTCCAGACTGCATCCGGATCTGAACAGACTCGGTCAAACAGGTCCCTGCACCCAAATCCCATGGGAGGGAGAGCTAGACCTTCAGAGGGGCAGACACGCCTGGGAAACCAGAGGAGACAACTTTATGCCCACATTTCTGACTCTAGAGGAAAACTCCTAGCTCCATCTGGGTCCCCTGTCCACAGGGGCCCAGGAGAAGTAGGGGCAGGCCCTTCTGGTTCCCACCCACAGGGACAGCTGAAAGCCAGTGGACAGGAACAACTACAATCCTGAAAGCAGAACACTCTGTTCCCATAACTGGCTGAAAGAAAACAGGAAAACAGGTCTACAGCACTCCTGACACACAGGCTTATAGGACAGTCTAGCCACTGTCAGAAATAGCAGAACAAATTAACACCAGAGATAATCTGATGGCGAGAGGCAAGCGCAGGAACCCAAGCAACAGAAACCAAGACTACATGGCATCATCAGAGCCCAATTCTCCCACCAAAGCAAACACTGAATATCCAAATACACCAGAAAAGCAAGATCTAGATTCAAAGTCATATTTGATTATAATGCTGGAGGACTTCAAGAAAGACATGAAGAACTCCCTTAGAGAAATGCAGGAAAACATAAATAAACAAGTAGAAGCCTATAGAGAGGAATCACAAAAATCCCTGAAAGAATTCCAGGAAAACCCAAACAAACAGTTGAAGGAATTAAAAATGGAAATAGAAGCAATTAAGAAAGAACACAGGGGAACAATCCTGGATATAGAAAACCAAAGGAAGAGACAAGGAGCCGTCAGCAACATCAGCATCACCAACAGAATACAAGAGATAGAAGAGAGAATCTCAGGAGCAGAAGATTCCATAGAAATCATCGACTCAACTATCAAAGATAATGTAAAGCAGAAAAAGCTACTGGTCCAAAACATACAGGAAATCCAGGACTCAATGAGAAGATCAAACCTAAGGACAATAGGTATAGAAGAGAGTGAAGACTCCCAGCTCAAAGGACCAGTAAATATCTTCAACAAAATCATAGAAGAAAACTTCCCTAACATAAAGAAAGAGATGCCCATAAACATACAAGAAGCCTACAGAACTCCAAATAGATTGGACCAGAAAGAAACTCCTTCCATCACATAACAGTCAAAACACCAAATGCACAAAACAAAGAAAGAATATTAAAAGCAGTAAGGGAAAAAGGTCAAGCAACATAAAGGCAGACCTATCAGAATTACACCAGACTTCTCACCAGAAACTATGAAAGCCAGAAGATCCTGGACAGATGTCATACAGATCCTAAGAGAACACAAATGCCAGCCCAGGTTACTGTATCCACCAAAACTCTCAAATAACATAGATGGAGAAACCAAGATATTCCATGACAAAACCAAATTTACACAATATCTTTCTACAAATCCAGACCTACAAAGGATAATAAATGGTAAAGCTCAACACAAGGAGGCAAGCTACATCCTAGAAAAAGCAAGAAACTAATCATTTTGCAACAAAACAAAGAGAGGACAAGCACACAAACATAATCTCACCTCCAAATATGAAGATAACAGGAAGCAACAATCACCATTCCTTAATATCTCTCAACATCAATGGACTCAATTACCCAATAAAAAGACACAGATTAGCAAACTGGGTACGTATTGAGGACCCAGCATTTTGCTGCCTACAGGAAACACTGCCTCAGAGTAAAAGGCAGGAAAACAACTTTACAAGCAGATGGTCTGAAGAAGCAAGCTGGAGTAGCCATTCTAATATCGAATAAAATCAATTTTAAACCAAAAGTCATCAAAAAAGATAAGGAAGGACACTTCATATTCATCAAAGGAAAAATCCACCAAGATGAACTCTCTATACTAAATACCTATGCTCCAAATACAAGGGCACCAACATGCATGAAAGAAACCTTACTGAAGTTCAAAGCACACATTGCACCTCACACAATAACAGCAAGACATTTCAACACCCCACTCTCATCAATAGACAGATCATGGAAACAGAAATTAAACAGAGACATAGACTAACAGAAGTTATGAATCAAATGGACTTAACAGATTATTTATAGAACATTCTATCCTAAAACAAAAGGATATACCTTCTTCCCACCACCTCATGGTACTTTCTCCAAAATTGACCATATAATCAGGCACAAAACAGGGCTCAACAGATACAGAAAGATAGAAATAATCCCATGCATCCTATCAGACCAACATGGGCTAAAGCTGGTCTTCAATAACAATAAGGAAAGAACGCACACATATACATGGAAGTTGAACAATGCTCTATTCAATGATAACCTGGTCAAGGAAGAAATAAAGAAAGAAATTAAAGACTTCTTAGAATTTAAGGAAAATGAAGATACAACATACCCAAACTTATGGGACACAATGAAAGCTGTGCTAAGAGGAAAACTCATAGCTCTGAGTGCCTACAGAAAGAAACAGGAGAGAACATATATCAGCAGCTTGACAGCACACCTAAAAGCTCTAGAAAAAAAAGAAGCACATATACCCAAGAGGAGTAGAAGGCAGGAAATAATCAAACTCAGAGCTGAAATCAACCAAGTAGAAACAAAAAGGACTATACAAAGAATCAACAAAACCAAAAGTTGGTTCTTTGAGAAAATCAACAAGATAGATAAACCCTTAGCCAGACTAACCAGAGGACACAGAGAGTGTGTCCAAATTAACAAAATCAGAAACGAAAAGGGAGATATAACAACAGAATCAGGAAATTCAAAAACTCATCAGATCCTACTACAAAAGCCTATACTCAACAAAATCTGGAGGAAATGGACAATTTCGTTGACAGATACCAGGTACCAAAATTAAATCAGGAACAGATTTAAACAACCCCATAACTCCTAAAGAAATAGAAGCAGTCATTAAAAGTCTCCCATCCAAAAAGAGCCCAGGTCCAGATGGGTTCAGTACAGAATTCTATCAGACATTCATAGAAGACCTCATACCAACACTATCCAAATTATTCCACAAAATTGAAACGGACGGAGCACTACTGAATTCCTTCTATGAAGTCACAATTATTCTTATACCTAAACCACACAAAGACCCAACAAAGAAAGAGAATTTCAGACCAATTTCCCTTATGAATATCGACGCAAAAATACTCAATAAAATTCTTGCAAACCGAATCCAAGAACACATCAAAACAATCATCCATCATGATCAAGTAAGCTTCATCCAAGGTATGCAGGGATAGTTTAATATACGGAAAACCATCAACATAATCCACTATATAAGCAAACTGAAAGATAGAAACCACATGATCATTTCATTAGATGCTGAGAAATCATTTGAAAAAATTCAACACCCCTTCATGTTAAAAGTCTTGGAAAGAACAGGAATTCAAGGCCCATTCCTAAACATAGTAAAAGCCATATACAGCAAACCAGTTGCTAACATTAAACTAAATGGAGAGAAACTTGAAGCAATCCCACTAAAATCAGGGACTAGACAAGGCTGCCCACTCTCTCCCTACTTTTTCAGTATAGTTCTCTAAGACCTGGCCAGAGCAATCAGACAACAAAAGGATATCAAAGGGATACAGATCAGAAAGGAAGAAGTCAAAATATCACTATTTGCAGATGATATGATAGTATATTTAAGTGATCCCAAAAGTTCCACCAGAGAACTACTAAACCTGATAAACACCTCAACAAAGTGGCTGGGTATAAAATTAACTCAAATAAATCAGTAGCCTCCCTCTACACAAAAGAGAAACAAGCCGAGAAAGAAATTAGGGAAACGACACCCTTCATAATAGTCCCAAATAATATAAAATATGTTGGTGTGACTTTAACCAAGCAAGTGAAAGATCTGTATGATAAGAATGTCAAGCCTCTGAAGAAAGAAATTGAAGACCTCAGAAGATGGAAAGATCTCCCATGCTCATGGATTGGCAGGATTAATATAGTAAAATGGCCATTTTACCAAAAGTTTATCTACAGATTCAATGCAATCCCCATCAAAATACCAATCCAATTCTTCAAAGAGTTAGACAGAACAATTTGCAAATTCATCTGAATAACAAAAAAACCCAGGATAGCTAAAACTATCCTCAACAATAAAAAAAAGGACTTCAGGGGAATCACTATCCCTGAACTCAAGCAGTATTACAGAGCAATAGTGATAAAAACTCTATGGTATTGGTACAGAGACAGGCAGATAGACAAGTGGAATAGAATTGAAGACCCAGAAATGAACCCACACACCTATGGGCATTTGATTTTTGACAAAGGAGCCAAAACCATCCAATGGAAAAAAAGATAGCATTTTCAGCAAATGGTGCTGGTTCAACTGGAGGTCAACATGTAGAAGAATGCAGATCGATCCATGCTTATCACCCTGTACAAAGCTTAAGTCCAAGTGGATCAAGGACCTCCACATCAAACCAGATACACTCAAACTAATAGAAGAAAAAGTGAGGAAGCATCTCGAACACATGGGCACTGGAGAAAATTTCCTGAACAAAACACCCATGGCTTATGCTCTAAGATCAAGAATGACCAAATGGGATCTCATAAAACTGCAAAACTTCTGTAAGGCAAAGGACACTGTGGTTAGGACAAAACGGCAACCAACAGATTGGGAAAAGATCTTTACCAATCCTACAACAGATAGAGGCCCTATATCCAAAATATACAAAGAACTCAAGAACTTAGACCGCAGGGAGACAAATAACCCTATTAAAAAATGGGGTTCAGAGCTAAACAAAGAATTCACAGCTGAGGAATGCCGAATGGCTGAGAAACACCTAAAGAAATGTTCAACATCTTTAGTCATAAGGGAAATGCAAATCAAAACAACCCTGAGATTCCACCTCACATCAGTCAGAATGGTAAGATCAAAAACTCTGGCGACAGCAGATGTTGGCGAGGATATGGAGAAAGAGGAACACTCCTCCATTGTTAGTGGGATTGCAGACTGGTACAACCATTCTCAAAATCATTCTGGAGGTTCCTCAGAAAGTTGGACATTGCACTACCTGAGGACCCAGCTATACCTCTCTTGTGCATATATCCAAAAGATGCTCCAACATACAACAAAGACACATGTTCCTCTATGTTCATAGCAGCCTTATTTATAATAGCCAGAAGCTGGAAAGAACCCAGATGCCCTTCAACAGAGGAATGGATACAGAAAATGTGGTACATCTACACAATGGAATATTACTCAGCTATCAAAAACAATGACTTTATGAAATTCATAGGCAAATGGATGGAACTGGAAAATATCATCCTGAGTGAGGTAACCCAATCACAGAAAAAAACACACATGGTATGCACTCATTGATAAGTGGCTATTAGCCCAAATGCTTGAATTACCCTAGATGCACAGAACACATGAAACTCAAGACAGATGACCAAACTGCAGGTGCTTCACTCCTTCTTTAAAAGGGGAACAAGAATACCCCTAGGAGGGGATAGGGAGGCAAAGTTTAGAACAGAGGCTGAAAAAAGGCCCATTCAGAGCCTGCCCCACATTTGACCCATACATATACAGCCACCAAACTAGATAAGATGGATGAAGCAAAGAAGTGCAGGCCAACAGGAACCGGATGTAGAGCTCTCCTGAGAGACACAGCCAGAATACAGCAAATACATAGGCAAATGCGAGCAGCAAACCACTGAACTAAGATCGGGACCCCCGTTGAAGGAATCAGAGAAAGGTCTGGAAGAGTTTGAAGGGTCTTGAGACCCCATATGAACAACAATGCCAAGCAACCAGAGCTTCCAGGGACTAAGCCACTACCCAAAGACTATACATGGACTGACTCTGGACTCCAACCTCATAGGTAGCAATGAATAGCCTAGTAAGAGCACCAGTGGAAGGGGTCCTGCCAAGACTGAACCCCCAGTGAACGTGATTGTTGGGGGAAGGATGGTAATGGGGGGACGCTGGGGAGGGGAAGCCCATGTAGAGGGGAAAGGGAGGGGTTAGGGGGATGTTGGCCCGGAAACTGGGAAGGGGAATAATAATTGAAATGTAAATAAGAAATACTCAAGTTAATAAAGATAAAAAATGGTTTAAAAAAAGAATCATGTTCAGAAGGATTAAATGTATGCAAGAATCACTCTGTCATCTGAGAGCTTCCGTCATAAGAGCTGTAATTCCACCACTTGGGGAAGAGATCTGGTCTCCTGAAGTCACTGCCAGAAACTCCCCTGAACACCTTGCCAGCTAGGCAGTCCCCTACCGGCTCACTCTAGCCTGAGAAACTGAAGCAGCAGCAGAAAGAAGGACCAGCAGCTGAGGCAGTCCCCTCTCCCTGCCTGAGTTCTCTCTCTACCTTGCCCTAACCATGCACCTAGCCGGGTAAGAGATCACTGTGAAGGGCGCCCAGGCAACAGAGCCCTAAACAAAATGACTAAAGTCCCAGACCTATACAGACGAGCACCATGGGGCTGGGAGAAGAGGATCACAAGTTTGTGGCCAGCCTAGATTATATTATGGATTCTGGGTCATAGGCTACATTGTGCAATTCTGTCTCAAGAAACAACATAAAACAAAATTAATTTAAATAAAAAAAATAAAGAAAGATTCATTCCATGTTTGGGAATAGATGAATGGGTTTTCGTGTAACCGTGCATAGCATTTTAAGAGCAATGGTTTCTAATTCCTCTTCACAAATAACTTTTTTAAGAACTTATTTTTCAATGGATATTTTTTAATGTTGGGGAAATCATACACTATTACTGAAAAGGTAATAGAAAGGCTTCCTCTTCCTAAGTCTGCAACTACGAGAGGACAGATTTTCCTTTAGAGGTGTCAACCCGAACTTGGATCATTGCCCACTGAAGGCAAACCTTGAGGATCAGCTGTCAGACAAAACCAGGTACCAAAGAAAGCCACAAGCTGTCAAATGCTGTCACGCTACCCACTGTTTTTTGTTTTAGAAATAAGGTTATTTGATGACGTCGATATATTTACATGAACACACATTGTGCGTTTTATTTTAAATTTAACAGCTTAGTGCTTTCTGAATTTGTAAATTTCTGATGTCACAATAAACAGTAATAAAAAAGGACACAAAAATAGAACACCCCTTTCAGTTCTTAGTAACTGCTGAAAGTGTAACAAGATTCAGAGATGAAACTGTTTGAAGCCACTGGTTTAGAGTCAGAGCTGACATTCAAAAACTGTTTACTGAATTATTCCTATATTTATAAAGGGAAATAGATGATCAAAAATACAATCCTTATTGGATCGTACATTAGTCTCTGAGCAGGACATTGCATTTATCTGGTGAATAGATACATTTTTGTGGTGGCTAAAGCAGGTTGCTGGAAATAAAGAGGCTATCCTCCCTATGCTTGATGGTCTTGAAAGAAAATCTCCATTTTCTACAGACAGCCAAGATCTCAGGTATTTTTAGAATGCAGGAAGTCTGCTGGCCTGACATGAATCCTCATGGGTATAGCCTTGCCCAGTTGTGTTCCTTTCCAGTAGCCAAGACACCTTACAAGAGAGAAGAATCCAGCGCAGTTCCAGACAGCTAACAGATTTTTATCTATGTCTGCCCATCAGGCTGCCCAAATCCAGGGTAGAAACACTATTTGAGGGAGAAGGTAGGAAATGTGCCTTGGGAATCCAGACAATGAAGTCTCTCTTTGTGGAGTTGTATGGAATTGAGTTCATAGTCAAAAGCACCAAAACTGATCCTTTTCCTCAAGCCAAGGCGGGATGACCAGGGAGACACAGAAAAGGCAAAGATTATCAGAGGCACTGACAACTTTGACAGTGCCATTTTGAACAGACTATCCGGAAGCCGCTCTCAGCAAGCATCCAGAATATGAAATTCAGACGTGACCATGCAGTTTCCACCCAGCAGTTTCTGGAGTCAGCTCTGGGTGGGGATCGTCTTTAAAACATGTTTACTATATGGTTGGTTCGAATATGAGAAACGGTGCTAGTTTTCCTCAGGAAATCTCAGGAGGCTTGCTTTCGTTCTTGGAATGAGAAGATGGCTTACATCTGAATTAGAACACTCTCAATAAACTATAACAAAGATAGCAAAGTCTCAATTAGACACTTGGATTAAAATAAAATTTTACCATTAAAACAAAATTCGAAGCCTTAAGAGGAATACTAGACCTGAATAATTTAGTGGGAGGTAAGAAATTCTTACAGTACTCAGGGTTAGCAAGCCTTTCAGCCCAGTCATCTGACTCTTCAGTGATCAGTTGCAATTGACAAAAAAAATGCTACCTATGGCTTCTGTCTAAGGCATGGGGGACTTAATGTACTCACCAGCTCCTCCTGTATTTTAGGAAGTCATAGACATGTTTCACATGCGTGAATAGGTAAGTGTATGCATATTCATGTTATGTTTGCCTGTAGCCCACAGGTCAACCTTGAGTATAACCCATCTTGTTTTTGAGATAGAGGCTCTCTCTGCACCTAGTAGCTTGACAATTAGGCCTGGCTGACCGGCCAGTAAAGTCCACGGATCCTTCTCCCCAGAGCTGGAATTAGAAGTGTATATATACCACCACGCTCAGTCTTTCATGCAGGTTCTGGGGGGTCAGAATCAGTATTCATGCTTGCAAGTACTTTAGTGGACCAGCCATCACCCTTACCCCAATCGAAATATTTATTATCAAGAAGTTTGCATCACGACATGAGAAACTTTAGCAGCCCGTGAGCCTTTATGAAGCCACACTACCAACTACTGTGTTGTGTTCCCCTCCACCCAGTGTGACGCAGCCACAGCAATGGAAACGATAGTTTAAAAGCATTTGATTGATGATAAGCAGTAAAATATTGTAGGCAGATTCAAGACTATCTTTATTATAATAAAAGAGATATACTGTTACTTTTCCATGTACTTAGGGCATACTGGTAATCCTAGCACTCAGAAGCCTGAAGCATGATTGCTGGTATACTGTCACATAGGGAAGTTCGGGGCCAGGCTGAGCTTTCTGGTGAGATCCTGTGCCCCCCCCAAAAAACCATGTTCTTTATTTTAATTCTTCTGCTTTCTACATGTGTGACCTTCTCTCGTCTTGAACTAGTCATCTATTGGTGAGGAGAGAGGGCTTCAGTGAAGGACTCTATGGTTAAAGATTAGGACACTGTTCGTAGAAAATAAATTTTCAGTGGAGGAAATAAGAACTAAACTGGATCTTTCCTTCACAGGAAGGATTTTTGATCCTGTTGTATCCATTTCAGCATGACCCTTCCTAGGGGACCTGAAGTGTCTACAAGTTTTGGAATGGGCCCTCCTTTGTGTAATGTAGCTTCTCAATGCATGGTAATAGGATACAATGTAACAGAATAGAAAATAAAAGTTGTATCCCCTCTTCCCATACAGCTGTACTCCAAACTCAAGAAAATGGGAAAATAAAAAGAAAGCAATCAGACCACATCTGTTGCCTTTGTTTGTTTGTTTGTTTGTTTCTTCATCTTTGTAATAGAGAGTCTATTAGAAAAGCAACATTAACCCTGGGGGACAAAGAGCATTGCCCATCCTCTTCTACTGTTCAACGCTCCCGGAAGTTATCAGGTCAGTTTTTCCTGTACCATCCTGAGGCACAGGCTTAACCAAGTAGTGTGCTAAGGTTGACTTGAGGTGTGTTTCTTTCTACTCATAATGAAATTTTAAATTTAAAGGCCAACAGGCCTGTAGTAGCATCCTTTCAAGAGATGCTACATACATGTAAAAGCAAGGCTCTCCAGGGCAAAAGCATCAATAGGAGATAAAAAACTGAGGAGATATTATAAAAAAATGGTGTCTCATAATTATAGCTGCCTCAAAGCCCTGCATTTCTCTGTCTGCAAGCTGCAGAAACCCAGGAAAACTCTTGGTGTGATTTAGTCCCTGCCTGAAGTCCTAAGGAGAACCACAGGAGCCCCAGATTCCAACATTCCTAGAACCAGAAGCCCGGCTCAAGAAGAATGCCCGCTCAAGCATTCTCTCCCCTTGCATTTCACCAGCTCCTAATGAGCTGAGAGAGATTCAAAGGCAAGAGAACCTCGCTCCATTGCTTCCTCAAACACGTGTCACATTTCCCCCACATTCTACAATTTGTAGCTCAGTCAGGTTGAGGCCATGGTCCACGTTGGTGGGTTCTTTGATCTTGCAGCAGACAGTGACATTTTCACCATTAGAGAAATGGAGGCCTGCACCATCGAGAGAACAAGCAATCCTCCCAAGGAACACCGTCTGGGCAGAAGAGTGCTTAGCATTAGAGACCAGCCATTTGCCCTACTGCCAGACAATCAGAAATGTGAGCATCCAGAGCAGTAAGGCCAGCAGGTGCCATTTCCCCAAGTGATCTGATTCCTCTCTGCTCTCAGAAGTCACATGAGCAATCCTACCTCCTGGACATCCTGATGCTGTCGTACAGAAACAACCATAAGTGATCAATCAGTAGACCCAAACCTCTGAGATCCAGAGGACTAGCTGAACGGTTGTACAGTGATCAAACCTGACTAACATTTTAAAGTAGTGAACACTAAAGCTATTATTTTCCCCACTATCATGAGGCAGGTCAGAATTCATTATAGGAGGAAGAATAAATTTGCATTTACCTTACACATGGAAACTGCTGAGTGAGGGAATGTGTGGCTAGTAAGACGTGGGATATCCACTAGGACTCGAGGAGCTGTAAGTGTCCTGGGTGTGCACCATTGGTAGATACAAGATGCAAAAACAAAACGGGAAATCATGCTATAATATAATCAGAACAGGTATAGAGTAATCAGCAGATGGGAGGGGGAAGGGTGAGTTATCATAAGGCCCTTTCCTGAATTCTAAAATATGTCATACCGGTTTTCCTTCCCCTGTAATTCTGATTACTAGTCCATCAAAACAGGAGTTTCCCAAAGACACCATGGAAGATAAGAGGAACCTTCATAATGAGGTTGAAGGTCGTGTCTTATAACGAAACACTGAACCTGCTTAGGGAACCCCTGAAAGGGAGAGGGTGGGGCTCAAGGGAGGGAAAGAGCAGGGTTCAGATATGAAGGGGAAAGATGGGGAAATTTGGGAGGAGGCTTCAACTGAGGAGAAGGGAGGGAGGAGGAATAAATAACACTATGGATGCTTGAAAGGGAAATAAGAAATCCCTTTAATCCTTACCTGAAGTTACATACAACACATAGACGTTTATGTCAAAGGAGGTGGAATGATTGTAAGAGCCGGAGGATGCAGAATTCTGCTGTGAGACTGAATTATAGCTATGATGGGGAAGCCACAGCTATGAAATCTCAATAGCATGGATGCCTACAAAGGACCTGAAAAATCCCAATACTGACTGGTTGGCATCTAAAGCAGTTGAGGCAAATCTTAATAGTGCTCCACTCCAGGCTGAAGAGCAATCAACAAGCAATTAGCAAACAATTAACCACTACTGAGAGAGAGAAATAGTCTTCCCTAGGGATGAACCCCCTGACTGGTTATCAAGTGGTCGACCCTAGAAATATACCTGTAGGCAGCACAGGAGAGACTCAGCAAGTTGCATTAATATATTTCTTCATTTATGTGTACGTTTAACCAGAAAGCTTAAATAAAAGGAGGCCATGCATTTGGGAATGGGTTGGAGCAGGATTCAGTTGAGGGTTGAAGGAAAAAGTGGAAAAATAATGTGGCTACATCTTAATTTTAAGAAAAGGAAACCCCGGGGGGAAGCGAGAAAGATTCACACGGGCTAGGCCTGCATTTTTTCTTTTGTTGATGAATCTGTTCACATTTATAGGAAACAGCATGCTGATTCAATAAAAGCATAGAAATAACCTGGACAAATTAGAGTAAAAAGTAACTTTATCTCTTCAGACATTGATCATTTCTATAGGGTGAGGTGTGTGTGTGTGTGTGTGTGTGTGTGTGTGTGTGTGTGTGTACACGTGCATGTGCACGTGCGCGCACATGCACGTGCATCTTTGATATAGCTCTCTCATTTCTCTTTGCTAGACACTTAGTAGTGAGATTATTGGCCCAAATGGAAGCCCTTAGCTCAGGTTTTTGAGACCATTGTGTTTCTTGTGTTTCTGTCGTTTCTTACTCGGATTCACAGAGCTAAAGAACTTGTGGGGCTCAGAAAGTTACAAGAGTTACAGTAGCTGGGACCTAGGTTTTCATACATGCATCTGCTTTTATACTAGGCAGGCAGCTCTGAGGATAAACAATTATGATTAATCCCTTACGCTGATGTTTTCCGTGATGCACGAGCCTCAAACTACACAAGCTCCTGTAAATAGCTTCAATAAATCATTTCTTTTGGTCTATAACTGACGTCTTATCTTAGATGAATAAAAGTTTGGCTTATGTATCACCAGGGGGAAATTGCATAATAAGGATCCATTTGAAGTTTATTTCTGCGTAAGAAAATTCTATCTTCCCCAGGTCCGTGGAAGAGAAAGGGACATTTTGGAAAATCCAAGCCATGCAGCTCTGTGTAGTGACCTCTAGTGGTAGGAGGTAAGATTTCATCAAGACCAAAGGTAAGGGAGATGGGATTTGAGGGATTAGACATGGAAGGAAGAATCTGAGACATGGACATGAGCCCAACCCACGTTCAGCAGGACATTCCTTCAAGTATGAGAGTTATCTGGAAGTATGCAAACGCATGCGCATTAATGTCTTTCCCATGCTTGCTTCTCGATTCCACAGTTCCGTTGCATAACTCAATGTATCCATTTGCAGGAGAGAAGTTATAAATTAAGCAAGACACATTAATACTCTCCAAGGATAATCCAGTTATGATGCCCTGTATTCACTTGCATAGCAATGTGCTTTCTGGAGTCCAGAAGAGGCAGAATGAATATCAACTAGCCTACATCTTACAGAATGACTCCTCTTCCTCACAGAGCTTTACCTCAGAACAGTACAAGATATCTGTCAAAAAATGTAGGTTGTGCCTACCCTGAAAGAAAAAAATGTTGAGAGCCTCTTTACACAATTAACCTACAGTTTGGATAATGAGCAGTTTGAAGGGATATTGGGGATGGAGGGGTAGAGAGACCTAAACTTAGATTGCATGACCATAGGCAAGAAGCGTCCCCCTCTGTGAGCTCCTGCCTATAGAGTGAGTTGAAGACCATCTCTCCAAGATTGCTCAGAGGTAATAGCCATGAAGTCCTCAGTGCCTTGGGACACAGGGCTGAACTCTCATCAGTCTCCAAGTTCACTCAACCAAACACAGCACTGTGAAGAATGACCTCCTGGTTAGCAGAACCGGGAGAAAGGGTTCTATGGGGTCACTTAAGAGGATTGGGAGGAGGGTCACTTGGTCATGGTGCATCTGACCTCCCCTTTTTTTCCAAACGTATTGTTTTCCCCCGTCTTCTCACAAAATTTCCTGCCATTCTCCATGGTCAAAAAAGCTTTTGACTGATGTCACCAATTTGTGCTTTGGTGTTAATGTGTGCCCCTAAGGATACATATCAATGCTATAGCACCTGCTTCTGTGCCATCCCTCTGGCACGATGCAGTATCCTTTTGTCCTCCTACTGGAGAATGTGGCCTTTTGAGCATAACCCCAATTAGATGCTGCCTTTGCTCTGCACACGGTGAGAACTGGACTTCCAGGTCGATTCATTTATACTTCATTTAGTGGCACGCCAACTCCGACCAGCGCTATCCTGACTTCCACTGTATTTTCACCTGAATGCTTTGTGACGAGTCCTCATTCCAATGTCACCTCCTCCCAGGGGCCTTTTCCAAGCAGTCTGAACTTGAAATCTCCTCCACCAATAATTTTCTACTGCGTTTTCATTTCTGCATAGCATCCATGACTACAGTTACTGCATTCGTATGTTTGTTTTCTGATTCCTTATCTTGAGAGTAGAGCCTAGACCACAGCCTGGTACATTGTCAAATGTGGTCAAATGAGTGAATCTCACACAATCCTCATGTCCCATTACAATTGTCAGAAGGGACACCTCCATTTCTCTCTGTGTCTCTTCCTTGTGACCATATTTGACAGCATTTTAGAGCTAATCTGCACCCACCCGGGATTTGGAGCATTTCGGATGTCTCATGAAGGGATTCCTGGATTATTGGTAAAATGCTTCCTGCTTTCGTCTGGTCTGGTTTTAAAAATTCTTGTGTGGGTGGAGAAGGAGCTTTTCTGGGGTCTCTGAAACTATCTCTCCAGGGAAAAAAATCTCTCCTTCGGGGTAGTGAAGGCTTGTGGCCAGGGGGTGATAGTTAAAACACATGGCGATAGCTATAAGTGTGCCCATTACAAGTTTTCCTATTGGCATAGGCTAGAGCTGGGGGAGGAGACAGGCATGAAGCCTTTGAGGGGCTGGATTCTAGGAGGCTTTGGAGGTTCCAGCCCATTGAAATCATACAGCAAATTTAGGGAAAGCACCTTTGCCATGACCTAGAACTCTGTTTAAATATTCTTAACTATGCCTGTTATAAGTTCTGTTTGTATAAGTGTCTGCTATAAATACTATCCTAGATCTTAGCCAAGGGTGCTGTAAAGACTCAGAGAACGTTGGTTAGTGTGGATATGATTATTGTTATTCCCTTCACTATAATCCAGAGGATCTGAGCTGGCCTAACTCAAACCTGCACTGTGTGCTGAATGTGTTCAGTGAGCGCTCTGGCCCAGATCACTACCTCCCAACCCTCTGTGTTCTGTTTCTGCCCCATTACATATGACCTGGCTACTGGACTTGTTAGAGACCACCAACAGATTTGACCAGTACGACCCAGTGCCCCAAAGTGAAACATCTTTATCCCAGTGCTTTGACACAGTGGGTTGCTTTACTCCATCCTTAGATGAATGAGAGGGTTCCTTGGAGAAACTCTCTAGTAAGTCATTGACCAGTAAATCCAAGGTTCTTCCATGTTTTGATGGAACCGTGAATGGGGATGCGATTGAGTGTGATGGCTCATGGGATGGCCGGGTTTCTCTCCATCTAAATCACCACTGCTGGGCCAAACTCTCCCTTGAGATTGGGGCTATATACAGGATCCCAGAGTGACGCAGAAGGCAGGCTTGGTTCGTATATTTATTTTGTTTGTTGACAGGGTCTCTAGACAAGGCTAGCCTTCAACTCCTCATGCAGCTGAGAATGACGCTGGACTTCTGAACCTCCAGTCTCTACCTTCTGAGTTCTAGACCCAAGGCACCACCATGCCCACTCATGCAGTAAGGGCTTTGCCTATGCTAGGTCAGCACTCCATCATCTCAGCTATGTCCCCAACCCAAGGGCTAACTTTAAACATGGCTCATCAAGTCCTCATCCCTTCCGGTTCCTTACTCCTCCTCTTCTCTAGACTAGAAATGAGGAAAAATTAAAAAGAAAGCTTTTAATTTAAGTAAGAGTTATTTATTACTTCTTGGGGTTTAGCTAATTATGTGATTAAATTCACACCAGACAAACCACTCTTTGCCGTCTTTGTCCAAATTAACCTGAAAAAAAAAAAAACACAAACAAAACAAACGAACAAACAAAATGCCTGTTTTTCCCATTTGACTTACAATAGGTATGAGATCTGACTTCATTGGTCAGTCAGGACCGGTCTCTGCGTGCTTACTAATGTGTGATAGATTCCAGCATTGATGCAAAACATTAGCATTTTGGGGTTCCAGTTAACAGGGTGAATACTTCCATTGTTCATCTGTATGCCTTTCCATACTGACATGGGTTCCTCTTGTTGGCCAAAGAGAAACCGTGTGGCTTGACATTCTATGAGAGAATTAGCAGTAAAGAAGAGTGAGGGCCAGAGCTAGACACAGAAGTCATGCAGAGGACGGCCACAGTCATCAGGTCTGAAAAGAGCATTTTGTTGGAGGCAGCTCGAGGTTTGAGCCCAAGGTTCAGAACCTGCAGAGGCACCTAAATGAAACTTTAAAATCTTGGGGAGAAATGCACAGCAAGTACATGGTAGAGGACACTCCCAATTGGAAAAATTTCTCAGAAAATCAGTGGTGCTTCCCCTTGCTTTAACTCTACCACACTGCGTGAGAAAGCACCTCATGTGCTCTTTGGTTCTTACGGGGTGGGACGGTTCTATGAGGTGGGCCTGGAGCAGATGCATACAACCCCCTGGTTCCCATAAAGTCTGTGAGTGGGCTACTAGCCCATCTTTACTGAAGCACTAACTATATTAGCCAGCATCCAAATCCCAGCTTCTTAAAGTGTGGCTATGACCCCATGCAGGGTTAAGTAACTGGATATAGAATAGGAGAAGCTGAATGCAGTGACTGAAAGTTGACCAAAATCAAATCTATGATGAGTTCAAGGTGCTCCCATTGCTCTCACTGGCACTGTAACACACACCTTCGCTGCTGTCTTCGTCCTGAACACAGGACATAGTCATGCCGTGCTGCCTGTCATTCTGTTTGTCAACACAAAGGCTGCCTGAAAGACTTGGGTTCAGAGCTGAGATGACCATGAGTTAGCAATCGCTATAGAAGCAAACAGTAATGGTGTACTTACAGAAAACCAAGACTTTTAATATTTTTCGACATCATTTCTCAGCACATGCTTATCAAATTAGTGTGGCTTTAGAGTGCATTGTGTTATTAGCATGCTTGATTTTTTAAATGCTGTTTGAGTTGTTGACCTGAGTTTCATATTATTCAATAATTTTGGCCACGAGATTAAGAATTTTCAGCAATTTCATAAATGGACCTCTAACATAATTCTTCCACTTTTTACTATGCATTTATGCAAAGCTACAACATTCAGAATTATGAAACCCAAATATCACTTAATTCTGAAAAATGTTGAAGATGCTCTTTATCCTGCAGTGCCAACTATTCAGCCCAGACTTAGTTCTATATATGAAATAAGAAAGCACATCATTGTCATTAATATGCAGAACACTTCATCTTTAATAAGTGTTAAAATGTATGTGTATCAGTAATTCATTTAGAAAGAATTGTTTATGATTTGTTTTCATTAAATGTTTGAGTTACATACCTGTACATGCCTTTGTAGCCAAGGTCAAATAAAAACGTCTTGTGATGGAGGGATTTTAAACGAGAGCAGTTTCAGAAGCCCTGGTGTACGTCATAGGTCAGAAACTGCTGGTCAAACCTTGCTCATCGCCTTTCTTTATGAATGATAGTTATTGGCATACAGTCACATCTATTCAGGTAGTTTCTGAGGCTCCTTTCACGCTACAAGGACAAAGTTGAATAGCTGTGCCACAGAAAAAATGACCAGCGCAGTCTATGACATTTACTGATTCGTCCCTAACAAGAACATTTTGCAGAACTCAACCCTGTGTAAAATCTAGATTCATGGTGCTCCGTCCGTCTCTGTCAGTAGAATGGGGTCAGCATGTGGAATCAGAGAGCCAGGGTCGTGAGAGATCAGAGTCTAATCTATTGCAGACACCAACCATAAAAAGAAAGGTTATTGTCCCAAGATTAGTTAACAGTAGAACCAAAGTAAGAACTATGTGTCCCCATGTGAGTGTTCCTGGGCACTCACACTTATTCACAGAATAAGTTATTTTTCCAACTAAGTCATAATTTAATTCTTTTCAAAGAATCTCTCCAGGATACGTTTTGACTCTGATCGAATAGAGTAAAAGTCTCAAGAGGATGAATGACAGATCTCTTGAAATTTGTGCCACATTTTTAAAGTATGTTTTTCCCTGAAAATAATAGGTAGAGAAAACCCACAATGAGCTGGAAGGAGTTGACACCAGAGCTCCCAAATGACGACAGCGCAGTTTAGGGGGCCGTCCTTGCCGTCATGCAGTACTTAGAGGAAAGAGGCTCATAACAAGCAAACAACTGCATGGAAATTAGGTTTAAAAGCTGGCCAAGAAACTTCTGGAAAATGTCTGGAATCGACACAACTGTGAAATGAGGGAGATGAGTAATTTCCTGGGATCTCCGTAGTTTCTTAGGTATATGCCTCTGGGGGGATTGGGCAGTGGATTCTAGGAAGCAGCCAAAGGGAACGGTGGAGTCACTGACTTGGGCTACGGAAGAGACGAGCAAAGCTCATGTTCTTAGAACCATTCCTGAATCAGACCACAGGAGGCTCTAGGCCTTGGCTCACACCTCCCCATTCCTTCGGCATCCTCTCACCAGCCAGCCCTGGATAGCTGCCAGACTGAACCTACCACTCAGTGTTTCCCAAGACATCCACGCTCTCCTTCAAACGGTCAAAGGGAGCAGCCCAACTATATTCTCTAGGATCAAATTCTAGATTCCTATTTATCATCTGTGTAGCCCTAAACAAGATTCCTAATCTCTCTATGACTATTTCTGCCTAGTGAGAATAGCAACCACCTTCCCGACAGGCCTATGGCACGTCAAGGAGCTTACACAAGTCAAATAGTGAGTTCATATTTCCAATGACTCCTGGATGCTGCACCGGCTGTTTCTAGGTTTGAAGCATCCTTGGGCCATCACCTAGATGAGAAAGGGACTTCTCCACCCAACCCTATCCTGTGTATCTGCTCCCATGGAAGGCTGTGTTGTCTCTGGATAGAGTTGAAGGAATCGTACCTGGTTATTCTGATTTTCACATTAAAGTGTGTTTATTTTAGAGGAAGAATTTGGTCTTAACCATCTCCGTATTTGGCACCTGCTTAACAAAGTCCACCATTTGAAGTTTGTTTCCTAAATGGGTGTGGAATGCAGGAAGGAATCAGGGCATGCGCAAATCGATCCAGGATAAGTGAGTAAGTAAACAAGGGTACTCAATGTTTCATGCTTATCTTTCATCTATCACACCTGAGGTTGTATCAATGATATTTATCTGTCTGGCTTTAAATGTATCAGGGAGAAAAGGCCTCTTCTCCAAGATACTTCATCTCCATGTCATTTTTTAAAAAGTCTCCCTGTGTAGGTTTTGCCCAGGAAACCACAGCCAAGTGAGTTCACGAGTAGAGTCAAATTTCTTGGGTGGTGTGGTCCTTGGTGGTAAATTTCCCATGCTCCAGTGGATGTCCCTACACCCACGTATATGTGAACACTAATTGGACTCAAGATTACAAAAGAAGAAAAAAACAAAAGAGGACATGAATTTAGAAGGGAGAAATGGGGGGCAAACCCAAGGGAAGTTGGAGATGTAGAGTGATCCAAATATATTGCGCACATGTGTCTTTTTTGTCACCAAGAGGGTGACAAAAAGGGCCAATAACCCCAAAGCCTCAGGAGAGTTGAGAAACTCAGAACAGGAAGGTTGACCCTGGGAACATGTCCTTCAGAATGATGTTAAGATCCAGGGGCTCATCACACAACCCCCACTGATCTTCACAACCTCCAGACTGCAGGGGGATGGATCTGCATATGGAGTCTTGCACCTCAAAATTTCCCTGTTCTGCCCTATAAACCGAGGCACATGGTGTCCACTCCTACAGAGGGCCTAAAGCTCTTCAGTGGTACTGCTTATCTTATAAATAATAACTCCAAAGGCCCTGAAGTAACCACTGTTGCAAAGAAGGGAGCCTTTAATGTATTTCTGGCAGGAAACCAAATCAATCCAGCTAAAGATAAAGGTTTATCAATAAAGCTCCCAAGCCCTCCAATCAGATCACCCTGTCAAACAGCTGCAAGGTCTTCTTCTCCAATGAGAGTTTTAGTCTGAAGAACTTCTAAGTTGAATTGCCTGATGGAGACACAAGGGAATCTGCTCTTCTGTCTGGTGCATCCACCCTCTGCAGTCATCTCCACTGTGAGGCTCCTCCGTGTTCCTCTTCTCCACAGTGAGAAATGAACAGCGCATGCACTAGAAGCCAGGTTGTAAGGGTTTTGTTCCTTGCTTTGTCACTGAACAGCTCCCTCATCCTGAGTGAATCTCCTACCTGTTCCGAGGCTTGCTTCTGTCTTTTAGAAACATGGAAGATGAAATAATTTAAAGACCACAGATTCAAAAGCTAGAGTATCCCCTAGGTCATCAATAATTAGGTATCAGTACACAAATCAATAATGGTAATAGCAATACTTCTAATAAGCCTCATATTTTAAATTAACTCAAACATCTTTTAAATTAGGTGCGTGATTTGTGTAATTATTTGTTTGTAAGTTCAAATGGATTTGATCATACAACAACTGCAAAGAGGACCCTAGGAAGGAAGGACACTTAATAAGTTATGATTGCTGAAGAAGAGCAGAAGTTGGGAATGTGGGTGTTTACACTAGAAGAGTTTGAATCAGGGGAAACATTGGCAGATCATTGGATATCTGAACGGAAGCAGAACCACTGTCATTTCTCAAGTCTGACACAAAAATTAGTCCGGGACCTGTCTTATCGTGGAAAACATACCATTACACTGGACAATGTGGTTTATGATAATTTTTTACCAAACACCACCATGACCTTGAGAACTTAAAAAACCTCTGGTTAAGGGAGAAAAAGAATCAAGAAAGCATAAACTAAGTTGTGTCTTCCTTACAGCATTGGAAAGATCAACTGAAACCTTGCCATGTTTCAGGGTTCAGGCCAGTGTTGCAATCTTCTAATTAAGATAACATGTTTAGGATCAAAATACTGGAACGTCACAACTGGGAATAGAAACATCATAGCCCAACAGCATTCCCACTAGAGATGAAGAAACAAAAATATCTTGTCAAGAACTGTGCATCGACCTTACCTGAAAGGCATAACCCAGGCCAAGTTACCTCAAAGCTATGGATATTAATGAGTCTTACAAACTCAAGTATATATATTTTTCCGTCAAGCACTGGAGTTCCTTATGAAAAAGGAAAACATACAGTTTTTCTACTTGTAGCTACCTGTCCCATGAAGATCCCAGAGTCTATCTGAGCATTGCTACTACATAATATGCAGGATATTACAGGCTGAGGGGTGAGGGTCAGAAAACACTAGGGATGACAAATAGGAGGTGGAGAATAAAGTAGACTAAGTCTCTAGAACCATGCTTAGGGGAGGACCAAGTTTTTGAAAACTCCTGGCCAGGACTGGTCTTTGTACATCCTCCCTAGACATTCTTTGGGAATTCGGTAGGACATGGTATTGTAAGAAGCATTTCTCCCTGGCCTCTGCTTCATGTCCTGCCTCTTGGCTTCTGACAAAAATTTCTGCCCTGACTATCCCTCATGTTGGCTAGTAAGATGTAAGGTTAAATAAACCTTTTCCTCCCCAAGTTGCTTTGGCCCATGACCTTTAATCACAGCCATAGAAAGCAACTAGAACACCCCTTTCTTTTCCAACTACTCTGAGCCTATTTGTAGGGGGTTATCATATGGCTTAGTATTGTTTTGTTCAGTTTGGGGATATCTGCTCTCTCTCTTCAATCCAGTGAGCCATGTGTCCTCACCTCCTCGCCTCCAGCAATACCCGATGTAACCTAGATTACAATACAATCTACAGTCTGCCAGTGAGGTATGCTCACACGGGGAACGGAACGTGGGAGAGCAAAGCCTTTCATCTCAAAGGTACAGGATGAGATTCCATATGAGGCTCCAAAATGGTCTCCTGAAACTCACCTTCCATTGGGGGGGTCCATGATGATCACTGAATTCCAGATGCCAGATTGCCCAAAAGTTTTGTGACTGCAGCTACAATGTAAAGGTTGGTGTGGCCTTCATACTGGGTTCCTCTTGAGCCTTTTCAATGGTTTTGGAAGACTTGTTTCTCAGCCTTATAACCCTTTTCACTTGAAAAACTTTTGAGTGATTATAACTGGTTGGCTGAACTGCCCAACGCCATCCACATGTCTAACGCCATGTCCTATGACATATTGGGCCAGAGACGTCTCCATCTTGGACTTTGGGATCAACTCTGTTGAATGACAATGACAAGCTTGGAGGAAAAGGCCTGTGAGTTTCCTTCTAGGGTTAACAGAGCTTACATTAGTTCATTACATCATTACATTATTTAATTTACATTAAAGGGTGTGAGCAAAGAAGAGGATGAGGGACAATATACCTTAAATGAGGGGATGTGCTCCAATGAGAAGTAAAGGATTCTTGGTACCTGAAGGGCATTTTCATCCTGCTAACAGGACAGTTTTGATGGAGGCTACTCAGCTGCTGGTAGACTTCTCTCATACAGAAAACCCAGCACCTATTGCCACTCTTTTGTGAAACTAAGCCTTACCTCACTCAGAATCTTAAGAAAAGTTTCCATATATTGGCCCTATTTCAAGGGAGACCCGTCTGCCTCTTTCCTTTCTAAAAAATCTATGCTTCCTCTTATGTCCTGATTAAAGAAGCATTTGTTTAGGTTAATGCTTTGCCCCAGAAGCTCCTAGGAAGGTCACACCCCACCACAGTGCTAATTCGTCACTGTTAACAATCACCTGCTCAGCTCTGTAAGAGTTCAGGTAACTGTCCTCTCTGCATGCTCATCCCATTCGTCCCACAGCTTCTGTGGATGTGCATTAGTTATTTCTACAACCTCAAGCATACACATCATTCTATCTGAGAGTTTCCCCTATGGACCATCTGCTCTCTGCGCATGTGGAAGAAAGCCTAGACAGGCCAGAGACTAACACCATCAACCAGCAATTGGCAGGGTGGTGTGTAATGAACCCTACTACCTGGGGTTTTGGGTGCTTCTGCGTGAGGCAACTCACCAGGGATGGTGTACTTTCCATACCATTTGTTCAGAGTTTCTGTGTGTAATTAAAGAAAGGTGATCCACAGCAGGGAATGGCTTGGTTTCTGACTCTTTACTAGATGTCTTCCAGTCCCCCAGTCACTTCCTCCAAATTACCCACCCACTGTTGGAGCCCTGCCTCAGACTTTGCTCTGAGAGAGCTCAGTCAGGTGCAGTTTCTTTATCTCCATGTCAGCCATGTGCAGTCAGGGGATCGAGATGGTGTGGGGTATTATGGGTAAAAAGAGTGTTGTGGGGTGAAGGCTGAAATCATCCTTTGTCCAGGGCTACAGCAAGCAGCATAAATGGCCCTGGGGAAATACAGAAAAGCCTTGAGAAGAGGGAGCAGGGTAGAAAACTACAGCCTTGCCTTTAGTGTTCTCAAATGCATAGTTGAGCCTTCTGTGTAGCAAGGTCAAGGGAACATAAAAAAGTGTACAGATCTGCCCTTGGGTCAGACTATTCATTCTTCGTGTCGAGTCAATCCTGCAGTATGTTCTTTTCCCTCAACAATTTAAATCACCTTGGTTTTGCCTGTACTAAATGGAGAATTTGTGAGGGGTTGGGAAGGAAGGGTAAAAGGGACATAGGACCTGGAGCTAGGATGGTTCCAGTCAAAGGGGCCAGAATGAACATCCCTGTTGGTACCAAGGACACATCCCAACTGAGGCTCACTTGCCTGGGGGCTTTGTAAGGAGATCTTTGCTTGGCTCTGGAAGAGGTCGGCTGCACACTGTATTTTGCTCATTCCAAGCAAACAAGCAATAATGTAATGGCAGGAAGCCTCGTAAAAATGGTTATTTCTATTCCCGGACTGCTCTGGGGCTCCATCTAATTTATAAACATTGTTTTATGAAAAATTGAGATCATTCTTGGAAGTGCCCACAGACAGTGACCTCTGCTTGTTTTGGTGCAGTGTTTGCGTGTGAGTGTGTACACGGGCTGTTGTTGCTAAGGAGGCGGTGGCCAGCTCTGAGGAATGGCTGCCTTTTCATGCTGCACATTTTCTTCTTCAGGGAGGGCAAGCCTGACCCCCCTCACCCAAAATCTATTACTCCCCACAAGACAGAAATGAATTCAGCAGCGGCTGAATGTCTGAGGCACGAAGGCCTTACCCACAATACACTGAAGAAGAGTTCAATACTTCCAAATGCTTCCACGTGTAGAAGTAATTGAGTTCTCCATTTTTCCCCCTGAGAATTGGACCGCTGATACCAAGCTGTCTGGTAGGATTTGCATTAAATTCTAGAACTCAGAGCTGCTAAAAGTGTACAGGGATGGAGAAGAGAGTCTGAGATTGGAGGAAGCAGAGATCAGATATAAATCAATCGTGGGAGTTTGTGATCCCTCCTAAAACTGGGGAACAATTGAAACAATATGAGATCGGGATAAAAGTTATGAGCAGGGCTCACCTTTCGGCTCTGCCTCCTTGCTTGCTGGGTGGCCCTGAACCCATGACTTAACATTGAGAAAACCCAATCTTCTCAAATGTCAGGGAAAACACCTGTATCCGCTAATTCAGCAAGCATCCGTGATGTGTGGGATACATGACAGCCAACCTCGGTGGACACTTAGTCCAGCTGCTCCCTTATGTGCAATGTTCTCTTCTCAGACATCTGCCTTGGTCATTCCCTTCCTTTCCTGTGACTGTCTACTCAAATGCCATCTCAGTTGTCCAGTCGTCCCTGCTCACAGTCGATATGAAGAGCATCTTTTTGGTATTTTCCCCTCCATCCCTTTCTTCCTCCCCTTCTTACCTGACATAATTATATTCTGCCTCTCTTCTTTTCTGTAACTGCTGTGCTTTTGTATCGCACCTTCCCTAATTGGAATTATTATGATGAAATTACTTTTTGTTGTTAAAGATTTTGTGTGTGTGTGTGTATCTACATATGTGTGCATGCCTGAGTTTATGTGTACGTGTCTCATACATGCAGTAGCCCCTAGAGGCCCGAAAGGAGCATCAAGTCTGTTGGAACTGGAGCTGCATACAGTTGCGACCCACTAAGTGGGTGCTGGGAGCCAACCAGGCCCTGTGCAAAATCAGCGAGTGCTCATAAGTGCCGAGCCATTCCTCCAGCCCCAAGGTTCATAATGATGCCAAACACTATTATGGAGACTAAATATGTATTCAATAAATCGGTGTGCATAGATCCCCCAACGTATGTTTTCTGAGCTAATTTCATAATTGAGAAAACTCAATTCAGCCTAAATGTTTGGAGGAAAATGCCACAGCAGAGTTTGACAGACTTGGTTAAACTTCCGATGGGAAGAAAGGATACTTTCTCCTAATATTCACAGATGTCATTACTAAGGGGTGTTCCCAATGCAGGCCTCCTACTCCCTGGAGAACATTCGATCTCTTTCCTCCAGCCTTCCATTACACAAGCTTGAAACCTAGAGCCATTTTAGAAGTGACTCTTTGAACTCTGGGATGACTTTTGCTTTCTTTTTTACAGGACTGAAGTATCTCTGAGGGGGAGCAGTCTGCTGCCACTCCTCTCTGTCCCTTGGAGGAGGCTGCAGTGGGCTACAGGGCTCCTGAGTTTTATTGGAGCTGCAACATCCATGTGGCCACTCATGTGACCATCTCACATAGCCAGAGTGTATGAAAACAAGTTTGGAAAGCAAACTTCAAAAAGAATTGATGTCACTGGCCCCAGGGGTCCTTGGGTGGGGCCATGTGGGGTCAATTTGGGTGAGGCCAAACTTCATTGATTCTGCATGGCCCAGAACCAAATAAATAACAGTTGACTTAGGTAGATAGAGACATAGTGCCAAGGAGATATCTACTAATGTAGATATAACTCACAGACTGTAACTCATAGACTGGAAGCCATGACTTCCAGACCATGCTAAAGTAGGGGTTAAATAACTTGCAAGAAAATGAATAAAAAATTAGAGGTATATAGTAGATTGTCCAATGACATATAATTTGTAGTTCAAAGAGATGAGATTAACACCTAGTTTTACCTTTTCTTAGTTAGACTATAAACTCATGTTAGCCAAGGATTCAGTAAGTCCGGGATTGGCTCATTGAAGATTCCTCAGCACCTAAGAGAGTCCTGGGTGATGACATATTTAAGACATCCCATAAGTCTATATATACATTGTCTGAGAATTGCAGTCAGAAAAAAAGGTCAAAGAATCAGAGATAATGAGAGCGTGGGTGACCACAATATTTATGCTGAGCTCTCACCAAGTCAGCTTTTCTGTCCCAAACCTTAGTTCCCCTGGCCTTCATAACTGTCTCCTGCCATCAACCATCAGGTCCCAGGCTCTTCTTCCAAGACACTTCTGAAGTGTTTGAGCCAATTGCATTGTTTGGGGAATGATCTCTGTCTGTCCTTTCTTTATTTGGGACATTGTTGTTGTTGTTGTTGTTGTTGTGGTGGTGGTGGTGGTGGTGGTGGTGGTGGTGGTTTTAAAGAAACCACTATTGGTTTTATTATATCCACATCGTGACAACAGGTTCACTCAATCCAATTCATCAGTTGACTAGAGACAAACTGGCTAGCTTAATGAACTAGAGTAGACTTGATAAATACCTGACTAGAAAAGAAGTAAAGCAATAGGTAACATCATGTAGGACAGAATGCAGAGTCCTGGGTACAGTTGTGGTATGGAGTATGAGCCTACACTTTATATCCTGATGAGTCAGACTCAGATGCCTCAAAGCCTTTCCACACATTGGGTACAAACTCTCAGGCGGGAGCCAAGAGATGACAATTATCACCAAGGCTGGGATTCTGGGTAATCAGGATTCTGGGGAGCTGTGGGAATTCAGACAACTACTTGGCTTCCTTGGCTATGACTATTTTGTCTAGACAATGAGCACATTGTCCGATGCTTGTAAGTGGCAACTCCATGACTCAATATGCCTTCCAGAGAGGTTTGGTACTGCCATTTTGGGTGTGACACCAGGCACTTTTTTTTAAAGCAGCCCATCAAATCGATTGAACATGTTAGTGTTAAGTTCAGCCACAGCTCCCATTTCAAATTAAATATAACAACCACAAACTAGTTGAGACAATGTTGAGTGGTTGATTGCTATTCTATAGGCAGTTAGTTAAGTACTAATGAGAATATTATAAGTTTCTTCCCAGATCTTCAAACGTTTCTATAGAATATAGAACATCTTAGGCCTTAGATAATATGTCTCTAGTTTTGCTAACAATTAAAATTGCTCTTTTTTGTAATTAGAACATGTTAGCAAACAACTAAATCTAGCCAGGAGTTATCCTACTAGGAATATAAACAGATTAGACTCTAGGAGTTTACACACATTTGCTTTATTATGTTCACATTACTCGCCTGTCTCTGGGATTGTTGGCCATCATCTACCACAAGAAAATAATCTGGATGACTCCTAGTTTCAAGTCATATTGTTTTATAAATACATACTTCCTTGCCTACAAATCATAGTTCAAAATATTGATTTGAATGATAAATCTAAGCTATATACTTAGCATTATTTGAACCCTCGAGGATATATATATACACACATTTGTGGACCAACAAGGATGGCTCCTGCCACTAAACCTGAAGACCTATATCGAATCCCCTAGGTCCACACATTGGAATGAATAAGCCAAATTTCCTAAATTATTCTCAGACATCTAGGAAAGTTCAGAACATATATCATAAGTAAATGGATAGGCCAGTGTGATTAGAAAAGTTTAGGATAGCTAAAACTATCCTCAACAATAAAAAAAGGACTTCAGGGGAATCACTTCCCAGATCTCAAGCAGTATTAAAGTGATAAAAAACTGCATGGTATTTACAGAGACAGACAGATAGACCAATGGAACATGATTTTTTAGCCAAAAACCATCCAACATTTTCAGCAAATGGTGCTGGTTCAACTGGGCGTCAACATGGAAGAATTATCCCTTATACAAAGCTTAAGTCCAAGGAATATAAATCAAACCAATTCAAACTCTAGGAGCATTTGGAACACATGGGCACTGGAAAAATTTTGCATTTATTATGTTCACAAATGGGGATCTCATAAAACTCAACCTGTCTCTGTGATTTAGGACCAACAGATTGGGAAAAGATCTTTACCAATCCTCAGATCTTATATCCAAAATACAAAGAACTGAAGAAGTTAGACACAGGGAGACAAATAACCTATTAAAAAATGGGGTTCAGAGCTAAACAGAGAATCACAGCTGAGGAATGTGGCTGAGAAACACCTAAAGAAATGTTCAACATCGTTAGTCATAAGGGAAATGCAAATCAAAACAACCCTGAGATTTCACCTCACACCAGTGAGAATGGCTAAGATCAAAAACTCAGGTGACAGCAAATGCTTGCGAGGATGTGGAGAAAGGGGACACTCCTCCATTGTTGTGGGGTTACAGACTGCTACAACCATTCAAAATAGTTGGAGGTTTGAAAATGACATTGAAATCAGCTATACCTCTCTTGGGCATATACCCAAAAAGATGCCCCAACATATAAAAAAGACACGTGCTTATGAGCCTTATTCATAATAGGAGCTGGAAAAGAACCCAGATGCCCTTCAACAGAGGAATGGATACAGAAAATGTGGTACATATATGGAATATTATATATATATAGGCAAATATATGGAAACTATCATCCTGAGTGAGCTAACCCAATCACAGAAAGACATACATGGTATGTACTCATTGATAAGTGGCTATTAGCCCAAATGCTTGAATTACCCTAGATGCCCAGAACAAATGAAACTCAAGACGGATGATCAAAATGTGAATGCAGATCGCTCCTGAGAGACACAGCCAGAATACAGCAAATACAGAGGGGTGCCAGCAGGAAACCACTGAACTGAGAACAGGACCCTGTTGAAGGAATCAGAGAAAGAACTGGAAATAAGTCAAGAAATGTACAGCAATGCCAACCAAAATTCAGGGACTAAGCCACCACCCAAATTCATGGACTGACCCTGGACTCTCCAGAAAATGAATATCCAGTGGCACCAGTGGAAGGGGAAGCCCTGGGTCCTGCTAAGACTGAACCCCATGAACTAGACAAACAGGTTGGGAGGAACAATAAGGAAATGGAGGGGATGTTTGCCCGGAAAAAAAAGGAATAACAGCCTGAAATGTATGGTTACTCAAAAAAAAAAAAGAAAGAAAGAAAAGTTTTAACTAGAAATAAGATTTAATTCCAGGTCCTAGGTTTCATGATTTCATCCATTTCCAGGGGATTGACCTGCAGAATGAGTACCTGAAGCTTCGTGATAGATTAGTCACAAAAAGTGCATGAAGACTATAATGATTTTAGAAACGTTGAAACAAATTCTCTATGAATAAATGATTTCATGGATAGAGTGTGTTTACAAGTAGAAATTATTATGGGTTGTATAACCTACTTTTGACATGAGCTAGTACTTAGAAAATATGGTGTACAAAATGAATTGTTAACAGAGCCTCACTTTCAAATTTTGTTACCTCCCAAATAGGCACTAGCGTAAGGTGCATGAATGTGCACTTCTATGCACATTAGTTCCTGGATTATCTGTGCCACATTCCCACAATGCTTTTGGCTTGCTAATGGCTATCATGCCAACACACTCTCCTAGCTACTCCACCTAGACAGAAATCAATTGTCTTGTATCCCCAGGATCACACATGAAATCTAGTTGTTTTTCAAGTGCCTGCCAAATAGAATGCCAATATAGAATAGATAGGTATTAACTCTAATAGAAAGTCTAAAAAGACCATCACCAGAGAGAAAAACATACAAGTCTTAACTGAGCAGACTGGCATTTCTTCCTATCTGCCTAAAAATCCTGACAGAAGACAATAAACAATGTATAGATCATTTAGGTTCATGTTTACATGCATTGTGATGCACTGCACATATGATATTGTTGCTCATGTTTTGAGCATAGCCTGAATCATGCTACACCAGTCAATAGATCCCTCTGAAAATGGATGGATTCTTCCTTAGAGCTATACAACAGCCTGTAGCTAAGTTGTAGCCTCGTTTTATCCTTGTCTACCAACCAGGATGAAAGCCAGCATGTAATCACGTTTGATATCGCCTGTGAAAATGAAAGACGCAGTCCCTGAGACAATGAGCTTTTTTATTCCCCTGGTGACCAAGATATTTTAGAGTAAAAGCATCTTAATTAAAAACAATCTTGCTCTCCTAACCATAGAATTTCTAAAACATAATTTCTAAAATTCTTTTAAAACAACGAATATGAGAATTAAATTTCTTCTGCATAGAGATATTTGTCTCTGTGTCTAAATTGATAAATTTGAACCCAATAACATTGAATATGTGCTTAAAATATATCTCATAGCTAAAGTTGTTAATGCATTTTATTTTACCACATTGCAGTTGAATACAAACATTTTTTTCTCCAATCTGTCTAGAATATATTGTCCTATACAGAATGTTTAGGGGGTCAGTAATTTTTTAAATTGCTTCAAAGGATCTTGGCCTGGCAATTTATATCACAAGATTTGCTGTCTTGCATGGAGCTGAGAGAAAGAACTGAGGAAGTAGTGTGTGTACTAAGTTACATCTTCACTTTATTCAACAGAATGTTTAAACAGAAGCAAGTGAACTAGAAGTTTCAAGATGGCCTACATAAAAATTTTGAAATCACACCTCCAAGTAGAAACAAACTCCCCATCTTGTTTCCAGTCTCATACTTTCTTCCTCTTCCCCTGCTTTGAATTGTTTCTTCGGTTTGCCTTGTTTCTCATTCTCATTGACAAGTTTTAAACTTTCACATGGTAGCTTTCGAAGAATGGTGTGAAAACAATTTTATGCGGGATACAAGTAATTTTACATTTTTAAAATTTACTAGTTTAGGGGTTGGAGATTTAGCTCAGTGGTAGAGCGCTTGCCTAGCAAGCGCAAGGCCCTGGGTTCGGTCCCCAGCTCCGAAAAAAAGAAAAAAGAAAAAAAATTTACAAGTTTAGATTTGTCAGGTGACAGTGGCATATACCTTTAATCCCAGCACTCAGGAAGCAGAGGCAGGTAGACCTTTGTGAGTTCTAGGCCAGCCTGGGCTACAGAGAAAGTTCCAGGACAACTAGGGCCATACAGAGAAACCCTGTCTGAAAAAAAAAAGAAAGAAAGAAAGAAAAGAAAAGAAAAGAAGAGAGAGAAAGAGAAAGGAAGGAAGGGAGGGAGGGAGGGAGGGAGGGAGGGGGAAAGAAAAGAAAGAAAGAAAAGAAAAAAGAAAGAAAGAAAGAAAAAAGAAAAGAAAGAAAGGATAGATGGAGGAGAAAGATGTTTGCTACCAAGCTTATTTGCTTGATACTAAGTATATAATTGTAACAGAATATTTATGGGAAAAGAACATCTAGAGTTACTATAGAAATGTCTGGAACTTTGAAAGCACAGCACAAGTTACCCACCAAGTTTGTCTGGCACCCACAGGTCTGACATGCCATACCTTTAAAGGCCTGTGTATACATGTGTGTACTCTAACTCTGATACTCCAGCATCAGTTTGACTCTAGGTCTTATTTTGGAATTTATGAAAAGAAGAAAACATAAACAATTTTCTCCAGAATCCTGAATTTAACTGCCTAGCTGAGACCTTCTCTGGTTTCCTAGTCCTGCCTCTTTACCACACCCTCTTCCCCAAGACTCATCATTCTGATTGGCATTTGAACTGCTTTAAACATGCTGAATAACTGGTTTGGTAGCATTTGCTTTGAGATCAGAGATGAACGAGACAAATGAATCCCCATCAAATCATGAGTTCAAGTGTTACCTGTTCAGCTAGATAACACATCTACAGGCTAATATCTTCAGCTAAAATTTGGAAAAGGGTAGCAGACAGAGAACAATGCATTGTTGTAGCATAGTCCTTTTTAACATCAATGCTGTGAGCTGATCAGAAGGACCTAGGAGTTCCCAAGCAAGCACATCTGGGAAGTGCTCTCTAATACCCCTCTTCGAGTCCTCTTTACAATATGGTGTGTGGTTACATTATGAGTCCTGAGGATAGAAACTCAGTCAATGCTTCTAAGTCTTGTGCCTCAGTTTCTTCTTTTGTAGACCATGACATAACACTGGTTGTTCCCTTGAGTGTTACCATGGAGATGTGATAGGTCCCTGCAGGTGAAGCAGTTAGCGCTGTAAGCATTGCCACGCTGGGGATTTTCCATCATCAAATTAACCTTCCAACTGACTCATGAAACGTGAAAGTTGCTCACATCGGTGGAACTCCGTGTGGTGTTGCTGTGCCTGTCTCATCTTGTGATGTTCAATACAGGTTAAACCTGTGTCCTCAAATACTCATGTCTTCATGGTGAAAACATCTAAACTCTTCCTTCTTTTCTGTTTTTGTTTTTGTTTTTGTTTTACCATAATAGAACATTAAATGATCTGGAAAGTCCCGCTTAACCTGATTAACCCTCAACTTCTCTTTAGGATTGTCTTTGTCATGGGTAGTTCTTCAGAATGCCTCTGTAATTTAGGAAACAGATTGTGTTTGAAAGCCAGGAGCTCGAAAGGCAGATGGGTTGGCTCCTCTAAGGTTCTTTTCTACGTAAGGGTATGCTGCCCCCAGCTGGACAGAAGACAGAGTGACACTCAGGTGTGGTGAGAAGGTGAAACAAATAACCATTGATGTTTTCAGTTCTCCTGTGATTCTCACAAGGCATTCTTTATTAAAGCACCAGGTGTAAAAGCAGACATTGTAGGCAGAGGGTTCAACCACACCTAAGGCTCGGTTGAAAGTACAGTGCTTCATAACTGTGGTCCCTGCATAGATTTCTATGCATACAGAAGATAATGGTTTGTGGCAGGTGTCATTCCTTCCTTTTGTTCTCCATTTCCACCTCTTTTTTATGTGGCTACTAAGTATGAGCTCTTTTGTCAAGAGAGTTGGGAATATACACACAGTAACACCAGAGAAGATAGATTGGGAGGAATCCTGGACTTAGAGAGGGAGCTTTGAGCACCAGCTAGCCAGTGAGGCAGTGGAGAACTCTGAAGGACAAAGAGGTGAGGAATGGGGTAACTGTTCTGAGAACTCTTTCCCTGATGGATTCTATGTTCTCCCTCTACCCCAGGTCAGTGCTTCTCCAACAGGACTTTCACCACAAGGATAGGACCTGGGCATGTTTCTCCCATTTAGATTTCCTTGGAGTTTCTTGAATTTATCCAAATTAAGCAAGTGTCCCAACTCCTGATGAATCCTGTTAGATTAGTATTTCAGAATCCCATTGGCTAAATTCTTGACTTCTATGGGCTATGGTTTTCCCAGCTGAAAACTTGGGTTCCCACTTTACAGCATTGTGACAAAGCTTAAGTGATTGAATATAGAGATCAGTTTATTAAACAATTCTCGATAGAAGTAGACAAGAATTTCATCATTTTATCTCTGCAAAGGGATAATGGGAGTGTCTTTCCTATCCATGCTTGGCCACCCACGGCTAAGCATGAGAGCCAAGCCTCAGACAGGCACCAAAGGCTCATGGAGTTCCCTTGTGAAGAAAGTAATTCTCCTCCCAATGAAAGCTCTGGATCCAAGGCCATCGTGTGAGGGGTCTGCCTATTCTCTGTAACCCAGTGAGCTTCCAAGGGCCTAACCTTCTACTCCTACATTCTAGTTCTCTGTCACATTTGGAAGGGCAGGATTCTTGAGAAACCCCTCTAATGGGCACTGCACTATGACCTTTATTACTATTTTCCAGCCTAGTATTCAAAATAGTCTAAGCCTGAGGTTCTAAACCTATCGGTCGTGATCCCTTTGTGGGTCAAACAACCCTTTCATGGGGATTGCCTAAGACCACCAGAAAACACAGATATTTGCATAACATTTGTAACAGTAGCAAAATTACAGTTATGAAATAGCAACAAATATAATTTTATGGTTGGGGGTCACCACAACATGAGGAACTGTATTGAAGGGTCACAGCATTAGGAAGGTTGAGAACACTGCTCTAGGCATTATAGTTCCTATCTTTGCCTCCATTCTCCACGTGACAAAATTAGGATTTAGAACAGAATGACTTGCCTGATGTCACATCACCCATAAGTAGAGTTAGATAGTCATCTGATATAGCATGATCTCAGTCAAAATCATCCATCCTTAACACCTCTGCCATATTACCTCAAAATATGGTAAAAAGACAATGGGGGGAAAAGTCACAGGATGTTCATGCCAAGAAGGCTGTTGGAGTGGAACTGATTAATCAGCAAGGAAATTAATCTGATCGCCTCAGACATGGGACATGTATTAGAAATGTAGGGGTATCTTGTAGACCAAAGGGTCTCAACTCTGACAGGATATGGCTGTGGCTACTTTTCTTTCAAAACAAAAACCAAACAACAAACCCTAAACCTGGGCATGGCTGAGAGAAATTCTGGATCAATTGCTGTGGGTGGACTCTTGGCATAGAGTTTTAAAGCTCCCATGGAACTCTAATGAGCAGCCAGTGATAAACCAGTGGTGTGCCCTCTCCTTGCCCCTGAAGGTGCCTCTTAGTCACATGGCTTCTTGGAATTCTTTAAGAACTGAGTTTGTTTATCTTGGCACTTGGTTCCCAACTAATTAGATGATCTTCACAGTCTAGGCAATAACACATTGTGTAAATTCTGAGTTGAGACACCACTTTGCATAGAAATATGAAACTTCTCAAGGATATTGTTCTCTATTTCTGACCATGGTCAAGTTTCCTTTGGAAAATGGCAACATCCAAATCTTTTTTTTCCTGATAATTATGTATTGAAAAAAATTGTCCTGAAGCATTCCAAGGCAGCCAGCACCATTCAGTAAATTACACCATGTAACTGGCTCACTCCTCATTAAGCTTGCCCTCCTTGGCCTTCTGGAAGGTACAGCCACTTCCCTTTGCAAACCCTCCTGGGAGTAGATTTCTTCAGCCTTCCCTGAAAGGTCAGGACACTCGCCTTTCCCTGAATCCCTCATCAAGTGGTGATGGTTCAGCCCTTTGTTATCTTCTTGTGCTGTTCCCATGAGGGTTTGTACTTACAAACTAAAAATGTCTGCAGTTTCATATAATTTATATTTGGAAGAGAAGCAGAATAACTTTATTTTGAGCAATTATACACTCACAGTGAATCCTGATGGCCATCCACAGAGCCTTCCCCTTTTGCCTCCCAAGTCATGATTTTATGCCCGTGTCCCCTTCCTCTTGTGCACCCCACACATGCTCAGCACTCACTTGTGCTATTGTCCCTTTATTCCTCCAAATGCACTCTTGTCCATTCTGGATGCCTGTTCTGGGAATAGCCTCATATTAATGGCTCCCTTTCACTGAAGCTTTCAGAGCAATGTCACCCATCTTTCTGTTGGCTTTTGCCCTGATTAGTAATCTCTGTTTCACAGAATCCTCCTATAAATGGACAAAGGTACTCAATGGCAATGTTCTCTATGCTGGTCTTAGGACCTCCTTGCAGCTCACAAGGACAGGGAAGCACCACCTGTCTGTCTTTGGCAGCCCCTGGGTTCTGCACCACCTCCAGTTGACTCCTTCATGATCTTTGTCTACTACATCGGTTGGTCATTTTCTTAAATTCTCCTCATTTTACTATGTTTAGCATATCATCTGATCTCTGCTGAGACCCTGGCTGAGATATTGGGTGATTCCTATCCCAGTTTCAGGGCATGGATAGTGATTGCCTCAAAGTAGTCTTGGTATCACAGTTACCAGTTATCAGTTCAGACACCAGTGTTAAGGCAATCCAATCCGTGCATGGATACTCCATTAAGAAATAGTTTGGCTGGGAGAAATAGTTTGGCTCATGCCTTTAATACCAACATTCCAGAGATAGAGGCAGAAGGATGTCTGAGTTTGAGACCAGCCTGGTTTATAAGAGATTGTTCCAGGACAGCCAGTGCTACACAGAGAACCTTGTCTCGGGGGGCGGGGCGGGGGACGAGGGAGAAGAAGAATGAGGGAGAGGGAGGGAAGGAAGGTAGGATGCAAGGAAGGAAGAAAGGATTAAAGGAAGGAAGGAAGGAAGGAAGGAAGGAAGGAAGAAGGAAGGAAGGAAGGAAGGAAAAAAGGAAGGAAAAGTAAATAGTTGGAAACCAATGGGAGCTCCTGATTGCTGATGGTCAATTTAGTTGGAAAGACAAGGAAAGCACCTGTCCTCATTTTATATGATCAGCTTTCCTGTAAGCAGGAGACATTGTTAGCACAAACGAATGCACTGACGGGATAGAACCTGGAATAGTGACACTGGATTGTGCCTTCCAGGACTTTAAGTTTGCTATTAGGAGATTCCCTTAAGGGTTAAGCCTTTTCTACCTTATCTTTGTTCATGTGCAGGAGTGTTTTGTGATTTGCTCCTGAGGGAACAAGACCTTCTGCGGGTTCAGTCGTACCTTTCTGATGCACAGAGCATCCTCTCATTTAACACATTTCCCCCAAGGTGTCATTTGATTTTCTTAGTGATGATGCTAACGGTTGTAGTCACAGTGACGTTAAAGTCATTAGTAACAATGCCAGGCAGTATTACTGAAGTGCATTCCCTTTAAATGTTACTTTTATCCATTATCACAAGAAGTGATATCCCAGGCACTGAGATTATGCTGAGAGAATGAGGACATCAAAAGCACACGACAGTTCCCCAGTCCCTCTCTCATAATGGAGAAGGCTCGTGAAACTCCAAGGTAAACAAAGTGTCACATGTCTCAGAAAGTGGAAACTCCGAAGATTCTCAAAGACCCCTCTCTAGGCTTATAGAGGTGGTATAAGCAGCTGCTGAGAGCGGGGTGGGGGACTCTGACCAGCTGAGATGCACAAAGTTCTCCTGGAACAGTCCAGCTGCCTGCAAGTGGTGCAGAGGTCTAGGGTTATAGCTTTCATGAATGGTTGGGCATACTGGGGTGAGTTTTCTGTGATATAACTGCTGTTCTGAGTCATCTCTGCTTTTATAAATAATTCCCTCACCTCCTGCTATTCACCCCAATAAAAATGTATTATTTCACCAGGTTAACTTTGGTGTGATCTTTGATCTATTGGGGGGGTCTCTTTTTGGGACAAGTAGACATGTGTTTGTGTATTGTATTTCCCCAGGAAAAGCTGGTTTTATCTACATCCTTTATAAGGTTCCAATATATAGGGAATTGTTGAAGATTGTAATTTTGCCATGAGAATAAAATTTTCATATTAATTTTTGTTTTATGTATATGAGTGTTTGCTGTCATGTTTGTATGTGTAACACATGCACGTGGTGCCTGTGGAAGCAGAAGAGGAAACCAGATTCCCTGGAAGTGGAGTGGCAGGTGTTCATGAACTGTCAGGTGGGTACCAAACTTGGAACATCTAAAGGAGCAGCAAGAGCCTTTCATTGCAGAGTCCTCCACTATTCCCCAAGTAAGGGTACTTCAGAAAAGTAATGTACAGAAGTTCATGAGGCAACCGGGTTCATTTGTGTTAACATTTCGGAATGATTCCTGAAGCTCACTGTGAATAGTTCCTCTAGGGCACTGGATTTATTTTTCTTTTTTCTTTTATTTGATATTTTATGTATTTACTGTTTTCTCCCCTCTGCTATCTCCCTGACCTCCTCCCCCTGCTTCTATGAAGATGCTCCCACTCCCACCCACTCATTCCCATCTCAACACCCTGGCATTCCCCTACACTAGGAAAACGAGCCTTCACAAAACCAAAGGTTTCTCCTCTTATTGATGCCAGACAAAGCTATCCTCTGCTACATATGCAGATGTAGTCAAGGGTTCCTCCATGTACACTCTTTGGTTGGTGGTTTAGTCCCCAGGTGTTCTGGGGGGGTGTCTGGTTAGTTAATATTGTTCTTCTTCCTGTAGGGTTGCAAACCCCTTCAGCTCCTTCAGTTCTTTCTCTAACTTCTCCATTGGGGTCCCTGTGCTCAGCCTGATGGTTAGCTGCAAGCATCCTCATCTGTATCTGTACAGCTCTGGCGGAGCCTCTCAAAAGACATCCATATCAGGCAGGCTCCTGTCAGCAAGCACTTGTTGGCATCAGCAATAGTGACTGGGTTTTGTGGCTGCATATGGGATGGATCTCCAGATGGGGCAGTCTCTGAATGGCCTTTCCTTCAGTCCCTGCTCTATTCTTTGTTCCTCTATTTCCTCCTGTGAGTATTTTTGTTCCCCCTTCTAAGAAGGACTGAAGCATCCACATTTTCGTCTTCCTTCTTCTTGAGCTTCATAAGGTTTGTGAACTGTTTCTTGGGTATTCTGAGCTTTTGGGCTAATATTCACTTATCAGTGAGTGCATACCATGTGTGTTTTTCTGTGACTGGGTTACCTCACTCAGGATGATATTTTCTAGTTCCATCCATTTGCCTATGAATTTCGTGTAGTCATTGTTTTTAGCAGCTGAGTAGTACTCCATTGTGTAGAAGTATCACCATTTTTTTATCTGTTCCTCTGTTGAAGAACATCTGGGTTCTTTCCAGCTTCTGGCTATTATAAATAAGGCTGCATGAACATAGTGGAGCATGTGTCCTTGTTGTATGTTGGAGCATCTTTTGAGTATATGCCAAGGAGTGGTATAGCTGGGTCCTCAGGTAGTACTATATCCAATTTTATGAGGAACCTCCAGACTGATTTCCAGAGTGGTTGTACCAGCTTGCAATCCCACCAACAATGGAGGAGTGTTCCTATTGCTCCACATCCTCACCAGCATCTGCTGCCATCTGAGTTTTTTATCTTAGCCATTCTGACTGGTGTGAGGTGGAATCTCAGAGTTGTTTGTTTGCATTTCCCTGATGACTAAAGATGTTGAACATTTCTTTTGGTACTTCTCAGCCATTCAATATTCCTCAGTTGAAAATTTAGTTCTGTACCCCATTTTTAATAGGGTAATTTTGTTCTCTGGAGTCTAACATCTTGAGTCAGGGCATGGGATTTAAGGAAAAGTCCAAAAATTTCTATGGCGAATCTCACTGCCTTTTCCTGACAGTGATGGGTATCTTTCTCTCCTAGAAACTAGTTGATTAAGACATAAGTCCACCAAGAATGTGTAAACAGAAGGAAGCCATACTTCCTTTGCTGTTTCACTCATCTTCACCTCTATGTTCATCCAGTTTCCTTCTAGAAAACTATATACTGTGAGACCCAGTTCCCTTCCTCTGTAAACAGATTCCTGGTAATAGCCTTGCCTATAAAATAGAAGTAATCTTCTATTTTTAGCAGGTGTTTGGTGTTACTGCTGGTCTCCTGCAATAGATGGTATTTACACAGACCTACAGACTTTTTACTTTCTATCAAGGTCTCTTTATAGTGGCTTCAGTAATAACCCTAGAACCAATATTTCTAAGAAATATTTGCTTGTTAAATCATGTTTGTTACATCTTCTCCACTCACTTCAGTCAGGAGCGTTGTGCTCTGAGATAGCATGGTTCTGTTCTAGCCTCAGGATCTATAAATTCCATTGTGATACGTGACCCTTTGTGGTTCTCTCATAAAATGATGTCATTCATGTCATTAGGGAGAGTGAAGACTAACACATACCAGGTCTTTAAGTATTTAGACTGCATTGGCTTATTTAATTGCTACCAACTCCTCCCCTAAGATTGTATCTATATATGTACCATTGGTTACATACCTAGCAGTGAAATAGCCAGGATGTTAGCCTAGTCTTTCTCCAGACAGTCCAGGCTAGTTTGTAGAATGATTTTTTTCTTGGGTATATATGAGCAGGAGAGCTCAGTTTACAGCTGTCTTACAGTGTTTACAGCATTTGAGGTTACAGTGTAGCACATGTACTGACCTGAATTCATGTTCATATGCCACATACTTTTAGAAAAAATAAGAGTCTGCTAGTCAAAATCCTACATGACTATGGCCTTAGCAGTACTTACTTTGGGTACAGATTAGCAGTCACCTGGAATCCTCTGTTAACTGTTGGAGAGATAAATGATAAGTTATAGGATGAAATGATGGCCAAGATGATGCTTATGGAATGATAGTAGTCCATATTGATTTTGTACTTGGTTAACAGTTAGGGGTTAATGTAGTCTGGAATTGGCGGAGCTATACAAAAATAAATTAAAATAAAAAGGAAACATGGAAATTAATTGTTTCCTTAGATAAGAGCTTGCCACTATGATTCTTAAAAGGCAACCATTCTGAAACTTGTACGAACAATCTATGACATCATCACCATGGCTGCCACCATCAATGTCATCAACCTTGCCATCATTGTTGCCATTGTGTTGTGATTGCCTCTGTCATAGTGTTGGTTCTCTCATGGGTGGACATGAAGGGAAGAATCGTACTGCAAATTGTTTCTTTATTACAGCTGAAGAAAGTGAGGGAGGGGACAAGGAAAATACAAGGAAGGTTAAATGCTGAATGACTCAATAGCTACTATCATAGGCAACTGAGCACAGTGCCACAGGTGAAACTTGGGAACCAGTGAGAAAATATTTGTCGATTCTCCCAGTCATTGGTGGAGGACCACCAGAAGTTTATTCATTTTCATGAATTTCTGGTTCATCATAAGGAGAAATAAATTGCCTCTGAATACTATTAAACTGTTTTTGTTTGTTTATAAAGGACAACACTTAATTGTGGCTGGTTTACAGGTTCAGAGGTTCAGTCCATCATCATCAAGGCAGGAGCATGGCAGCATTGCAGCATCCAGGCAAGCATGGTGCAGGAGGAGCTGAATTCTACATCTTCATCTGGGCAGAGACCATTGTATGTGGCTTGAGCTTCAAAATCCAATGTCCTAAGAAGTAGGGGAGCAGTGTCATTTCTGCAATGTAGATCTAGAAGCGACAGGGTACCTCTTTTGAATGTGGTCTCAGTCTGCTTCTGTTATCTCTACCTGCTGGGCTTCTGTCATGGCTGGCTCCCATCTTCTGCAGCTCTCATGCTTGTATCCTGTTCCATTGCAGGTATGAGTGCTATTAAACTTTTAACAGAAGCCTTTGGGAGTTGAGATTGTGACATGTCACACCAAAGAATAGCACAAGAAATAAACTGGCCAGTAACAACATCAGAAACCAGTTGTGCATTGTACACAGGGAAAGGAGGAAGCCCAGTGGGGGCTCTTCTTTCTTGTCGGTTCTTCTTGAGGCAGTGGACAGGGGAAGAGCATCAGGAGAAGGTAAGACTTGGTCTTACTAGATACAACGGTATCTTACAAGATATTTAGGGTTGCTGTATAATAATAAATTTACTCATCTAAGTCTAAGTTACTATGCTACTGTAGCTGACCTGCCTTCTGTGTTCCTCTGAGGCCAGGAACTGCAGTCTCTGGCACTTAGCACCTTATCCTAAAACAGCAGGAGATTAAATAATGGATTAACTGCTAGAGGTTAATCTTTTGTCCAGATGCCTCTTGCTTGTCAGGTTAGGGAGATGTTTGGATCAATAAACTTCTATTGAACCAGAAGAGAATAACACTCACAGAAGGAAAAACTTTTACGTGAGCGAATATGCATAAACTCACATAAATTCATATACAGATTCACGCATGTATATTTATACATTTCCACTTACCCAGTTGGGTCCAGCATGTATATATTCTCACAATTACCTACTTATGCACACATCCATATTTACATATGCATATGGAGTAAAAGACCAAGTACTGGTGCATAAAATCTCACTCATTCTGGATAAAAAAAAAAAGAGCTCCAATCTTTATTGTATAAAGGAAAAGCTTCTACCCTTTTAATGCTAAATGAATTAAACCCAAGTTTGTAAGAAGAAAGAGTTGTTCCTTTTAATAAGACTAAGCCTGCCTTGTTATTAAAAAAGGTCCTGTGTTGTCCTATGGTAGGAGAAGCCTGCCTGCTCCTTAAGCTCTCGGCAGCTTCTTTTCCTTTTCCCCTCTGCATTCTGAACATTGCTGTCTTAGTTTTTTATGTTACCTATAGTCTCTAAGTTATTCCACTCTGCATTCTCCTTCTAATCTTGCTCTCTACTCCTGATGTCACAATAATGCTCTTACTCTCAATGCCTTTTCTACCAATGCTATGCCTATACTTCTAAGTTCTTCTTGAGTTCCATTCTGTCTAAAAAGTGTGCTGTCTAAAAACTTCTTAGCTCAGTTTCCTCTCACAGCTCAATTCTTCTCAACTCAGTTCTGATTCTTCTCTTTGTCCTCAGCACTTAGACATCTTTCAGAGTACATGATCACATGTTAAAAAGTTCATCACAAGTTCACACAAAAAAATCAAATCATGAATTGAAATAGAAGTTTACAACAGAGAATGTTTACATGCATATCCATTAGGAATAATTATCTGGCTAAACATCCATCACCTGTCACAGCTCAACAGGTTCACTGAAGGTTTAAAACCATAACTAAGTTATTAGTGAAGTTTTGTATAGATAAACCCAGTCAATATTTTTATCTTCTGTCCTAGTGCCTATAATAAATTGTTAGTTCCCTTTTTATGACCTTTGGTTAATGGTTTTACAACCTCTTGGAATGTGCTCTGAGTAGGAGAAAGTCTGGTTAACATCTATGAGCAATTAACTGGTGACTCATGAGAGACCATGGCAGAGTTCTCATTGCAGTTTTGACTATCAGAAAAGGACCTAATAGCAGTCTCACTATAAGAGAGTTTAATAATCACTGATATAATTTTAGGAAATCTTATAGGATCATCATTAAGAATTAAGTAATCTATTTGTCTATATAGCATGACTACAAAACAGTACATCTTCATAGGTATGTAAAGATCTGCTCAAAAGGGGTGGACTAATACCTAGTGATTGTTATATATGTTTAATTACAACAAGGAAAGCAGATTAATAGCAGGAATCTTTCCTAAAATAAATTCTCATATGACCTTGCTCAATGAGAGCAAATCTGTTGCAGATTATATAATCATCTCAGGAAGATCACCTGCCAGTATTCATCTTATTCTATTATGGCTTCTGACACAGTTGCTTTGGTAGGACACAGCACACAGCTATCACTTACTGTGTGCATAGAACTTGTCATTCCATGTAATGTAAGCACCATTCTTGATGGCATTTCATGGTTAAGAAAAGGACAGAGTTGTGATGTGATTGCCTATGCAGAGGTGGCTGGCACTTGGTTAAGTCAGGAGTTGAACCCAGTGATCCTGGCTCTGAAATCAATCATGTTATTCCATCTATCTTTATGCCAGACTGTAGCTGGCCTCAAAGTAATGGTTATTTCCCCTGCCTCAACCACCCAAATGCTGAGATCGTGAGTATTAGCCACCATTCTGGCTTCTTACTCTATGCTTGCTTCTCCAGCTCCAGCTTTCTTGTCTATACTGGATGAATTTTTTCTGGAAAAATATATATGTTGTTTCTCATAGCTTCTTCTGCAACTAAATTAGAATTCTCCTAGGAAGGGCTAGTGATAAAGACTGATGGCAATTAGCATTCTCCTAAACTCTATTCAATCCCTTTATTAAAACTATATAGTTGTTTCTATTGTACTCCCTCTACTGCTGAAGAAGGCAAACTGCAGGTAAAAACAACTTGTCTAAGGCCATATACTCAGTGACTGAGAGAACCAGGGTTCTGTGACTTACTTGCTAAGTTATTATGTTCTGTTGCCCCCTTTTCTAGACTGCAGCACTCCATAGTGAAAAGAACAGCCTTTAAAATGAAACAAACTTAGTACACATAGCCAGTCCAGGACAACTGACAGAGTATCATCTTTATCCTATTTGTTTTATAAAGTTTGAAACACAAAGAGATGCCCTTCCCTTTAAGGCAAGCTTACACATATCTTGACCTTGTTTTATGACATAGATACATAGGCTATCACCAGACTTGGAATGTCTTGTTTCTTCTAATTTCCCTCAGGCCAAATAACTCTTAGTTTTGGAAACAGTTCTGGGGTATGGATGGGAAATCTTTCTCCAAGGGGCTAAAAGAAGGTACCACATCAGTGAAGAAGATCTTCACATACTGGGATCTTTTCAGATCTCAATAGTATTTGCCATATATAAGACATTGGAATGAAAATAAAATCAACAGCCAAAATCAAATTCACATATTACTTTTGTTTTCTCTTTAAAACAATGTCTTTTTTCATCCTTTGTTGCTTATTAATACCACAATAACCAAAAACTGAGTTAAATATACAAATGTAAATAGATATAAACATGCATACACATACATACACATTTATATTTGCATACATACATGTAATGCATGCATTACATACACATACATACACATTTATACTTGCATACAAACATGTAATACATGCATATACATACACATATATACACATGCACACTCACACATACATACATACATATACACACATATACACACATACATACACATATACACATATGCACACATTCATACATGTGTATACACACATAATACACACATTTACACATTCACATACACACATACACACACATACACACATACATAGACACATACATATACACACATACATACACATGTACACATATACACACGGATATATACAGATATGCATACACATATACACAAATACACACACATATGCACACATTTTAAGAAAAGAAGATTATTTAGGCAACACATATCACATGACAAGCACAGGGCACCCAAGAGACCCAGCCTAACTGTTTCTTATAGCAAGATCTGTCAAGAAGCCCATTTAACTCGTTAATCACACAAATGATTAATCCAAAAACCCTAATCACCTCTTATGGTACTATCTGTTCCTACCACCTACCATCTCATAACTGGAATTAATTTTTAACATGAATTTTAAAAAACACAAAAGATAGCATAAGGTAAAGAAAGAAAGCAGCTTTCAGCTTGAGTCCCAGTCACAGCGGTGACCTCTGTCAACATTCCTCTTTACCATGCTTTATTTTTTTCTATGAGCTATACATCTAAGATATTACTATGAAAATGTGGTCTTTTCTTCATTTACAATATATACTAGACTTCCTTTATCAGAATTTATATGTACCATATTCCACTACACAGACTATATCTAACTGACCTCTTCCTGATAGATACTTGGCATGTTTCAAGATACTTACCCAAATTAACCCAAATTTAATATAACCCAAATTCTTTTTGCATTGAGTGGGGCTTTTATACAGACTTATAACCTATCAAGTGCTGATTGTAAGGAAATGTGAATGTTCAGCTGTGGAGGGTCATCTACATCAACCTCTTCCCTTGTTCAAAGCTCAAGGAATACAGTGGAAGAGGGTGAGGAAAGAGTGTGAGAGCCAGTGAATGAGGACTATGCTGTCCATTGATTCTGTTACTATGACAACACCTTCTGACCAAAAGGAACTTGGCAAGGACAGAGTCTACTCCACTTTGCATGTCTAATCGTTCAGAGCATCCAGTGTAGGAACTTAAGCAGGAACTCACACAGAACCAGTAGAGTAATGTTGCTCTCTAGCTTGCTCAGCTAGCTTTTTAATGCAACCCAGGTCCACCTGTCTAAGGTTGGACCATCCTCTATCAACTCTCAATCAAGATGACATCCCACAGACATGTTCATAGGCCATTCTGATGGAGTCAATTCTTCATTTTAGGTTTCCCCTTCACAGGTGATGCTGGGTTGTGTCAAGTTGTCAATCAAAACAAACTAGAGCAGGAGGATATCTGTGAAATGCTGGCTTCTGAATGACATGGCATGGCTACTGTACACATCAACTCACAGCAGCTATGGTGGATACAATATACAAGACCTGAACAAGATTGAGCCAGTCAAAACTCCAGCATGGATGGGGACAGAGCCCTTGAAGCATCACCCCTAATGGATGAGTTGTTGGTGATTGATGGCTGCTGAGGGAGGGATAGTCACTCACTTTTGGAGATGTGACTACTAGTAGGCTGTCTATGCTCCAGTAGACAGCTCCATACACATGCACATATGAGTAGCACTAACAGGGCTACTAACAGTTAAATGTAGGACACAAAGTTAGAAAGTTGAGAGGGTTGAGAGCACTAGAGGAAGTCAGAGGAAGGCAGCAACTATGACCAAAATGCATTGTATAAATACATGAGATTTTCAAAGACTACATAACAAGATTGATTTTAAAATAAAAGGAGGAGTAGAAGACTGTGAAGACCTTCCAATGGTGCTGAAATATGGACACTGAGAAGAGCGATATTAAATAGAAAGACTTTCTACTACAAACAGGTGGGAAAGGACAAGAAGATGGGTGAGGAAGAGGGAGAAAGAGAGAGGCACTGACAATTCTGACAATTCTAACTAACAATCTCAGCTCTGTCCTGAGCCAGTAATATTTGCTCCATCAGGGAGGTCCAGGTTCAGTGAGAGACTCTGTCTCAGAAAATGAGGTGAAGAGCAATTGAAGAAAACATTTAGCATTGACCTCCTGCCTCCACATGATCATATATATATATATATATATATATATATATACACACATATATATATATGCACAAACATAAAACTTTGTCTGTCTGTCTGCCTGCCTATCCATCTACCTATCTATCTATCCTATTATCTATCTATCTATTATCTATCTTCTATCACCTATCTTATCTATCTATACATGCACTCGCGCGCGCACACACACACACACACACACACACACACACACAATGTGTCTCTATCCATATTTCTACTGTGTGGAGGACTCTGACATGTCTCTCCTTTATCATTTTTCACTCTTGGATGTGTATAAGACCACAAAGGAAGCGAGCCTGGCTCCTTTTCAACAAGTCATTTCACCGCCACCATCACCTACTAAAGAAAGAGCATTGACTTAGATCCTAGTATCTATAGCCCTCTATCTGCTTCTTTCTCTGCTGGGTGTCCTAGTAAATGTCACTTGTCATATGAAGACATGGACACTGAGTTCCAGCCTGCTTCAAACATTGTCCTTTGCAAGGAATTCCTTCTTTGGTTCTTTGGTTCTGGGACTTTGTGGGCCTTTTAGTTCAAGGCTGAACTCCAGCAGCCTAGGGAACTCATAGAGATTGGTAGAAAGTTCTGTAACTAGTGAAAGACAGTTCCATCAGCATAATGCTTATTCCAATGGTTAGAACTAGAGACTGATTCATACACGAGGACGAGGGAGTGGGAGCTGTCCTTGGTCCTGGACACCATTGTCAAGTGGGTATTTAAGGCCATGGTCAGTCCCACCTTGGAATAACCTCTGGGTGGAGTTTAAAGTTACTAAATTCGGTCCTTTACATATTTTGCAATAAGTTGTTTTTCTTGCCTGTTAGTTGAGCGTTTTTACATATTTTTGTTGGATAGCTGACTGGATAGATAGATAGATAGATAGGTAATTTGAAAATATTTTTATTCTGCAGGTTGCCTTTTCAATGTTGGTTGTCTTGCTGTGTTTTTTTTTAATCCATTTTGAACTGATCTTCATGTAAGGTATGAGATAAAATTCCAACTGTATTCTTCTGTATATGTATATTTAGCTATTACAGTACTATATTTAAAGTTTGTCTTTTCCCCTTGGTATATCTGTGACACATTTGTCAAATTTCAACTGACCATAAATGTGGATTTATTGCTGGGATCCCTATACTGTTGTCTATTTTTTCACATGACAATCCCATAATATTTTGATTATTAAGATTTATAGGACATTATGAGATCAGGTAGTAGAGCACCTCAAGCTTTAGTCCTTTTGCTCAAGATTTCCTTAGCTAACAAAGATCTTTGAGGGGGGGTCTTATGAATTTTACAATATATATTTCCATTTCCGTTAAAATATCAATGGAATTTTGGCAAGGATTATATTATATTTGTTAATCACTTTAGATTAGATGGGCTCTTTAAATTAAGCTTTTTAAGATTTCATACAATGTATTTTAGTCATATTCACCCTACTCTCCTATCCATGACTTCTTCCTGATCCAGTCCCACCTCCCCACACTTCTCAAGTTCATGCTCTCTTTATATTTTAATACTCCACCAAGTCCATCTGTGTCTCCAATACACTCTTCACTGTGGAGGGGGAAAATTTCCTTAGATGAACTTATAAACAATATTATTTCTTCTAATCCATGAACATAGTATATCTCCCCATTTGTGTTTCTTCTTCCAGTTTTTCATCAGTGTTTAGTAATTTACAATTTGGGGTACAGGGTAGAGAGACAGTGTGGTGGGTAAAGTTCTTGTTGTGTTAGCAGTAGAGAGTAGAAAGGTAGAGAGATAGCATGGTAGGTAAAGTTCTTGTTGTGTGTACATGAAGATCTTAGTTCAGATCCCCAGCACCCAAGCAAAAAAAGCAAGTGAGACTGAATCCACTTGTAATCCCAGCACTGAGGAGTGAAGACCAGAGGATCATGAGCTAACTGGTTGCCCATTATAGACAATTGAGCTCAAGGTTCAATAGAAATCATGCCTCAAAATTTAAGGTGAACAATATTAGGGGGAGAAACCTAACATTGATTTCTGACCTTCAGATTAATAAGTACAGGTAAATACATCTGCATATGCATATATTGTTCACACATAAACACAAAGATGCATGCATATATTACACATGCACATAGACCCCCAAATAAACAAGTAAATGAATGTAAAAGAAAGAATAACCTGGGGTGCCTCAAACTGTGGCTCTCAGAGCATCTTGCCCAGTAACCATAAATGGGAAGAGATAAAGAGTGTCCAGGTTTATTGTTGATATTACAATTGGTCTTAGCAGTACACTTGAAGAAGCACCATGTAAATTCACTAAGACTTAACTGCTTTAACAACCAATTTTGAGGCATGTGAAATGCTAAATCACAGCATTAAACACCCTGATATCTCCTCTTTGCATCTCATATGTTACATGTATTCATGTATGTAGAGAAATTTTAATCCAGTACCATGGTCGCTCTGGCAAGGGATCGCATCCAAAATTATGACTGGCCAGATGCACGCACACCTATCATTTGCCCTTAGTACATACCTTGAACTTCTAACAATCACATTTTATGATGATTATGGAGGACCTTAAGAAGGACATAAATAACTCACTTAAAGAAATACAGGACAACACAAGTAAACAAGTAAAAGCCCTTAAGTAGAAAACACAAAAATATCTTAAACAATTGTAGGAAAACACAAACAAATAGGTGAAGGAACTGAGCAAAACCATCCAAGATATAAAAATGGAAATAGAAACAGTAAGGAAAGTACAAAGGGAGACAACCTTGGAGATAGAAAACCTAGGGAAGAGATCAGGATTCATAGATGCAAGCATCACCAAGAGAATACAACAGATAGAAGAAAGAAACTCAGGGGCAGAAAATACCATAGAAAACATTGACAGAACCATCAAAGATAATGTAAAAAGCAAAAAGCTCCTAGCCCAAACATTCAGGAAATCCAGGACACAATAAGAAGATCAAACCTAAGGCTAATAGGTATAGAACAGAGTGAAGACTCCCAACTTAAAGGGCCAGTAACTATCTTCAACAAAATTATAGGAGAAAACTTCCCTAACCTAAAGAAAGAGATGCCCATAAATATACAAGAAGCCTACAGAACTCCAAATAGATTGGACCAGAAAAGAAACTCCTCTCATCACATAATAGTCAAAACAACAAATGCACAAAATAAAGAAAGAATATTAAAAGCAGTAAGGGAAAAATGTCAAGTAACATATAAAGGCAGACCTAACAGAATTACGCCAGACTTCTCACCAGAGACTATGAGAGCCAGAAGATCATGGGCAGATGTCATACAGACCCTAAGAGGACACAAATGCCAGCCCAGGCTACTATATCCAGCAAAACTCTCAATTAACATAGATGGAGAAACCAAGATATTCCAAGACAAAACCAAATTTACACAATATCTTTCTACAAATCCAGCACTACAAATGATAATAGATGAAAAACTCCAACACAAGGAGGGAAACTATACCCTAGAAAAAGCAAGAAAGTAATCTTGAAACAAAACCAAAAGAAGAGAGACACAAACATAATTCCACCTCTATCTACAAAAATAACAAGAAGCAACAATCACTATTCCTTAATATCTCTTAACATCAATGGACTCAAATCCCCAATAAAAAGATATAGATTAACAGACTGGATACATGAAGAGGACCCAGCATTTTGCTGTATACAGGAAACATACTTCAGAGACAAAGACAGACACTACCTCAGAGTTAAAGGACAGTGAAAACTATCCTCAACAATAAAAGAACTTCTGGGGGAATCACCATCCCTGACCTCAAGCAGTCTGAGCAATAGTGATAAAAAACTGTATGGTATTGGTAAAGAGACAAGCAGATAGATCAGTGGAACAGAATTGAAGACCCAGAAATGAGCCCACACATGCCTATGGTGAAAACTCAGGTGACAACAGATGCTGGCGAGGATGTGGAGAAAGAGGAACACTCCTCCACTGTTGTGGGATTGCAAACTGGTACAACCACTCTGGAAATCAGTCTGGAGGTTCCTCAGAAAATTGGACACTGCACTACCTGAGGACCCAGCTATACCTCTCCTGGGCATATACCCAAAAGATGTTCCAATAAAGAACAAAGACACATGCTCCACTATGTTCATAGCAGCCTTATTTATAATAGCCAGAAGCTGGAAAGAACCCAGATACCCTTCAAGAGAGAAATGGATACAGAAAATGTGGTACTTCTACATAATGGAATATTACTCAGCTATCAAAAAAAATGACTTTATGAAATTCATAGAACAATGGAGGGAACTGGAAAATATCATCCTGAGTGAGGTAACCCAATCACAGAAAAACACACATGGTATGCACTCATTGATGAGTGGCTATTAGCCCAAATGCTTGAATTACCCTAGATGCCTAGAACACTTGAAACTCAAGACAGATGATCAAAATGTGAATGTTTCACTCCTTCTTTAAAAGGGGAACAAGAATACCCTTGGCAGGGAATAGGGAGGCAAAGATTAAAACAGAGGCAGAAGGAACACCCATTCAGAGCCTGCCCCACATGTGGCCCATACATATACAGCCACCCAATTAGACAAGATGGATGAAGCAAAGAAGTGCAGGTCGACAGGAACCGGATGTAGATCTCTCCTGAGAGACACAGCCAGAATACAGCAAATACATAGGCGAATGCCAGCAGCAAACCACTGAACTGAGAACGGGACCCCAGTTGAAGGAATCAGAGAAAGGACTGAAAGAGCTTAAAGGGGCTCGAGACCCCATATGAACAACAATGCCAAGCAACCAGAGCTTCCAGGGACTAAGCCACTACCCAAAGACTAAACATGGACTGACCCTGGACTCTGACCTCATAGGGTAGCAATGAATATCCTAGTAAGAGCACCAGTGGAAGGGGAAGCCCTTGGTCCTGCCAAGACTGAACCCCCAGTGAACGGGTTTGTGGGGGGGAGGGTGGTATTGGGGGGGGGAGGGGGAGGGGAACACCCATAGAGAAGGGGAGGGGTTAGGGGGATGTTGGCCCAGAAACCGGGAAAGGGAATAACAATCGAAATGTAAATAAAAAATACTCAAGTTAATAAAGAAAAAAAGAAAAAAAAACCAATAACTTCATCAAATTTATAGGCAAATGAATGGAAGTAGAAAATATCATCCTGAGTGAGGTTACTCAATCACAGAAAAAACACACATGGTATGCACTCACTGATAAGTGGATATAACCCAAAAGCTCGAATTACCCAAAATACAATCCACAGATCACATGAAGCTCAAGAAGGATGACCAAAGTGTGATGCTTCACTCCTTCTTAAAAAGTGGAGCAAAAATATTCATAGAAGGGGATATGGGGGCAGAGTTTGGAGCAGAGACCAAAGGAATGGCAATTCAGAGCCTGCCCCACATATGGCCTATATATATACAGCCACCAAAACTAGATAAGATGGATGAAGCTAAGAAGTGCATGCTGACAGGAGCAAGTTATAGATGTCTCCTGAGAGACACAGCCAGAACATGTCCAATACAGAGGCGAATGCTAGCAGCAAACCACTGAGCTGAGAATGGGTCCCGCATTGGAAGAATTAGAGAAAGGATTGAAAGAGCTGAAAGGGCTTCAATGCCAAGCAACCCAGGGACTAAACCACTACCCAAAGACTATACACGGACTGACCCTGGGCTCCAGATGCATGTGTAGCAGAGAATGGCCTTGTTGGGAACCAATGGAAGGAGAAGCCCTTGGTCCTGCCAAGGCTGGACCCCCAGTGTAGGGGAATATCAGTCGAGTCAGAAGGGGGAGTGGATGCAGAGGGGAACACCCTTATAGAAAAAGGGGAGGGGGATGGGATAGGGGGCTTATATCCAGGAAACCAGGGAAGGAAATAACATTTGAAATGTAAATTAAAAAATCCAATAAAAAGAAGAAGACAGATGTCAAAATGCATCCCAAGGATGATGTTGAGGGTGGCAGTTAAAATTTTCCACTTAAGTGGGCTCTACATCCTCATAATAAAGCAGCTGTTGTTCTGAATAGTTATTATGATATTTTTCAAGCATATTGAAATGATTGCCTTCAACAGCAGGTGTTGTCGAGATGAGCAAAGTGTCTCAAGCAGACTGATTCCAAAACCTTGCATTTGCTGTCAACCTCCTAAGAGTTGGTATTCACCTTCTTGGAAATTAAACAATAGTCGTTTTTGCTGTTGTTGTTGTTGTTTTGGTTTGGTTTTGGTTTTCCTATTAAAAGTGAGTTTGTTTTATTTTTAAAAAGAGTAACAAGAGAGAGCAAAGGGGTGTGATACATATACACATACACATACACATACACATACACATACACATACACATACACATACACATATACATATACATATACATAAATATATGGCAGTTTACCAGGACAGTTTTACAGAGACAGGTTGCAGAGAGACAAGCTAGACACAGGTGACGACAGGAGACAGAAGATTAGAACATATTGAAGAAGTTAATATGAGGCCAGACAAAGCAGTTCATTCAGAAGCAGAGAGAAGCTGATTGAATAGTCAGCTGGGAAAATTAGATTGAATAACGGTTAGAAGCCTCCAGGCCTAGGCCTAGAAATAGTCAGACCAGAGAAGGAAATGTGCTGTACTCAGACCAAGCCATGCATTCACAGAGCCTGAGTATGGCTCTGATCTCATCCCTTCATCTGGGGAGATAAAAGCAACATTTATACGCATAAAAGTCATAACCAACAAAAATCAAAATTTGTTGACTCTCTACAACTGACTTTAATTATCACAATGATTCATGCAGTGGACTGGGCTACTGAACATCTAATTTGAGTCACAAGATTTTCCGGCTAATAGATTTCTAAACCCATGAGAGAAATATTCCATTCAAGCGAGGATTTGAGACTTTACATTTGGTGATATTAATATTATTAATGTTTTTCTCCAGCATAGATAAAACTCTCACTTTTATATTGAATTTACTATTTTAAAATGTATCAGCTATTTTCCCAGTGTTTCACAGATATCTACTGTGTCTTTAGCTAATGAATGCTGAATCACAAGTACTTTCCAAATGCCTCTCAAACCTATTTGAAAAATACCATAAAAATGGCTGTCAGAGGCACACTTCACCGCTCACTGCAAGAACTGAGCCACTTCCGGTCCCTATCCGTGGCACCTGCAGTCCAGAGCCTGACCAAGATGGAGCCCCTTCGTCTGGCCATTTGCTACATCAGCCACCTGTCTGGCCTGCTGGGCCTCAGCGAGGACAGTCTGTGGCATGAAGTAGGGAGTGCGGACACCGCGTTCTCTCACCGATGCCCTCAGTGCCATGACAGCAGCAGCCTCCCGGTGCTGATCCCCCAGGGATCAGGCACTGATGAGTAGTGGGGTGTCCTGGGGTGTTCACCTGCTTGTCCTGGACCCCTGATATCATCAGAAAACCTTGAGAGCAGGATTTCCAATGTGGATCCCTGGGTAACACCTCCTTACTGTCCCCAACGACAGTCATCCTTACAGCAGTCCCTAGAGAGAGCAGCTGACGCCTCTCATTGGGCACCACCCCAAGTATGTCCTGGCACGCAGATATCCCCAGAGCCTAGGAACAAGACTGGACATTGGACAGCATCCACTGAACCTGAATTGCTGACTAAAGTGTACCAGAATCTTCCTGTGTCTCCTGAACCCTGCCTGGTGCTGCGAAGCCCACCTCTCCTGCCCTGCCCATCATACCAGAGACTACAGCCCCAACCTCCGTGGGGCTGGGGGGACCACAATGCAGAAATGCTCTCCAGCTCTGACCCTGTCCTCCAGCTTCCTGTGACCAGCCCTACCCCCAGCTCAGGCCTGTAGCTCAGTGGCTGTTGGCAGGAAGACCTGGGAGGAGCCCCATTGAGCATCTTCTACTAATATGGCCTTGCCTGCACCCTGTCGGGGTAGAGTTGGGCTGCCTTGGAAGTGCCGTTATCGGCCTCGTCTGTGACATTTTAAGCTTTCCTTAGCCATGGATCTTCTTTCCCAGATGATGTCTTTCATGGAAACAGTGTCTGGGGCAGATAAGCAATGGGTACCCTCTCTGGTTGGAGCGGGGCTGTGACAAGACCCTCCATTTCTTAGGTATCTTCTAGAGCAGTGCTTCTCAACCATGCTAATGCTGAGACCCTTTAATACAGGTCCTCATGTTGTGATGACCCCCAACTATAAACTTATCTTTATCGCTACTTCATAATTGTAATTTTGCTACTGTTATAAATCATAATGTCAATATCTGTGTAACTGATGGTTTTAGATGACCCCTGTAAAAGGGTCATTCAACACCACCACCCCCTCAAGGGGTCACAACCTACAGGCTGAGAACCACTGTTCCAGAAGCTCAGAGCTCTGCAGAGCACAGTCTGAGCTGCTCTGAGACTGGGGTAGCCTAAGTGTGGAGGATAGAACAGAGCCTTGTTAGTGACAGCTGTCCAGAATCTTATATGCTGGTTTTATTGTTGTTTTATAATTAAAAAAAAGAAAACAAAAAAATTGGTGTCAGAGGTTGTGGGATCAGGTGGGCAAATCTATATCTCCCATCAGTTCGCAGCACATACAATAAAGCACACAGAATGTTTTATATAATGCTCTAAAACTTTATTGCTTGTAACTATCTTAATAGGGTCTCCGATCAGGGGAGATTTATGTAAGCAGGCTAACAAAGCAGTTCTCAGAGCCATAATGAACGAAGGTGAAAACTACCCTTTGTAGATTACAATCTGTACTGAACAGAATGATTCATCCCTGATGGCAGTCTTATAATTTACGCTCAGCCGAATGTGTTCCTTCAGAGCTTACCTGAGAGGTTAAAAATGAACGGATGAAGCCCCAATGACACAAGCCCCAAATTTGATGAATGTTGATGAGAGCTGAGAAAATCACATTTTAAACCAAATTGAAGCTATGAGATTATCTAAATCAAATGTGATTCTGAAAGATCTACCCCTGGAGGGTTTTAACACACTTTCATTTCAGAGAACTTTGATTTATTTGGTGATGCTCCACTGTGTTAGCAAAAATAATAAAAGCTGACGTTTCAAATAAAACTTTTTTTCTTCAGGGGAACAAAGGCAGTTACTATACTTCTATCGACCGATTTCTGGTTGCCCTCCTAAGTTCTGCCCATGACGTCATTTTCTGCTCAGGACTTTATCTTCTGCAGGGCATTGCAAAGGATTCCAACCTCACCTACAAAGAAGAACAGAAAAAAAAAGTTAGCCACTCGTTAATAAACGCAAAGCCCACTAGGGTTCTGGGATTTGTCACCCTAAACCTCGCGATGCTTAGAGCTTCATACGGAGAGTACACTTGTCCAGTTCCGGTGTGTGTGATGAGACCCGGGGTTGCCTGCATAATTTACTTCCTCCTCTCACAAGCTGTTTCCTGAAGCTTCCGGGGGGGTTTCTAAGCAACGGGTTTTCCAAACAAATGGCTAGCTCTTTTTGACATACCTATCCATAAAAACTTCAAGGCGCTAAGTTATCCAACCTAAAGGAGTGGGGCTTACTTAAGCAGGGTATATTTAAGTCTCCCAACTCAGAATCATCTGAGGTCCCAAGAATCTGCACAGATTTAGTAAATTTATTTTCAGACTATAACTCAGGGTTATGTTTTTTTTTTTCAATTCTTTTGGTGGTTTCAATAGTAATGGCTGCATAGGCCCAAATATTTGAATGTATAGCCACTAGGGAGTAGAACCACTTAAGAACGATTAAGAGGTATGGAACGATTAAGAGGTACGGCCTCAAGGGAGTGGGTGTGGCCTTGGTGGGCGAAGGGTGTGACTGGAGGTGGGCTTTGGGGTTTCAGAAGCCTAAGCCAGACCCTGTGGTTCTTTCTCTCCCTGCTGCCTGCCGAGAGAGAGAGAGAGAGAGAGAGAGAGAGAGAGAGAGAGAGAGAGAGAGAGAGAGACTACTCTAGACATATAAGATATGAGATAAACTGGCTTTGGACATCTTACATAGGCACGGAAGAGAACTATCTTAAACAGAAAGGATGAAGGCGAAAGTCAGGAGAGCACAGCGACCAGAAACTGACTCATGTTGCTAGAGGGTTGTTTCAATGGCTCTAAACAATTAGACTATAGAGAAGGAATGGGATGTCAGAGGTCAAAGGATAGGGGGCATGTGAGGCAATTCATAGTTCTCCCCCACCCCCCACCCCCACCAATGGTATAGGTGGAGATGGCTTCCTTAATTCAACAATTAAGAGATTTGCTCTTGTCTCTTTAGGAAGTGGAAGCCTCTATTTCTGGGAAAGGAGGTGGTCCCAGCAGGTGTGAGCTACTTACTATTAATGGAGTCAGCCAAAATCTTCAACTGCTGAGTATTGTCCAGGACCTCAACCCTTTGAGTGTAAGGGTCATAGCGAACCGAGAAGGGCCGAGGGATCGTGGCAGCAAAAGTCCTGAAACCAAAACCAAGGGCCCCGGATGAAGGATACCATTTAGAGACAGGTTATTCTGAAGGAGTTCCAAGTGGCTTTTACCTTGCTGGGAGCCCTGAGGCTTCCTAGAACGGAGGCTCAGATGCTGGGTTGAGATGAGAAATACAACTGAATGAGGTCATGTGGGGAAGCCTTTGTTTGTGTGAATGTGAAAAGGCACAAAGCACAATGAAACCAGGAACACTTACTTTGTAAGATAAGAGTAAACGAAACCTGGGCAAGAATACTATTTGAAGAATATCTCTACGGTACTTGGCAGTCAATGCAAACCGAAACCCAGCCCTGGACAATTGAGAAAAATGTTTTAGCGGCAGGGAGCGGAGCATGGATTAGATGTCTGATAGGAACTGAGGACCACAGTGAAGAAAGAAAAAAAGAAAAAAAGAAAAAGAAAAAAAAGAAAAAAATATTCTTACGTTACCATGTACAAAAGCCTAAGAATTAAATAATGTCACTACCCCCCGCAGCAGCCTGCTCTTGATCTGGGTGCTTTCTTGCATTCCCTGTACATGACTCCTAATTCTGTGGGTACCTCCCAGGAGGATCTTTGTGAGTGACATCAATATAATTAACAAGACACTTCAAAGACACCTCAGATATTATTTCTATGATGAAAGTAAATGCTACCATATTGAAAATGACTATCATTGGGACAGACAGCTGGTTGCCCCGGGTTTGGCGAGAGCAGCATCCTAAGTTCCCAAGTCAGGCTGTCTGGGTTCCTTCCTCCTCAGTTACAGCCCTCATGATGATGAGCAATGGTTCTTCTCCCCAGTTCCTCAGTTCCTTATCCTTCTGTGAGATGAGGGTAGTAATAGTCTTCAGTTCAGAAGGGCATGACAAGGGTTGTCACGCCACAGAGTGGGTCATGGTTAATTGTTGCCTTTTATTAGTGGCTAGGGACTTATGAATTTGTTAAGTCTACCCCCCACACACTAAAAGGAGCTTTCAAGATGGGCTCTTCTAGAGACAAGTCTCTAGCCAGCAAGTGATCAATCCACAATAGCAGGAGAAAGATTGTCAGCACGCAACCTGTCAGATCTTTAAAGTCTCATCTGTGCCTCCAGTGCCAGGATCCAAGGGAGAATATCCATTTTGTTCCATTCTGCTGAAGGGCAGCTCATGGAGACAAAAAGAAAAGCTACATTCAATTAATAGCTGCTGTGTGAGAGAGAGACAGTCCTCTCCAGGGACAAGTCCCCCGATAGTTGATCCAATCCCAAATAATCAGCCTAAAACACATATAAGAGGGACACCGAATGGACTCAGCAGGTTGAATTGAAGCACAGACCATGGAGTCTTGGGGGATAGGATGAAGAAGAAACTCCAGAGTAGAAAGAAATCTAAAAACAGCAGAATTTTGGCTAGAGGAGAAAGGGGGCCATTGTAGGCAACACCAAATGGACCTGTGGGCCAGTACTTTAATTTCTTAAGATGTGTACATAAAAGCTGACATTGCCAAGACCTAAATGTCCTTTGTCCACCACCATCAATATGGTGGTTTTTCTAAAAGTGGCAGCAGTATCAGGACATCCACGCCCAGGTAGAACTCCAAGTAGACTCTTCCCTGCTTAGATGAGGTTACATAGCTCGAAGGTGGCATAGCTCATAGACAGGGCTCTCAACTGAGAGGGCCGAGAGTCCCAGAATATGGGGTACCAACATCAGCCTCCTCTGAACTGCTCTGAGACCATCCCTTCATCAGTTATTTATGAAGGGCTTACTATGTGCCAGGCACTGTTAAGGGGACAAAAGAAAGAACTAGACACTAAAAGAAGTTTTTAAAAAAGCATTTCTAAATTATGTCTTAGAAGTCAATAATACTATGAAGAGAAGATAAACCACAGGAGGTAGCAGGATGAGGATTTACTAGACACAGATCATACAATCACATTATCACCAATGATGTACACAAATGTCGCCATATGATTGTGATAAAGTTGCAAGATTGTTACCTCCAAGAGTCGTGATACATAGGCATGCAATGTCATGTTATGACTCACGTGTTTATGTCTGTGTGAGGGCCAACATCCCATTGCACTAACAGCTAGACAACAGGTGTTGTGGTTATAAGTGTTCACAGTTGGTGCTTAATAATGCTAACAAGTTCCTATACTACTGGCTTATATACTAACCATATTTTAATTCCAGTGATCTTTGGATTGCATGGATAAAATAATATGCCACATTACACCCACAACAGCCTCAAACAGCTTGAATTTATTATGTCTCTTCTGCCATTTTCTCTCATGTGATTTCATCGGTTCATCGTGGCCTTAGGCCATCCAATTTATATGTCCCACAATCTATATCTGTAGTAGATACCATCTATGCTCATGTATGTAATATGCTAAGATGGTCACACAATGTGGAATTCATGAAATAGCCCACTTCTCAGAAATAGCTCCCTTGTTTTTAGGCATGATTGCATTTGGCTGGCAAAAAGATGAGTTTGGGTGAAGATATAAAAGAGTTGATGAAGTGAGCTATGCTTGTCTCTGGCAGAATAAAGAGGAGAAGGTCCTTTCCTGGCTTAAAAGCATCTGGCTGTTTTGGTGTGGTGAACTTTTGTGGCTGCTTTGCACACAGGAGGACTTTGTGTCTGTGTTGAACAGGTAAGGTTTCCTGAATTTGGACTAGGGCAGGGAAATGAGGTCAGTACATCCAACCACCCAACAAAATGGGAAAAGAAGAGTGTGGAGAGCAGAGCGGCAGGGTCTGTCTGCTGAGCATAGTTGCTGTGGATACTGTTGTCCAGGAAACATTGTTATCCTGATCCAGGAGACCCAGACAGCTGGTGGTCCTCTTTGGTAACCTCACCTCACTTTCTCCTTGGCATCATTGAAACTCTCCGCCACGTAGTACAAGGGCTGGAACTCTGTGACAGAATACTCCTGGCATGCTGTCTTCTCTAGCTCCAGGGGGAGGAGCTTTGGCTTGTCTGATAAACAGTACTGCAGTGAAAAGTTTCCAGTTAAACCTGCATTCCCTCATGCATCCCATGGTCCACCTGCAAAGTTTCTCCTATCTCCCCGTTTTCCTATTCCAGTGCAAATTCACTAAACTGAGGTATTTAGCACAGACTAGATCAAACTCTTCATAGCTCATCTAAAACCTACAGTTAACTAGAAGGTAACAATTAATTTCAAACCCTTTCTAGTAAGAAGTTCAATAAACATTGTGAGGGCCGACCATACCTACACACTTGTAGTCCTAGGTCAGCCTTGGGCTCCGGAGGCCTTTTCTCCACCCAGCCCTGTAGACTCATACTTGAATTTCTATCTCTAACAGATGTGGTCAAACCATAGTTGCTAAAGTACCGATTGCCTGTGCAAATGCACCCATAAATATCTACTAATAGATGCTTGCACTTCAGCAAAGCCACACGGCCAAGAGTGGTCCTCCATACCCCTGCTTGTAAGTACCCCATGCTTGGTTTCTACCAGACTCATACCTGTAATTCCCCAAAGGATGACAAGAGCCCAGCACCATATGCCTTTATAGAATCTCCTTCCTTGCAAAGCCCAAACTCCACAGTAAACCAGTAAATCTGAAACAGAAGGCAAACAAAAGCACATGTCAGGGAAGAGCAGGATCCAGACACATAAAGCACCAAGACAATCTGGTTGGTAGGAGTCTGTGCAAATATGTTCTCTGAACCAGTGTGACCTAGTATCACTTTGGTGTCCCATGTCTTATTCTATGTAGATGCCTGTTGGATCAATGGTGGATGAGTCACGGTGTGATATTAGGCATGTTAGAGTATACTAAGATCCTACAAAGACATCCCCCAACAAGTTTCTCTTTGTGTGACAGAAACTTCTCCATGCTCTTTGCCTTTCTGTCTGTGTCACAAACCAGAATAATAGATTTTTATTTTGCTCTTAGATTATTAGGATTCAACTGGTAAGTTTATCAGGCAAAGAAGTGGATGGTTAAGGGATTGGACAGTGAGAGGCTCAATGAGGTGCGCACTTCATCTGCGATGCAAAACCATGAAGGAGGGTGCTGCTGAAGTCAGCCTCTACATGTGTGTTCCCAAAAGATCACACCCTCTTCCTTCAGCAGCCTCTATTCCAACATGTCTTTGATACATGTCTTTAACAGTCTTGGAGTTCTGGTGCCCAGAGAAGACCAAGGCACAGTTAGATGCTGGAGATGGTCACCATCTTGGAGAATTAGAGGTAGGTTAACAATTAAGTCTCTTCGTTAGACTAAGAAACATTAAGTCCAAAAAGGTCATCAGAACCCAGTCAATATGACTTCATTATACACAGCAAGTCTTTAGCCCAGGAAGTTAAGGCAACATACTTACAGTGGCACACAAAATTAAAGGCCAGAAGAGACATGAGTCTGTCTCAAGTCCAGTGTACCAATATGGTGGGTCCTTTGTTATCAGTAAGGGCCATGATAAGGATTTCTGAATTTTAAGATTTCACTCCCTATAAATAATAAACTCTATCCACTTTTTCTAAACCCCTTTGAAAGCTTATCCTCAAAGATATCTAAAATATGAAATCTCATGTTCACACAAATGTCACTCTTTTAGACCCTCATGAAATACTTTTGAGCAGAACAACAAACTTTTACCCCCACTTTTAAGGGATGAACAACCAAAAGCCACTCATCCTGAATCTCAAAGTAGATGCTCACTAAACAAAACCTAGAAGTTTCTAGCCTTTCTGAGGAAGTGAAAGTATAAACTTCTAACTGGAAATATCTCAATGCTAGTTTTATATCCACGGTAGTTTTTAATTTAATATAAAGTTTGGTTTTGTAATCTTCCAGGCTGGGTATATGATAAGGAACATGGTTCTATACCTGGAGAGGGATATACTAGAACTGAAAAAGTAAGGGAGGAATTTGCCAATGGTGCAGATCTGGTGTTTCCATAACTCCCATATGTACATGGCCCCTGCTTCTCTTGTAAGTGGGGAATGTTTGGCAAGAATGGGAAGCCCAGCCTTATTTTTACCATCTTTCTGAGAATGACCCTGAGACTGGTTTTAGTGCAGAGGTAGAGAGGTAACTACTCTCCAAGCAGAACTGTAAATATAACCAGTTCCTGACACACTTTGGGCCAAAGGATTTCCAGGATTGTAATTATAGCTGGCTGGAGTTTCAAAGAGGATTCTATTAGTAAGTATGTGGGAATATCCACATGCAAGCTGATGTAAAACTCAGCCCGTTGAAGAGAAACCAAAATGTGACATTTCATTCACGTGAAAGTACCTTGCCACATTCTTATCATTATTTCAAATGGCTCCTGGGGAGAGAATACATTTTTAAGGATCTGAAAACCATAGCCTATAGCATTCCCATAATCCTGACCCCCAAGGACCAGAGAGACTTACTGTGGCCAGTTTCTCAATGTATTCATCAGGTGCCCCCAGCGATGCAAGCCCAATTTCCTGTGTGTGGAGAAACAGAGTCACTGACACAGACCATATTAAAATTTTACCCTCAGTGCTAACCTGGCATACAATTGTGGACAAGGTAATGATAAGGTAAAGGTAAGGTACCTTCTGAAAGGCCTAGACAGACCCTGAGTATTCTTAGACAACAGGACACATTAGCAAAGAGGCACAGACCTCAAGAGCAGAGAAAAATGTGTCACCAATACTGGGCTCCTTTGTGCTCACTTTACAAAAAGGAATAATAAGGTAGCCTATGTGAGGTCACATGGTTAGCATATAATACATCATCTCTTGACAGAAGCCTGGTGAGTCCCACACACTCAGCGTTAATTTCTGGGATATGGAATGAATCTTAGTCAGGTATCTTGAAAATAACCATAGAAAGACTGCAGAGAAGGGATTGCATCGTTGCAGAAATACACGTTGCAAGAGTTCCTTTTTATTCACCTGATTTAATTATTGCCCCTGAGGCTTAGTGCCTCCCTGTGCTAACCTAGGCCTAATATTGGAAGCTTCTAGTCTCCAATACAGTCTTAGGTAGCTTTAGAATGTTCTCGTCCCCTGAGACTTGCAACTGAATAAGGAAAGAAAGGGCGCTTTCTTTTCTTTCTGATCTCTTGCTAGTTGGTTCAACTCAGCTCTTCTGACTCAAACTCCTCTCCAGGCTGACTGATTCAACCTGGCTTCTCTCCCATCCTCTCCTGAATTGCTCTGCTTGACCTCCAACTAACTCTAGCAATCTTTTCTAATCATCTGGTCCAAGAGCCAGACCAAACAGCAAGCACGCAATCATCGAGAAGCCTGTCTAAGCAAGGGTAATGTGGTCTACTTCAAGGAGCAGAAGGGGCAAGGATGGCTGGAGTACAGTGAGAGTATTGGTAGGTAACACAAAAGATCCTAAATGCAATCGTGTGGGCTTCTTAAAAAGATATTTTAGGACTTGGTTTTTTCTTTCCAGTGAAATGAAAACCCATTCTGGGATTTTAATATCTTGTATTAGTTTTCTTCTTTGGTAATCTCATGCATGTATTTAAACTATTCTGCAGTGGGCAAGATCTAGGGCATTGAAGACTGCTTTAACTACTTTGTAAGAATAGACTATAGGGGTCAAGAGCAAGGGCAATATGGCGATGAGGAAGCTACAGAAAATCAATAAAGAATGATAGCAGCTGAGATCATACTAGTATTAGTCGATATGATGAGAAACAATCAGTTTTTATACAGTTTGAAGATAGAACACAAAATTATCAAAAATACTTGATTGTTTCAGAGAAAGGAGTGAATAATAGCCCCCAGATGTGTTTTTGGTTTGACTGATTCAAGGAGTCAAGTTGCCATGGACACAAATGAGGAAGCCTAAGGGTAGAGAAGTTTTGAAGAAGACTCAAAATTCATCTTTGGACAGAACTATAGAGACATATAATCAACATCCAAGTGGAGATACTGACTTGATGGTTGATATGTAAGCCTGATATTGGCGTTGAAGACAAGATATGAATGTCTATTATTATGTTACAGATGGCAAGGTATTCAAAGCCATGAGGTTGGCTAAGATAACCAAAGTAATGTGTGTGGGCAGAAAGAAAGACTAAGGATTTTGTCGATCGTGAAGCAAGAGGCTTCATACTCTATGTCACTGTAACCTCTCTCTGGGTCCCACCTGGAGTTTGACCTACACAATCCATATAAAAAGTATTGTCTGATTTAAGGTAAACCAAATTCACGTGGCCCCTGGTCTGGCTCTATTGCCCCATCTCTCTTACATATCTACTCTACCCACATTATTAGATAGGTCAGTCCCAAGTTTAATAGAATCCATTGATAAAACTGAGGTCAAAAAAATCCCTCATCTTTTCTCTTGACATCGTTTTTTAAGATAGGGTCTCATGTATTCCAGGATAGCCTAAAAATGACTATATAGTCAAGGATAGACCTTAATTCCTGATCTTCCAGCCCACATCTCCCAAATGCTGAAATGTGTCACAACACCCAACATCTTGTCATCATTCTTTGCAAGCCAAGAGCTTGAATAAAACAAGGGACCCCCAATATCCCTTTGCATGTTATCATCATCCTATACTGTCCTACTGTGGCAAAAAAAAATAAAATTCCATCTTTAAAACAAAAGAAAATATTCTCATAAAACCACTCTTTGCCCTGGAACCATATATGTCAAAGTTGAGAACATGTCAAACAGAGATCCTACAATATCTGTTGACATTAATTATCCACTCTTTCCCAGGGTTATCCGAAATGCAAGTGATTGAAGCAAGACTTCCAACTGCCCTCCAGCTAGACAGAATATCTCTGGAATCAAAAATCTAAGATTTCTATTCTCCAAGGAGAAAGCATCTAATTCTTCTGTCACAGTAACAAGCCCCTGTTTTCACCCATCTTGAGCAATCAACACCATCTTGGCAGCTCTAACTACGCTGTTGGCAATAACACTTCCACAGTTAAAGTTCAACCTGACACTCCCATGTCTCTACTCCAATGGTTTCTGGGCTCCATATTTCCCAAACCCTCACATGTAAGGAACAGGTGTTTTTGTTTGGAGAACATACATCTTCTAAGAAGTCAATGGATCCGTTTAACTTTTTATTTGGTTTGTTTCAAATATCAAGGGGCAGCTTCATCATGCCATGGTGGAATCAACTTCTTGCAGCTAATGGGAAATGCTTGTAAATTCACACACAAGGCCATTACTTTGGAATTCCTACTTGGAGAATGTTTACACATGAGTCACCCTTGGATCATAGTTCTTTCTATTAAGGAAGAAGACCAACAAAGAAGGCATGTCATTGACCTGGAACTCTGGAAACTGAGGCCCAGGACAGCCTCACAGTTTGTCCTAGTCCACACAGCTACAGACCATCAGTGCTCTGGATTGGGCCTATGAGTACCTTAGTGACATCATTCACTCTTCCACGATCCCAGATACCCATCTGTGTTTTCAAATATTTTATAGTCCTTTGATTACTCATATGCTTATGTGTCTGTGTGTGGGTATGCTCACACGAGTGCAGATGCTTGTAAAGATCACAGTCATCAGATCCAATGAAGCCAGAGTTACAGATGGCCATTGATTACCTGATGTGAGTGCTTAGACACAAATTGGTCCTCTGCAAGAGAAGTATATGCTTCATCTCCCTAGACCCACCCCCCACATTCTCCACCCCACAAAACCATGTTTTAGACTCCTTCTTAGTGAGGAGAGAGAATTAGCATAACTTTTAACTCATCAGAAAACAGTTTTGAGCTTTCTCACAAGTGTAAAATATGAATCAAGGCCATGGTGCTGTTTTGACCATAGCAATGAGCATCTGGCTTTCTTCTATCTGTCTTTCTGTGTTTCCTTCTTTTTAAGTCAAGTATACATAAGATCATTGACATTGGATTCTTGGTAAATGTCCTCCTATATAGTTCAAGTACACCTGACAAGATGTGCACCTAAAAAGAGTGCCGGATGGGAAATGGGAGACGTCTGCATAAAGGTCAGGGATGGTTTCATCAGTGAGAAGACTTAGTGTAGTGTATACTTGTTAAGATCGCTGAGATCAACAAATTGACCAGAGGATGAGCTATCACCAGCAACTCCAGGCTGCAGTTGTTAGAATGAGTGTTCAGCCTGGTTCACAGAACCACATACCTTCTTCCTACCATTCTTCTCAGGTAGGATCAGGATCATGCGATTGTATCGTGTTTCCATTCTAACAGAGCATGTGACAACCCCTTCATGAGGGATTAATCCATTCCAGCAATACAGTCCCAACCCAATGACTAAATATTTGTTCTTTACCTGAGAAAACTGGGCAAAGCTGCGATCTGAAAACAAAGGCACATGTCCCAAGAGTTCATGACAGATGTCACTAGAACACAGAAGGCACAGTGCTTAGAGGAAGAGCAAGTTAAACCAAGCTAGATTCAATGATTTTGTATGAAAACCAAGCTAGACTCAATGATTTTTATATGAGGAAATAACTCATAGATACCTAGGGCTTTGCACTCAGGAATAAGCCATAGGCAGAGCAAAGAATCACTTGAAAGAAAGGGATGAAAGAAAAGGAAGAAAGGAGGCAGGAGGGCTGAGATGCAGAGCTGAGGACCCAGAATTCCTATGGGTCTCTTTTCAGATACCTGAATGAGTTGTGGGTTACAGACTTCTCCCACTCTAAGTCTTCTCACCTCTAACTTACCTGGGAAGGATCATGTGCCCAGATTTTCCAATAAGGACTTAAAAAAATAGCATTGCTCGTCTCTTGGCCCAGAGTGGGTCAGCAGTCAAAGAAAGAAAGAAAGAAAGAAAGAAAGAAAGAAAGAAAGAAAGAAAGAAAGAAAGAAAGAAAGAAAGGAAGGAAGGAAGGAAGAAAGAAAAGGAAAAAGAAAAGAAAAGAAAGGCTACGTTTATCTAAAACATTGCCAGATCCACAGCAACAGGTCCTTTCTAATTAGGAGCCATTGACGTCATGAGAAGGGGGAAATGATTAGGGGACTCATACTGATCTCTTTGGATCAATTTCTGTGTGACTAATGAGATGGCTAAAGGCCCAAATAGGAAGCACGGTGGCCACCAATTCTCTCCTTCTAGCCAATAATCTAGGCAAAGACCTGGAATCATCCAGAAATGCATTTAGGAGATGCTGAGATCACTTGGATACTCTTGCTCCTGTCCTATTTGGAACTTCAGAGGTCTGACTTTGAAGCTTAATGGAACCTCTTTTCCTGGTACTCAGGAAGTTCCAAATCCTTGGTTCATAGCATGTCCAAATCTGTGTGTCCAAATTTCAACTATTTCATCTAGAGTATGAGTTTCTCTTAGAACTGTGATCAAATAAAGTAGGCAATGAAACATGGGGACCACCACAATAAACCCAATTAGCAGTCTTTGAGCAGGAAGAGCTTGTACCCTTTGTGATTGGCAGTGGTAGCTGGAGAATACTTACGGTTCAGGTGTGTACATGGGCTTAGATCCATGCCTAATGTACTGTGTGCAGTGGAAGACTCGGAAGGCCAGGCCACCCAAGAAATCTCGAGATGACAGTAAGCCAGCAACAGGTCGGAGGCGGAAACCAGTACAAGCTAGAAAGCAGAAAAGAACCTAAAACTCAAGGCTTATTATAAGTGATTCGCAACCTATGTGTTATGACCCCCATGAGGTCAGATCCTGCATATCGCATGAATCAAATGCCATTATTCATAATACTAGGAAAATTGCAGTTATGAAGTAGCAACAAAATAATTTTATAGGGGGGCGGGGTGGCCACGACATGAGGAATAGTATTACAGAGTTGCAGCATTAGGAAGGTTGAGAACCATAAGCTTTATGATAAATCCAGAAAGACTACAAATCCCCTTGTAAAGAACCAATGCCCAAGAACATGGGCTTTGCTACGAGAGAGACTTGGTTTCTGGTCTCTGCCTCCTTGGCTGCTTTGGGTCACATGACCTCACATTGTTGAGCCTCAGTTTTCTCCCAAGCAAAATGTTGCTTGGCACTACTGAAGGATGTCGTAAGCATCAAAATAATAATGACTAAAAGTCATGTAGCAGAAACTAGTCCAGTAAACATCCAGTCAATTTCTCTTTGGTTAGTGTTAATTAGGACCAAACACTTTCCCACTACTTCTCATGTTCTCTGAGTAGCAAGGAGATGTATGTTCAACATCAGGAGTAGAGCATGCTATAAACATTTCCACCTCTACTGTGTCACATACAGCTCATCCTGGGAGGAGGGAGAAATGTCCTGTCTGACTGGAGCAACGGGGAAGAGAAAATTTGCATCCAATTTATCTCTCCCTCTCCTCTCCCTCTCCCTCCCCTTCCCCTCGACTTCCCTCTCCCTCTCCATCCCCCTCTTTGTCCCCCTCTCCTTCCCCTCCCCCTCCCTCTCACTACCCACCCTCCCTAACTCTCCCTCCCCCTCCCCCATCTCCTATCCACACAACAGTTCATGCTGGCTTCTCTTAGTTTTACAATACAGGATGCACTGAGTACTGGTAGGTGTTTCCCCAATCAAGGACTAAAGTATTGGGGAGTTTTTGAGCACACGATGCCACACCCTCTAAATAGCCTTTTTTTTTTAAAGTTACCAATTGATAATTACCCTCTGCTTCCTGGTCTACTCTACACTGGGACTAGAAGAGTGACATTGCAAAGGACAGTAACTAACACTACATACTACCTACCTAACATATGCCAGGCACAGCTCTAAGTAGTTTGCACAAGCTAACCTTCGCAATAACTGTGAAGAAGCCATTTTATCATCCGGACTTTAAAGATGGGGAAGCTGAGGGATGGGTTAAAGCTTTGAGTCTGGGGTCACAAGCCACAGGCCAGGTAGCTTCAGAGCCTATCGATTACAATTATATAACTTCCTGACTGCTAGCATTGATGTTTTATAGCACATTGGTGTTTTTAATGTTTTGTTTTCTTTTTTCATTTTTTATTGGATATTTTCTTTAACTACATTTCAAATATTATCCCCCTTCCCAATTTTGCCCCCAGAAACACCCTATGCCAACCCCCAACCTCCTGTTTTCATTAGGGTGCTCCTCCACCCACCCACCCACCCCTGGCATTCCCTTACACTGGGGCATTGAGCCTTCACAGGACCAAAGGCCTTTCCTCCCATGGATGCTCAACAAGGCCATCCTCTGCTACATATGTGGCTGGAGTCATGGGTCACTCTATGTGTACTCTTTGGTTTGTGGTTTAGTCCCTGGGAGCTCTGGGGTGTCTGCTTGTTGATGTTGTTGTTCTTCCTATGGGGTTGTCAACCCCCTCAGCTACCCCAGTCCTTTCTCTAACTCCTCTATTGGAGACCTAGTGTTCTCAGTTCAATGATTGACTGCAAGCATCTGCCTCTCTATTTGTCAGGCTCTGGCAGAGCCTCTCAGGAGACAGCTACATCAGGCTCCTGTCAGCATGCACCTCTTGGTACCCCCAATAGTGACTGGGTTTGGTGACTGCATGTGGGATGGATCCCCATGTGTGGCAGTCTCTGGATGGCCTTTCTTTCAGTCTCTGCTCCACACTTTGTCTTTGCATTTCTTCCTGTGAGTATTTCGTTCCCCCTTCTAAGAAGTATTGAAGTATCCACACTTTGGTCTTTCTTCTTCTTGAGCTTTATGTTGTCTGTAAATTGTATCGAGTATTCTGAACTTTTGGGCTACTATCCACTTATTAGTGAGGCCATACCATGTGTGTTCTTTTGTGATAGGGTTACCTCACTCAGGATATTTTCTAGTTCCATCCATTTGCCTAAGAATTTTATGAAGTCATTGTTTTTGATAGCTGAGTAGTACTCCATTGTGTGGATGTACCACATTTTTTGTATCCATTCCTCTGTTGAAGGACATCTGGGTTCTTTCCAGCTTCTGGCTATTATAGATAATGCTGTTATGAACATAGTGGAGCATGTGTCTTTGTTGTATGTTGGAGCATCTTTTGGGTCTATGCCCAGGAGTGGCAGAGCTGGGTCCTCAGGTAGTGCAATGTCCAATTTTCTGAGGAACCTCCAGACTGATTTCCAGAGTGGTTACATTCTCACTACTGGCCACAGCATTAGGTTTAAAGTGCAGACTGTCTTTAGGTCTTTCTGTCTCTCTGTCTCTCTGTCTCTCTGTCTCTCTGTCTCTCTGTCTCTGTCTCTCTGTCTCTGTCTCCGTCTCTGTCTCTCTCTCTCTCTCTCTCTCTCTCTCTCTCTCTCTCTCTCTCTCTCTCCTTTCTCTCTACATTCACAGTTAGCTACTGTTTGAACATTTGCTCCTTGCTTTAGCCTAGAAGTGGAAGAGACCTCAAAGATCATCACCTCATCAGATCTGTTCCCATTCTAACCTCCCTTCCTGCCATATAGTTTTCTGGTCCTTTTCCTATACATTCAGGGTTCTGATGTACAGAAAAGTTCTTCCCTTCTATAGAACTGTGGTCCGTCTCCCTACTCTCCTTACTCAGATAGTATACAGTAGGTGTCCAATAGGAATGAGTCGGCTGTTTGGGTTTTGCCAAATGAGCTGAATGAGCATCAGGAAGAAAAGCATACTCTCCCCTGGAAAGACTACACCAAAGCCCATCGCTCACACAGCGCTCCACTGAGCATCCCACATCACCCCGAACCCACAGACTCACAGGACTTCCGACCCAGCTCATGCTGGGCGCTCTCATAAGCAACATGCCTCTCAGTCTACGAGGAATGCCAATAGGGTGACTGTCTATTTGACAGATGAGAACACGAAGGCAGCTTTACACAAGCAGAAAAGGTCAAAGGCAGGATCCTTTGCATAGTCCAGATGCATAGACTCAGTGCAAGCAACTCTTGGCACTGGCCCACAGAGAGCCTGCCTTTTCCTTGAAATGACAGTGTAGCCATTTCCTAACAGTGAGCTGCAGGGTAAAGCCTAGACAGGGCACCTTGGGCTTTGAATATGAAAAAAAAAATCCTTTCAGAGACAGCTATCTGAGACAGTAAAAAAAAATCTCACACCTGACATTCTTGCATGGACGGAAGATTGATAATGGAGGGGAGAGGGAGGCAAGAAACACTGCAGCTGGGTGGGAAGAAGTCATCCTGCACCACACCACCAAGTCTCACAACAGCCTCTGTTTACCGCCCCTCCCCCCTCCTCTCCCTCCTCCCTGCCCTCCACTGTCTGCAGGGCTTTGACCCTGCCGTGGACTCACTCTGCAGAAACTGAGAAACATCTTCCAGCTGCGGAATGTTGTCTTCACGGAAACCGCAGTACTTTTCCAGAAGTGGGAAAATGTGGTTGTGCTCGTAGCAGGCATGGGTTTTATACAAGGCCTTCAACGTCCTGAACACCGTCCCCCAGGTCTGCTTCTCTTCCTCTGTGTATTCCACCCGAGGGATGGGCTGGCCACTAGAATACAGGCGTGAAAAAGGTGTCTCCAGCAGGGAAGGGTCAGGGCTCACGATGTGGTGAGGTCAGCACAGGGAGGCAGGGCCCCAGAATTCGTGAGGTGCTGCCAGTGGCCAGCATGGACTCCCAGCATAGTTTGAAAGACAAAGTCTCACAGGAAACACTACTGTGTTGCTTTCCCCATGAAAGCATGGTTTGGCTGAGGATTTACTATCATTTTTGGACGTCCTTTGGCCTTTCTGCTCTCCTTAGATCCTAAGCCAATGGTTCTCAACCTTCTTAAGGCTACAAACCTTTTACACAGTTCCTCATGTTGTGGTGACCCCCGACCATAAAATTATCTCCATTGCTACTTCATAACTGTAAATTGGCTACTGTCATGAATCATAATGTAAACCTCTGATATGCAGGATATATGATATGTGACCCCTGAGAAAAGATCATTTGACCCCAAAAGGGTTGTGCCCCACAAGTTGAGAACCATTGCTCTAGACTGCTTGTTCAAGGTAGAAATCTGTTTTCAGGGGCTAGGCAGGTGGCACACGTGTAGAGCAGCTTGTCCAGGGCAGTAGGAAGAACGGCAGCAGAGACAACTGAACAATGCATCTCTTTTCCAAGCAAAGGCACCCAAGTTAGGGAAAGCGCTGGAGTGTCCTGTATTATGTCCATAAAAGCAACCAGCTCTGACTGACCTGGGTTTAATAGATAGGTATGTGTGTTTAAAACTTGTCTGGGCAGTTTGCACCTGCTGAGTTTGATGCTTCTGATCCTGGGAAATTATGAAGCTGTTTAAATTTAGGCTAGGGTTCTACCGTGTATAAATCTTTATATCTTAAGATGGGGAGAAGGGGAGGTGGAGGGGAAGGGGAAGGGAAGGGGAGGGGAAAAGAGAGGAGGAGGAAGGAGAGGGAGAGGGAGAGAGGGAGAGAGGGAGAGGAAGAGAGAGAGAGGCTGTATGTCATAAGTACAGAAATTTGTCAATTAACAAAGCAGTTCTGGACCAAATGTATGACACTTCTAAGTATTGGGATGGAAGGAATATAATGAGCAAGCTAAAATGGAAGCTATGTTTGTATTGCCAGGTTTGTCGAAGCATCTACGTAAGACCCCTGTCCCACTGTCCTGAATGTCCTGGAAAGAGGCTGTCATGGATGAGTAGATCTTAACAAACTCCCTAGGTGACTGAAGCAAGCTGCAGTTAGGAGTCATCAGTCTGGAAGCTCCTAGGCTGTGTCCTGAAACAATGGAAACCAAACAAAGGCTGACCTGGGCAGAGACTGTTCCCTGGGCTGCAGGCCTGCTCCTCTCACTAGGGACACAGAGTCTGGGACAAAGTGGGGCTGTTTACCTTGGAACTGTGAATCTGGTTCCAAACTAGGCTCCTCCTGAACTTTCAAAATTGAACCCCATCCGAGGACATTAGAGAAAAGACTGTTATTTTCTACAGAAAGGTGGGCAGGGACTGGGGAGGAAAGATAGATTGTTGATTGAGAAATAAGAAGGTCTCAAGCCCAGAGGATCTCCTGGTTACCCAGCAAAGACTGCAAAAACAGTGTCAGGTGTGCTTTTGCCTAAGACTGTATGTACTCCAGAGTTAAGCAGTGAAGGAGGCAAAAAAAAAAAAAAAAAAAAAAAAGGCTTTGGAAATAGAAACTGATCAACGCCTGGCCCTGACATTTCTAGATTTGTAGTCTCAGGTAATTTAGTAACTTCTGTGAACTGTACTGGACAAGTATTCTTAATGTGGATATTTATAGGCATAAATTTATATTTATATATAAATATATATGTAACTATATTTCTAATACTTGAACTTCAATAACTACTGATTATTAAAATAACTAGTTCTCATTTCAAAGATAGGGACTGATGGAGGCAGCAGTATTCCTCTGTGGTTAAGGGTACTTGCCACCAAGTCTGCCCAGAACCCACATGGAAGAGAGAGCCGATTCACACAATTGTCCTCTAACACCCACACGAGTCATAGCAGGTACAGACACACACACACACACACACACACACACACACACACACACACACACACATATACACACACACATACACACATACACACACCAATAATTGATTGATTGATTGATTGATTGATTGATTGATTAATGTAAAAACAAGAAAGACAACTGGTACTTCTTGCGACATATTTCCAAAAGCAGAGACATTTTGAACACACTGCTGTCCTGATTCACACTTCCTCTCCTGGTGACCCGGTGTCTCTTCCCCTTCTTGCAGTCAAGAACCTCCCACCCCTTTCAGTGTGGGGGGTTTGAAGAGGACACTCAACGCTCCCTTTGCGTGTGGGAGTGTGGTCAGGGTTGTGCCACCACAGAGCTGCTTTATCCTAAGCACAGTGGTCGGCTGACACATGGGTCCATGGGTCAGAACTAAGACCCAATCACAGGAACTTAGCAATCCTCGTAGGAAAGGCTTAGAACTTCTAATTGAGCTGGGACATCCCATGGGACCCATCTCTGAGACAGATGAGGCTAAGCCTGAAAACAAGAGCAGTCCTAAGGACTCGAGTCAGAAAGGCAGAATGAAACCCTGAGTCCTGGACCTGCCCAGGCACAAGGTTCATAGACACAGTGGAGATGCTGACAATGGTCTGGGGACAGGCAAAACTAAAACCTGCCTTTGTCGCCTACTAGGTAAATGACTTTGAAAAGATATTTAATTTCTTTCAGCTTCGGGTTCCTCATCTGAAAAACGAGAATTTATTACAGCACCAAATGCACACACACACACACACACACACACACACACACACTCCTCACACACATACCCATCCCATAATTATCACACACACACACACACATCTCACACACACACTCCTCACACACATACCCATCCCATAATCATCACACACACACACACACACACACACGCACACACATCCCACACACACACCCCCCACACACACACGTATATGTTTCAGAGAAGGTAGGGTTCTAGATGTCTCTCCATCCACACATAAGTTTGTGTTCGCCACATAAAGCCCCATCATTTTCTTGTGTGGTCATTGATGTCCTACCAGCACTGTTGAAGAACTAATACCTCAGTCCCTGGGACGGCTCTAGAGTTTCTTTTTGAGTATATCTTTTTATTTATTCCCTTAACTCAGAAACTGCTGTCTCCAAAATACCGAGTTTCCCAAGTCCCAATTTACGTATTATTCCCCGAGGACTCACAACAGCAAAGCCATTATGTTCCCAAACAACACATTTGATATGGCCATTTTCTCTTGGCTAAACTACGATAGAATTCTGAACAGGGGAGAAATATATCCCATCTGGCAGTTGCCCTACAGGACTGGGTCAAACCAGATAAGTAGAACACAGGAGTGCAGCTGGTCCCAAGGCTCCGGTGACTCGTCCCTTCACTGGAGCAGCCAGCTTTTTCCTTCCTGGTCTAATGTGGAGAAGACCAGAGCCTGTTTCATTCATGATGGAAGCCTTGCTAATCATTTGAGACACTGCAGATGATTAGCTAGCAAAGCTTAGGAGAGACCTAGGCTGCAGCACAGAGGGTGGTTCTGTTTGATCTAGAGACAACATTTCAAAATGTGTTATTAAGGAGAGAGCTTAAACACACACACATACATACATACATACATACATACATACACATGTACAAATATACACATGCATGCATATACATGCACACATATACACATACATATACACACATGTGCACATACATACACATATATACATATGTAAATACATATGTACATATACATATATACACACACAAAAACAAATACACACTTATACACAGACATGGGTGCACACACAAAGCAGAGGGTTCTAGGCCAATCATTTCCAACCTAGAATGGGAGTTTGGGGATGCCCTTTCTCAGTTGTCCAACAGAAAGACTTACTGGCGGTAGTTGTAGGCAATGTCAGCAAACTGCTTTCGCCTCGCCCGGTACACAGGATCTTTAAAGCCCTAAGAGAGAGAGAAGACACTTGATGACTCACGCCTGCAGAGGGAGAGGCCTGGCACCTCCAGCGATGATCTGAGTGGAAGCTTTTGAGCTATGATGACACGTGTCTCCTTGATGGTGCTCTAACACAGGGTCTGTGTTAAACCCAGAGGGAAGGAGTGACACACTCTGCCACACCTTTGATTCAGGGGAATCTTCTCCATTCAATCATGAGATTTCAGGATCTACACATACACTCTGCTCATAAGGAAATGTCATCTACTCCATTCCTAGCTTCTTCTAAACTGTCTTGATCAAGACAAACCCAATGCCTATGATGAAGGCATAGAATATTCACACTATTTCTGACAAGTGTTGTGTTTAGCAATGCCTCCTCATGTCTGTGTGTGTGTATGTCTGTGTGTGTGTGTGAGTGTGTGTGTGTCTGTGTATATGTGTGAATATATGTGCATATATATGTGTGTATATAGTGTGTTTGTATGCATGTATGTGTTTATATGTGTATATGTGCATGTATGCATGTATATATGTGTATGTGTGAGTATATGTTTGTGAATGTGCTTATATATATATATGTGTGTGCGTGTATGTTTGTTTGTGTATGTGTGTTGGAATGTACACACATTTTGGAGTGAACATTGGGAACATGATGAATCCAAATATTATTAACCTTGGGTGTCAACCTTCAGGAACTTTCTATCTTGTTTCATGAGAAAAGCATGTGGCACCATGCTTTACATGGATACTGGGAATGTAACATGGGTCATCACGCTTCGTATCTGTGCTTTTCTAAATCAGCTTCCATTTTTAAATAATCACCACTATGGAAATTACTATGGAGGCCTCTTTTTATTCCTTGGTAGACAAATGGATGGATATGTACTTACTGCTATGGCAATTTTACGTTTTGCATTTTAATTTCTTGAAATACGGTATTTCTGAATAGCCCAAACAGAACTCAGTTCTCTTGCCTCAACCTCCCAAAAGTGCTAGGAAAATGTCATTCTCCACCTCTCTACATCTGTGCCAGCTTTTGGCACAAACTTGTTAGGTTGATCAGTAAGCACGTTCTCCCAGAATCAATGGAGTCCCCGGAAGTAGACCCATGAAGGAGAGGCCTGGCTGTGGCTCACCCAGTTCCCCCTCTCTTTTTACTACCCTTCAGTACTTGTGAATCTTTCTGCCCTGGCAGGCACTCCACTGACTGAGCAAACCACTCCAGACCGAGAGATGACAATGTCTTCTCTGAGGCAGACTGGCAGGCAGTCTTCCCAGTTGTGCCAAGCAGCACACGTCCAAGTGCAAAGCATCCAAGTGCGTCTCTGAGTGTTTAGGGTGGAGTGGGCTCATCATGAGTGGGAAGTGTCCCAACCGATGAGAAGAGTATTTTACAGAAATGTTCACTGTGGTCAAATTGTGGTGAGACAAGAGACTGGTCCTCCGCCATAGAGCTCTTCTTTGTTCCCTGCAAACATTTCCCACCAAGCCCTTCCAGAAATCACTTCAGTTTGCAATTTCGCTGTCTCTCCAGTTCCCCCAACCATAGACTGAACGACTTGAAAACTAAGGCTTTGTATCCCAGGCGGTGTTTAAAGACGCCTTTGAAGAACGTCAATGTTCCCTGACTTTCAAATGTTGCCTTCCCTTTCTTTGCTTGACTGCCTTGTTAGGTTTTGCTTGATGTTAAAATCAGGGTCAACCAACATTTCCAAAAAATAAAAAAGTAAAGCAATTTATAAAAGATAATTTTACCTGAGAACCTGGAGCACAGGGGAATAGAAAGAAGAAACAGGAGAGCAAGAAGGAGGAAGGAAAGGATGGAGAGGGAGGGAGGGGGAACAGTAAGAGAGATGTGAATAGGAATATTTCTAGGATTTACTAGGATGTATTTTAAGAAATGGCCATCTTGCCTAAAGCAATCTACAATTTCAATGCAATCCCCATCAAAATTCCAACTCGATTCTTCATAGAGTTAGAAAGAGGAATTTGTAAATTCATTTGGAATAACAAAAAACCCAGGATAGCAAAAATTTTTCTCAACAATAAAAAGAACTTCTGGGGGAATCACCATCCCTGACCTCAGGTTGTATTATGGAGCAATAATGATAAAAACTGCATGGTATTGATACAGAGACAGGAAGGTAAATCAGTGGAATAGAATTGAAGACCCAGAATGAACCCACACACCTATGGTCACTTGATCTTTGACAAAGGAGCTAAAACCATCCAGTGGATAAAAGAAAGCATTTTCAACAAATGTGATGGTTCAACTGATGGTCAGCATGTAGAAGAATGCAAAATGATCCATTTTTATCGCCTTGTACAAAGCTCAAGTCCAAGTGGATCAAGGGCCTCCAGATAAAACCAAATACACTGAAACTAATAGAAGAAAAAGTAGGGAAGAGCCTCGAACACATGAGCACAGGGGGGAAAATTTCCTGAACGGAACACCAATGACTCATGCTCCAAGATCAAGAATTCACAAATGAGACCTCATAAAATTTCAAAGCTTCTGTAAGGCAAAGGATACTGTCAATAGGACAAAATGGCAACCAACAGAGTTGGAAAAGATCTTTACCAATCCTACATCTGAGAGAGGGCTAACATTCAATATATACAAAGAACTCAAGAAGTTAGAGCCCAGAAAACCAAACAACCTTATTAAAAATGGGGTGCAGAGCTAAACAAAGAATTCTGAGCTGAGGAATATTGAATGGCCAAGAAGCACCCAAAGAAATGTTCAACATTTCTAGTTATCAAGGAAATGCAAATTAAAACTACCCTGAGAATCCACTTCATGCCAGTCAGAATGGCTAAGATCAAAAATTCAGGTGACAACAGATGCTGGCAAGAATGTGGAGAAAGAGGAACACTCCTCCATTGTTGGTGGGATTGCAAACTGGTACAACCACTTTAGAAATCAGCCTGGAGGTTCCTCAGAAAATTGGACATTGCACTACCTGAGGACCCAACTATACCACTCCTGGGCATATACTCAAAAGATGCTCCAACATACAACAAAGACACGTGCTCCACTATGTTCATAGCAGCCTTATTTATAATAGCCTGAAGCTGGAAAGAACCCAGATGCCCTTCAACAGAGGAATGGATACAGAAAATGTGATACATTTACATAATGAAGAACTACTCAGCTATTAAAAACAATGACTTCATGAAATTCTTAGGCAAATGGATTCAACCAAAAAAATATCATCCTGAGGGAGGTAACCCAATCACAAAAGAACACACATGATATGTACTCACTAATAAGTGAATATTAGCCAAAAAAAGAGCTCAGAATACCCAAGATACAATTTACAGACAACATGAAACTCAAGAAGAAGAAAAACAAACATGTGGATGCTGCAGTACTTTTCAGAAAGGGCAACAAAACACTCACAGGAGGAAACACGAAGACAAAGTGTGGAGCAGTGACTGAAGGAAATGCCATCTGGAGCCTACCCCACCTGGGGATCCATCCCACATGCAGTCTGCAAACCCAGTCACTATTGGGGTTGCCAAGAGGTGCATGCTGACAGCAGCCTGATATAACTGTCTCCTGAGAGGCTCTGCCAGAGCCTGACAAATACAGAGGCGGATGCTTACAGCCAACCATTGGACTGAGAACAGAGTTCTCAATGGCGGAGTTAGAGAAAGAACTGAGGTAGCTGAGGGGGTTTGAACCCCATAGGAAGAACAATATCAACCAACCAGATACCCCAGAGCTCCCAGGGACTAAACCATTATCCAAAGAGTACACATGGAGGGACCCATAGCTCCAACTGCATATGTAACAGAGGATGGCCTTGCCGGTCATCAATGGGAGGAGACACCCTTAGTCCTGGGAAGGCTCCATGCTCCAGTGTAGGAGAATGCCAGGGTGGGTGGGTGGGGGAGCACCCACATGGAGGAAGGGGGTAGGAGGATTGAATGAGGGGTTTCTGGAGGGGAAACCAGGAAAGGGAATAACATTTGAAATGTAAATAAAGAAAATATCCAATAAAAAAAGAAAAGAAACAATAATTTTAAGAAAGACAAAATGCTTCATACTAGTAAAGTAAAATTATCATACAGTTATTCCAAACCTACATCCCAATGGTAAGAAATATTCCTCGGTTTAAAGATTCTACGGTATGGTTATTACAAAGCACAAGCTGTTGGCATCTCTGAAACACTGGCTGGATTAAAATCGCTCATTCTAAATAGGGGCACTGGAGAGATGGCTCGGGTGGCTAAGAGTTCTTGCTGCTCTTCCAGAGAATTCAGGTTTGGTTTGCAGCACTCACACGAGGTGGCTCACGACCACTTGTCACTCCCACTCCAGGGCCAATGCCCTCCGCTGGGTTCCATGGGCACTCACACGCTTGTGTCAAATACTCTGACACAAATACACACAGCTCTGCATAGGTGAAAATAAAAATCAAACGAATGGAGAAATTGGGAGTTTCTGTTTGTTTGCTGTCAGAATTTGAGGCACGGTCCTACTGGATAGCTCAGGCTAGCCTATATCATAGTGTATATTGGGATCATAAGTATAAACGAACCACACGTGCTCCAATGGCCTAAGAACTTGTAACTAACGTAGGGTTCATCTGTGCTGATCAAAGATGAATGTCTTTGGGTACACTAGAAGGAAAACTAGCTTGATATCCAAGCATCGCCAGCAAGTCAGTGGGGGAGCATCTCTACTAGACTAAACAATAAATATGTATTTATCCATACCTTCATACTTGAACTCATAAAATAAACTTAAATGTAGCAATTGTCATCCTGACTAGACAGTCTTAACGGAAGATAGTACGTGTGTGTCTCTCTCTCTGGCCCCTGAAAATATAAAAGAAAGATTTTTTTCACAGCATTGAGAACTCTGAAGAATGTCTGGTTCTGTTTTGATAACAGAAGGGAAGACAGTCGAGCCCCATTAGCCTGTTTGCTGAAGGGTCCTGAAGTGTAATAAATAAATAAAGATTAAATGCATTGCTTTCGTTAAGGTTTTCCAAGCCCAACCACACTGGCAAGCTGAGATTTGGGGACTGCAGCGGGACACCAGAGTTAGTGGGGACACCAGGGAGAGGGATTCCCATTTCACACTGCCTCCAGGAAGGAGATGCCCATGCTCAGTTCTCACCCCCACTCAACCACGATTCATCATTAATGTGCCTTGTCTGGATGGCACATTTAGGGATTTTTCCACCTGCAAAAAATAAAAGCTCAAGGCAAGAATCGCACGTCTGATAGACAGTCCATGTGTCGAGGGAAATGCGTAAGGGAACAATGGAAGGACTACACCTAACTCTAAGTATCCCATGGACGGGGTGCCCATAGTGACAAGCTAACAATGCTTTCTACGCTTTTTTAAGTTTTCTGCCCTGAGGATGTAAAATAATATCCTAAGTCCATTCCAGGTCACCAGAAAATAGTGCCAGGCGATTTGGTACATGAACAGTCATGCATAGCACTACAGAGACTCATCATTCGGGAAGAGTCTTTAAAACATTCATTCCTACCTGCCAAGAGTTCCCACCAGTCAGATCTCTGTCACTGCAGCTAAATAGGCAGGCACCTCTGGTTAGACTTGTGACCTTGAAGCCTCTCCTTTCGGGGCCTTGGCTTCCCATCTTTTGGGTTGGCAGGTGACCATCCCCATGAGCTGCGTTCTGACTTAAGCTGTAACCGGTGTTGACTGATCACACTGTCGCAGTTTAAACCAATAGCATCGAAACCCTGCCTCAATTACGCTAACAGTAGGGATTCAGGCTGCCCTGCGTGGAACCAGGTGTGTTTTGACAGGAAAACATATGGCCAGTGAGGAAGTGGCGAAGGAAAGGGTGTCAGAAGGAGGAGAGAGACGTCTGTGAGATGAGAAATCAGGGCACCATCAGAGCCTAGATGCTATCCTCCTCCTCCTCCTCCTCCTCCTCCTCCCTTCTTCCTTCCTCCTCCTCCTTCCTCCTCTCTCTCTCCCTCTCTCTCTCTCTCTGAAGTTTTATCACTTAAGAGTATTTAGGCCAAGCCTTCTGAGGATTCTTCTAGGCTGATAGATTTTTCTGGTCACCACTGCAGTTAAAGCTCAAACAGCAAGGAGATCGTGGGCTTCTAGCTGCCATCCTCACTAGAAGTGTGGCCTCCTAGTGGCCAGCTTCTCCCTGGGAGAGTTAGTTCCCTCTTATGGAAAACGAGATTGCTGACCACACCTGCTCCACAGGATGACATGGCTAGGTTAAGGCACAGGCAGAACGTGTAAAACATGCTAGCCTAACAGGCTGGACCCAGGCACCCCGCACATAAGAAGCAGAAGTGCAGCTTGGCCTTCACGTGGGTCCCTCAACAACTGGAGCAGGGACTGTCCCTGAATCTGTCGCCTGTCCTGGATTCCCTTTCTCTAACAGAGTGAGCTGCCTTGTCTGGCCTCTGTGGGAGAGAATTTGCCTAGCCCTGCAGAGATCTGATTGTCTTGGGTGGGGGGTGGCGGTACCCAGAGGGAGCTCCCCCTTCTCAGAGAAGGGGAGAGGAGAATGGGGGAGGATCTGTGTGAGGGGGGACTGGGAGGAGAAAGAGACAGAAACTGGGATGTGAAGTGGATAATTAATCAACTAATTAATAATCAAAAATGATAGGTAGTAATGCTTGAAAACTACTTGTGGAAAGGAAGGAGGGAGGTGTACAGGGGGAGTAAGCAGGAGGAAAGGAGGAAGATGGATAGGGAGGGAGGGAGAACACGAATAAGGCAGGAAGGACAGAGTGAAGGATGGACTGCCATCCTATTCCATTGAAGATTTAGGCCCGAGCACTTTTACCCTGGACTTCTAGAACAATCCTTCCTTTCCCTCATTTCACAAAGTGGCTGTTGGGGAGGCTGTGAAGCACAAGGTCACATAGAAACAAATCTTGCCAAGGGCAGGGGGTCAGGGGAGGAAGGGATCATGCTGACTGCAAGGGACAGGGCAGAACAGAGGGTCCTCGAAGAAGAACGGCCCCTTCACAGTGTCTGCTTGCAGTTCTCACCTTGAGGCCAGGCCTGTGGGGCCTGGCGGCTGCAGGGGAACACCCGAGATTTTGCTCTGTGCTTGGCCCCTATTCCCAGCATCTGGTGAAAGACCAAAGGAACAGAAAGACCCTGGCGCCTCCTCTTCAGGGGGACTGTGTACCTGATACGCTGTGTTTTTATGATAAAATTCATGACATGGAGAGGGTGGGGAGCCAAAGATGTGGCCTGGGTTGGCAGAGAGAAATGAATTCCAGAGAGTTTTAAGGCCAGCTTTGGCTTCTGAGGGGAGACAAGGCTAACAGGAAGGACATGTCCCTCTCTCTCTCTGGACTGGCCTCTCCCACCCACCCAAATGTTTAGGATTGAGGCCAACAGGAAGAACAGAGGGTCAAGGCTGGACGTTGGGGGCTGGGGAGAGAAGAAATGTCCTGATGTGTGCACCCTACAGGTTGACTCAGGTCGGACTTGCTTTCCTGGGGGGGGGGAAGAAATCTCTAGAGTTGCTTTTGCTTGCAGGGGCCCCAACTTAGAGGCACGGGTTTGTTAAAGGGGACATCAGAGTGTCCAAAGTGTGGCCTTTGCCACCTCTGGGCTCCATGACATGGGCTGTGTCATATCCAGGAAGACAACAGAGAATTTGTTTCCCCTGAGCTGGTATTTTCAAATTGTTTTCAGTTTGGTTTGATTTCATTTGGTTTGACCTAGTTTGGGTCTGCTCTGGTTTGGTTTGGTTTTAGAGTCTTAATGCATAGCCCAGGGTGTCTTAGAATCCAGGAGCCTCCTGCCTGAAGTTCACCAGTGCTCACCCCCATGTCTGTGAGGCAGAATAGGCTTGCACAGGATGCCTACAAACACTTCTGTCCTTAATGCAGGATGATTCGTTCTAACGTCACAACTAAGGTTCAGGAAAGCCATTGTGAGTCCTTATGAAGACATGAGACAGAGACAGTCACTTGGCGTAACAATGAAGGTAGACTTATGGTTGGCAATGCCTGGTAAGTGACAGCACCGGGTGGACATACACATGTGCATACACATGTGTAGTGGGACTCTCCCAGACATCAATATTATTTTTTTTAAAAGTCTGAAAATAGTTTTTATCCTGCTTTGAAGTGTAGAGGATAGGGTTAATTCACACCTTGTTTTTGTTCAAAAAGTACTCCCCACCCCACCCTCTTTTTAATTGAAGATAAAATTCTGGATAACTGAAGTTGCCGGATAACTGAAGTCCCAATGCTTTCCTTGTGCATCCCAAGTCTACTCACAGGGGTTTGCTACGCCAGATGCTCATGCTTTAAAAGGCTACTCCATAGCTCCCTATTCTTTGAGTTTTTGCCACCAGCCAGGCCTGTGTCTCAACTATCCTGAGCACTGGAGCCAAGGTTCAATTGACAGAGGACATTGGAGATGGTACCTGTCATGGCTGGGCCTGTGTAGGATGGAAACCTCGAACTGCTTATGGGAAGCTGCCACTGGGAAGAGCAAGCCTCCTGTTAGCTGTTGGACTTCACAAAGTCGTGAGGAGACGATGAATAAATGCAGACACACCCTAGTACCAGCCACACTAAAACCTTGTTTGTATAAACAGTTGCCTGGTTATTAAAGGCCAGAGAGTCCACTGCCTGGCAGAGCAGAGAACATAATAACATACTGCCCACCCAAGGAAGCTGCCAGACCACCTTGATCTTCGGCCTGGGCTGCTCACATCTAAGGACCACTGGCCCAAGAAGAAGGAAGAAGAAGATCCCCTACATACCACACACACACACACACACACACACACACACACACACACACACACACACACACAGATCCATTCCTCTAGTGAGAGCCCATTAAAAACCAAACCAAACCAACAACAAAATGTCCTCTGCCACAGGATTCAGGGTACAGTGAATTTTGCCACCACTCCAGGATATAAGACATGAAAGACGTTAGAAAATCTGGCCCAACCCATGCGTCAGCTGGCTCTCTCGCTATCACACTTAAGGGGCCACCCACCCATCTCTACCAATGGCTGAACTCTTCTTCGAAACAGATGTCATTCTCTCAGCCAAAGGCCCCGCCCCCTCCCTCATCTGACTAGAATCTTCTTCTCTGCTCTCTGAAGGTCCACTGTCCCCTCTCTCCCTGTTCCCTGGCTGTGCTTGATTTAAATGACCATAAAATGCACAAAGGCAGAAAAATAAATACACACTACTGTATAAGGACAGCCCTTTCTGGCCACTGGGTCACAGTCACTCTAACAGTAACGATCGAAGTAATGACGGCAGTGAGTTCGACAGGGAGGTCTCATGGTCTCGTTAATCTTTGCTTTCCCAGTGCTGGCGCACGTAGGAGCGCAGTAAAATTCTCTTAACCAACTAAACAAACACGCTGCCCCAAGCTGAAGATGGAGGAGGAGGGGAGAGGAGGAGAAGATGGAGGGAAGGTGGGGAGAAGGCCGGAAGACTCTAATTCCGAGTCCTGGACTCACTGGGTGGTCCGCATCCAGTTCGGCTCCATAGCTGAGAATCTGATTGGCGAATCGGTCCAGCTCCTGAATGGTCCTTGGGAACCAGGGCACTGTAACACAGAAAAGGCCAAGTCCTGAGTGCAGATCGTAGGGCACGTGACTAACGGCCTCTCTGGGCCCCAATTAGTCATGTTGATGGTGACGGTAACCAAAGGTTCTGCATAACTCTTACATTTAAATTCCACTTTCTTGGGAGACTGATTGTCAAACACCAGACGTAGACTGAACCTTGGCCTAGGCTGTTCTTTGGGACTCTCTGACTCAGAGATTAAGGAACGAGAGGGTCTTCTACCCAGTCCTCTACTGGAGCTCGCTAAAGGACTCTTTCCCTGTCCAGAAAACACAGGACAAAGTCAAGTTCTGCACTGTGGAATATTAGACCTTTGGAACTCTGACTGAAGCAGAGCCCACACCCGGCCCCATCTCATGCCTAAAAGTTTTCATGAATCATCTCAAACTCATCCCCTGCCCACCCTTTGTAGTAGCTGTCAACAAAGATTTTCTGTGGCAGCAGAAATTGTGTAAAGCCCCAAATATAAATTAGACCCAAGTTAGAACGATGAACCCTCAGACACCAACTTTCTACCTCACAACTCCCTCCTGAGTACCTTGGGCAACCCCTACAAAACCTATTGATATCAAAGCAAATTACTGCCCCAGTGAAAATAACAGACTCAGGTCGCCCTGTGTATGAACAAAGACCAGGAAAGTATGATGGCTAGGTTCCCTGAGGGGCAGGAGCCATGAGTGCTGAGTGTCTGTGAAGAGATTGAAGGGAAGAGAAGAAAAATGGAAGGCCTCCGGTTATATTAACAGTAGTGACCACCATTCACAGCCTCTACTCTGACCTAGTTTCTCTCACTGAAGTCCTGTATGATGAAAAACCGAGGACTTAAAGATCTGAGAATCAAAACAACTGGCTTAAGATCACATCATGACTAAGATAAGGCCAGAATCATAAGAGCAAACAGACATGGCAGGGTTCATGTAGTGAGCCAAGGCCATGGCTATTAACTCTAACCCTGAAAGGAGGCTGGAGGACCCAAGGTTGAATTTGTAAGCAGCCCCAGTCCGGCTTCAGAGGAAAGGTAACTTTGTGTCCACTCCTCTGTGAAAATAGAAACTGTAACAATAGGAAGGGCGGCTGATGTTTTCTGAAGCATTATCATGGGCTAGGCACTGGGGTTACATTTGGGATGGAGTTTGTCCTTTAATCTGGGGTTGCTGTGAGGAAGGACTGAAGGAAGAAATGCGTACAGCCCCAAGGTAAGGTTCCCCCACTACTGGCTCAAGTGAGATGAAAAAGAACACTCCTGCCATCTAGTGGCACGTTTGAGGAAATGCACCCTGGAGATCTAAGCCGGAGCCTCAGAAAGGATTTCCCTTAGAACTTCAACTGTGCTCATAAAATGAAGTCAGAGCCTGTTTTTCTGAGGATCCAAGCTACTCGAGCTCTACACTTTCCACATCAACAATGCAGAACTAATGCAGGTGCAGCTCTAAATATTCTTTACACGGTGGGCTCTTTGGTATCTGTGTAACAAAGTCACCAGAGTGCTCAAAGACTTTGTGACAGAAAAGCACTCTGGTTTTGAGCCGCAGACGAACAGATTTTCAAGTGTATCTCGACTTTGGCTGAGGAATTTATCCCCCAAGCCAGCCCTTTATTTCTGGCTAATATCAGGGATCACTCAATTTCACAGTTCTGTGGGTCACCAACAATATACAAACACAGACACATGCGTGCACATACGTACATGCACAGAACAAGTATGTGCACACATACACCCATGTGTATGCTCTGCTAGTGAATGACAGAGTCAAGATTCACATCCAGCTGCCTCCATGCTGGTCCCTGGGCCTCGATCTCAACCCCTCTGGCTCTTTAGTTTCTCACCCTGGGGTTTTTATGACTTTAAAGCACAGGTCACCTGTCTGCATCACCCTTTGAGTGGTGACAATGGAAGCCTTCTTAGCACAGGTCACTTATGTGACAGGTATTGTCCTCGGTGAGTTACTGAAGCCACCTCCTCCCATCCTCACCGTGTGAAGTAGGTCACATTTTTTTTCCTACTTTACAGATGAGAGCACTGAGGAGCAGGGAGAAAAATCTAGAAAGGTGACTTCGTACTCCAGACTGCTGGGACAATGCATTCTTCATGCCCACCATGTATAGGGGCCACAAGAACCTCCCTGTGTCCGTCCCGCAGGGAGATGTCACATGCACCTCTGTATGACCAAGACCACGTCTGATCCTCTCCGAGGCCCTTAAGCTGCCTCACGCTTTACTGCACACATGGCATTGAGATAAAATTACCAGAAAAACTTTCCCCAAAATATTGCTGTTCCTAAGTGCCTAAAAATATGAGCTGACCAGAATCAGATCTAGAAGTTTGAACCAACACCGGTTAACTGGGTCATGTTGAGCCATATTTCCTTCTTGCCTCACAAGAATCATTTCTTTTTTTGCAGGTACTCCCACAGCTATGACAACTGCTTTCCATTCCTGTCCCCTAAGCTTTGCCCCAAGCTGTCCTTTCTCCTCGAGCCGTGTTTCCCCAGCATATCAAAACTCTGCGATCAGCATTGATGCTGGTGTCTGTTCTCTAGTAAGATCAGAGGCGCCAAGAAAAGGCCAGGTCTCCCATGAGACCTCACCTGTCTCCCCACGCACTGCCACCAAAGGGCCTCTCTAAATGGCCCTGGTGTGGATGAGGAGACCTCCCCCTCTCCCCTGCACGGAGTACAGTTAGCAGCCACATCTCTTGCTGCTTGTTGCTCCTTTATTGATTGCCCGAGAGTCACGAGCAGGTCAGGCAGCCGCTGCACCAGCAGAAGCACAAGCTTCTTTCTTGTTGCATTGCTCTCCAAATGTGGACACTCAGAGTCCCAGCACCCGGGCATGTAGTGAGCAGCCCTGCATTCCAGGCCCTGGGCATGAAAGGTGTTAACACTGAGGGCTACCCTGTCTGTAGTGGTTACGTCCTACGGGGCAGCATGAAAGAAGCAATAAAAAAGCAAAACAAAACAAAAAACCCACAAATACACGTCAGCACTAGAGGCTCCCAAAGAGGAAAGTGGAGCTGGAAGATTGAAGTCACGGGTGAGTTATTGCATTAGTTTCTTTTAAAAATTCTCCAGCTTCGTTGAGGTATAGTTAACAAGCAAAATACACATACGTATGTATTTAACAATAATTTTATATACATATGCATTGTGAAATGGCTATCACAGTCAGGTTAATGAGCTCATCCATTGCTTCATATAGTTACCACTGTGCGTATGTGTGCAGATGTATGTACAGGTATGTAGTGTGTGCGTGTCTACATCTGTGTACATGCATATGTGTATGTGTGTCCATGTGCATGTGTGAGTGTTGAGGATACAAAAGGTCTCTCATCAACTTCAAGTATATACTGTATCATTATTATTATCATTATCATAATTATTATTATTATTACATGTTGCATGTTAGATCTCCAGAGCTTATTTATAACTTAAACTTTGTACCATTTGACCAATTTCTACCTATTTCTCTCCCCCAACACCAGGAAAGAACCACTGTCTGCCCCTGTGAATTTGACTTTCCAGGCTCCCTGTAGAAGAAAGGTCCTGAAGCATTTGTTTTCCTACAGTGAGCTTGTTTCCCTTAGCAAAGACCCCCATTCATATTGCATCAAATAGAAAGTCGCCTACCATGGCTGAATGAATGATATTCCATTTATACAGGCACATGCACACACACACACACACACACACACACACACACACACACACACACACACACACGACATTTTCTATATCTACTCATATGTCTATGGAAATTTCTCCACAGTAAACAAGGACATTCTGGTGCGTTTCCAAGATACTGATTTCATATTCTTTGAATGTACAACCTTCAGTGGTATAGCTGGGTCATACGTGGTTCTATTTTAATATGAGGGGCAAGTACATACTGGGTCCCATTAAACCGGACCAATTTCCTGTCCATTCAGCAGTGTACAAGGATTCTCTTTTGCCCATGCGCTCACCAACACTGGCTATCTCGTCTCCATTCTGTGAGTCATAGGATGTTATGTAAAGACGTTTATGCCTCCAGTTCCTCAAGACGCTGGTGACTCAGTCCTACTCTGGAGGAGCCCAGTGGGATCCGGGAGAGTCAAAGTTTGTGCCGGCTTCACTGCTTTCCTGTGTCTTCTGAGGACAGTCAGTCTAGCAATGACAAGGAGCCCCACACTGAGGCCAGACTGCCTTATTTGTGTCCTGTCTCTGCTCTTACTAAGGGACCAGAAAAATAGCGAAACCTCTTGAACCTCGGTATTTCTTCTATAAAACAGTAATGGGGGAACTACTACAGAGTATGCTTCATAAGAACAACAGGCATTTAAATGAGTCGATATACATGCTTTTTCTGAAGAGTTGCGGCTCATAAGAACTGTATTACTGGTCAATTGTAAACACACACACACACACACACACACACACACACACACACAGAATCACATACGACTTAACAAATGCATTCTGAGAAGTGCAGAATTTCATCCTGTGCGATCTGGAGAACATTCATGCGAGCTCATACGTCACTATCACTATATGGGGCCCACTGTTGTTGATAACATCTTTTTATGGGCCTGACTGCATATATTGCCATATATATACACATATACACATATATGTATACGTGTGTGTGTGTGTGTGTGTGTGCGAGCGTGTGCACACACACACAGGAGGGGGAAAGTGGGGAAGGAAAAGGGGAAAAGGAGAGGGTAGGGGAGGGAGGGGGAGGGGAGAGGGAGAGAGAGAATTGGGCGCTTCGTCACACACAAAGCAGAGTAAAACAGAAAAACTAATAAACATGCCACTTCCTTTGCAATGTAATTATATTTTGTATTTTGTCTTCTAGATCCACAAAACAGATTCAAATCATCTTTCTTTGCTGCTAAATGAACTCCTACAGCAGACGTGACACGTCTTAGCCCCATGGTCAGCACACAGAGAGACTCGATCCATGTTTACCATTAGTGACAGATTTAATAATCCCGGCAGTAATGGAAGAAAGAGAGAACCAGAGCTTGGAGTGAAGAACCGTTTTTCCATCCAGTCCTGATAGTAACACCCTTCCTAATACCGTGCCTCAGTTTCCCCCTATAAGCCATGCATGTTGTGTTTACTTTTTTGCTACGGTCCTTGGTGAGTTTGGTGTTCTGAGATGGGTAGAACCCTGTGAGAGGCGGGCCAGAAGACACGGAAAAAGATGCTTCCACCACAATCGGCAGGGCAGCTGTGTTCACCTTCTGGGAGTAGAGTCTACATTTTCAGCCCCCAAGTTACGGTTCACAACATCCCTCCTCCATGGAAGAGGCCACAGACTGAGCTGTGCTACCTCCCAACTGAACCCCAGAGGGCGACAAAGGGCCAGTCCCAGCTCTGGCGAGTTCTTCCCTCAGAGCAAAAACAATCTATCTGGGCTCACAGAGCTTAGTTCAGGCTTCTTAGTAGAAAAGAAATGACTTAATTCATTAAATAATTATCGTAAACAAATCAGAGAAATGACCATAAAAATCAGGTATCTCACAGAGGGTTGGTGAGGATCAAAATGAACTCGGCGTGGATGGGGAGCTGACACAGCGCATACAGCATCTTCCTAGCCAACGTGAGCACCTGGGTTTGAATTCGAAAACTCCACGTAAAGCCAGTCAAGAGCCTGTAATCTCAAGGTTCCTACATCAAAACAAGAGGCAGAGACAGGAGACTGCCTTAGTAGCTCTCGGATCAGGTAGTCTGGTATACACAGAGGGTGAAACAGAGACACTGTTTCAAAGTCCAAGGAGGGGGAATCAACACCAGAGGTTGTCCTCCAACCTCCACACTCATGCTGTGATATGGACACACTACACACTGTGTCACGAGAGAGACAGATTTAAAATGATGACCTATGTATAAGCCCATAAAGAAGTGTTGCAGCCGTGTTTAACACGTAGTAAGGAATTTTAGACTCTATGGTCATATTATTACTCTTGCGGCTATAATGGTGGCAGGCCTGAGATTCACCACTGGCAGCTGCCCAGCACTACCTGGACTCAACACACACACACACACACACACACACACACACACACACACACACACACACACACACACCACCTCCTCCAAGGCCCTTGCCAGCAGCCTGTGTCCTATGGAATAGAAGGACGTGGGTCCATTAAAAGTTTGCAGGCGGGGTTGGGGATTTAGCTCAGTGGTAGAGCGCTTGCCTAGGAAGCGCAAGGCCCTGGGTTCAGTCCCCAGCTCCGAAAAAAAAGAATCAAAAAAAAAAAAAGTTTGCAGACGATCACCTTGGAATAAGACAGGAATCTTGAGAAAAGAGACCCAGTGGAGACGAATTCCAGTCCAGAGGTAAGAATGACCGGAGGCACATGACTTCATTTCTCTTCAGAAGGTGAAGGACAAGCAGTCTGGGGACCCTCTAAGTTAAAAGTAGGGAGCCTGGAGAAAAGCATCTTTTGCACTCGGTTCCAAACGCATGCGCCCTGACACCATGCGTGAAAGGGTGAGCATCCAAGACAGGAAGACATCCAAGCATCCTCTGTGCCCGAGGAGATCTTCCAAAGCATAAACCGTGTGAATCTGAGTGAGTTACTTGCTCCCCCCCAAAAAGTGTGGCTTTTCCCCTGTGAAATTTATGGGAGGACTAAACCAGCCGTCTGCCTCCTTCTTTAGTAAGGGAAGCCACTCACCTATAACAGGTGGTTCTAAAGCCAGCCATTGTGTTTGGACCTCATAACAAAGTCCATGGGTGCTTGTTTGTCTGACTAAGTAAACATGGTGATTCAAGTTACTGGGTGGTAGAGACTGAGTCCCCGGCCCATAGGCCTGACCCATTTATCAGTCAAAAATTTCTAATTACTTTTTTTTTTTTGATGAGCTAAAGCAGGACCCCACGAGGCCTTGAAGAATTCCTTCCTGTCTTCCATCCAGACCTTCCTGGATATCAGTGGTATCACAGAACCTACCTTCTGCATACACTTTCTTCTCCTCAGTAGGGTTGCAGCCCCCGTCCAATCTCCACCACCCCCCACACACACACACACACAGGGGTCTCACTCACAATACTGAGAATAGGCACTGACCCCAGTGACCCAGGCCTTCATTTTGAAAACTTAAATCAGATTAGCTCATTAATGACCTTGCCAAATACCCCAGTGGTGGGTCAGGCTCTGCAAGCCCCTCCCCGGGCTCTGGGCTTGGGGTTAATGAATTACTGAGCCGGCTGGTGCAACAGAGGCTCTCTGTGAAGCCGGTGGCACCCGGGAGGGGGTGCAGATCGTTAATAAATATTGATTTGGCTCCAAAGGAAGCAGCCTGCCAGAGAGCAGGCCCCTGGACACCCACGTCGTGGTCCCATTAAGTCAGGGTCAACTGTTCTACCCAGACGTCAAGGGAGCGCTGGCTCCAGAGTGCTCCCAAAGAAATGGCACCCCAAGAGCCAACTTCCTGCTTCGTGGGTCAGTGCGAGTCCATTAAATCCTCAGTAGTTCAAGGCAGACAGATCCCAATCTAACTCTCATCCTCCGTCAGATGTTCACCAGCCCCGGGGCTGAGTCAACAAGGCACCCAGGATTGTGGTCTGCCTGTCACAGGAAGAGCAATAAATCCTCTGATTCAGAGGCCCAGAACAGAAGGGTGTTTTCACCCCAACTCCAGGCTCCCCTAGGTCTCCTCTGAGGCCGTCGTCGCCAGCCTCGTATTGAAGCAGCTACTGTGTGAGTACCAGGAGCCATCGCAAAGGAAGAGGGCACGACGGCCTGGTCTTGCGGGTGAAGACCTCCGGGGTCTTATTGTCCCTTTAAAGGAACTTCTGTGTCTGTTTCTAGGGGAAGAACGACCAGCAGCAGGAAGGTGTTCGCAAGAGTGAAGGAGCCGAAGCTTGGCTGACAGGACAGGCAGTATCAGCAGTGATGGGATCCTGGCAAAGCATACAGCTTCTATTTGCCAGTCCGATTCTTAGAGCCAGACATAGAAATGAGTGAAGACTAGAAATTTCAGTGAAATGCTGAAATTATAAATAGATAAAAGTCTCTAGGACCCTTTACTCCAGTCATCCCCTCAACTGGAGCTGTTCTTCCATTGACCCTTCCAACGGGCCATGTGTCTCTAGTTTTTTATGATTCACTTTATTTTTAACCAGGGGAGGCAGGTACAGGTGAGTGCCAGTGCCAGAAAAGGCCAGGTCACTGGGGTCCCTTAGAGATAGAGATACGGGAAGTTATGAGCCACCCCATTTAGGTGCTGGACACCCAACTCCCATCCTCAGAAAAAGTAATGTGTGTTGTAAACTATGCACCATCTTTCTCTCCAGCCTCAAAGATACTACATGTCTCTCACAGGTTTATAGTGGCAGGTTACCCACCACAACCCATAAACATCCATTTCTGCTTTCTCAATACTTACAGGATCTGGGATCAGCTGATACATCACTCACAACTTGAGTTATGGCCAACATGCCTATATGAGTCAAACATAATACATGTGATGGCTTATCTAACCCCAAGTCTTCCTCTCCTCTCACCTGTGGGACCAAAGACTGAGTTCAGTGCATGCAGAAGGGTACTGCCTAGAAATACCATGTCTCTCCATCATTGCTATATATCGCCATACAGCAATGACTCCACACCAGGCTGGGCACATCTGCTTTCTCTCCTACTGTTCACCCTGAATGGCATGAGGGAAGGAAAGTTGGAGGGTAAATGTGAATGAAAGAGAAAAGAGTGGGAAGGCTAACCCAAGTTCAAGAACAGTAGTAAAGGGAAGCAAAGAACACTAGGTGAGATTTTAAGAAGAAGGGGTCATCTAATGTATAAAATGGTAAGGAACAAGAGATAAGTGTATCAACTGATGCAAAGACATCAAAGATGGTCAAAATAGTTCCAGGAAAAACATCATTTGGGTAACGAGTGTTGTCAGCATTGGTAGGAAAGGGAAGAGGAAGGAAGGAGGGAAACGTGGAGCAAAGGAACAAGGAATGGAAGGATGAGGGTAAATAGAGCAAGACGGGGAAGGAAAAACTCCTTCTTGATGACTCTCTTGACCCTGTTATGCATAGCCAAGTGGCACAGCCACACACCCACACACCCACACACCCACACACCCACACACCCACACACCCACACACCCACACACCCACACACCCACACACCCACACACCCACACACCCACACACCCACCCACCCACACACCCACACCCCCACACACCCACACACCCACACACCCACACACCCACACACCCACACACCCACACACCCACACACCCACACACCCACACACCCAAGGGCTTGGAAATGGAATTGCAGGACCACCACAAAGCCCCACACATGAAGGTTGTCCTTGACTGATGGGTAACATCAACCCTAATGTGGAGAAGGCTGCCTGCCACCAATTCCATCTGCATTACTCTCCTGGATATGCACCCATGACCATGCTGGTGGTAACACATAATCTGATGTTGGCTCAAGTTATGGATGACAGAGGTATCTCGCTATTGAAGCCCAAACATGTCCTACTCATCTTGATCAAGTTCAGGTCAATCACTTAGGCTCCAAGAACAGAGCCTCTTGAATGATCTTGCCCGTGAACTGTAGGAAGTAGCAGAGTGGGTCTTAGTTATGTCTCACAGAAGAAGAAGAAGAAGAAGAAGAAGAAGAAGAAGAAGAAGAAGAAGAAGAAGAAGAAGAAGAAGGAGGAGGAAGAAGGAGAAGAAGAAAAAGGAGGGAGGAGGAGGAGGAGGAGAAGGAGAAGGAGGAGGAGGAGGAGGAGGAGGAGGAGGAGGAGGAGGAGGAGGAGGAGGAGGAGGAGAAGATGCAATGGTGCAATTGCCCACTGAAAGGGGACATGTGACCACGGAAAATGTAGAGAAGAAAGTATTGGCTCTTGACCTTTAAATTATTGCTCTTTCTGGGTCACTGTGTGGTTCCCCTTGGGCCAGTGTGAATGACAAGTTGGCATTTAGTTACGATCATTTGGGGACCATACATGCCACATGGAGAAAGGACGTTCTCAGTCTGTTCTTTCTAACTTTCACAATCTTAGTCTTAGCCCAAATAGCATTGGTAGTGCCCTTTGTTTAACAAAGATTGTGAGTTTGGGGACTCTGCACCTGAACACCTGTGAAAATCATTGTGTATCCTGTTAGAAGACTCACGTATTTGTTTACTGACAACATAGGCCCTGCCTGTCAGCCTCCATCAAAATTATATCATGTCATCCACACAATCACAGACCAGGGATTAAACCAGAACAATGAAGAATGCAAAACCATTCCACCTCCCAACTTTACCTCTCCCTTGTTTCCCGATACTGCAAACATGAATAATGTTCTCTGGTTATTCTAGCTACTGCAGAAATCAAGTAGAAAAGTAAAATGAAGAAGAATCGCAGTGGCCTGGCCAACCAGACAGCTTCATCGGGTGTTTGTTGAGATCTTTTTTGCTAATGAATTATTGACAGAGTTGTGGGGGTAAGTAGAATATTAACAGCATTGTGTGGTTCTGCATAGAGTCCCAGAATTCCTCCTCTCCTCCTGAATCTGCGTATCTCCCATGTTGGGCCAGCTTGTCTTAACAGGGGCAGTCTGAAGACATAGGAGTCATCTCCCCAGCTGCCAGGACTTATAGCAATATCAATACATCCAGGGAGCATCCGAACAAAGACTTAAAACAGTGATACAAGCATGAGTTTCCATAAATCCAAAAATGTATTGTCTCCTTTAGATAAAAGGCCATGAGAGCCTACAGTTATGGCTGTCAAAGTCATACAAAAGGCAAAGCAAAAATGTATGGGGGTAAAGTTTTCAATTGACGGGGAAGGAGACATTAGAAACAGAATATATAAAATAAAGAAAGCAATAGAAAAAAATGAAGATGCAGGTGGTGAGACTAAAGAAACTCCAACCATCTGGACCACTCAGTCTTAAGCAGCTTTCTGCTAAAGACTCTTAACACGTTAGGAACCATGACTCCTTTGAAAAGCGTTCTCTCTCGTCTTAAAAGCAAATAGGCGTGCACACATGTGCACCCCTTTGCCAAGTCTTGGGAGGGTCAGGTCAGAGCCTTTTATGGGATCCTATCACTGATCACAGAAATCCTAAATGAATCTACATCTGTCTTGCTCAGTATGGCTCTTCAGGGCAGCAGTATTGAAGAAAGGAGAAGCCTGTAGGGGATTGAGCTAAGAGGGAAGAAATGTGTACAATAATGATTCTTTTGTCTTCCATCAATAATGCTAACTCTGTGCTAGACATAAATAAACGATAGCATAGAGATAGGGAGATGATAGACACACAGACAGACAGATAGATAGATAGATAGATAGATAGATAGATAGATAGATAGATAGACAGACAGACAGACAAAGATGATGGATAGACTGATACACACACACATATAAACTGATTGGAAAACAGGTGAATGAATAGATAGATAAATGTGGATAGATAGATAGATAGATAGATAGATAGATAGATAGATAGATAGTAGATGGGTGGATAGACAGACAGATAACAGCCAATCTTTCTGTTCACACAGAATATAACACAAAGTAAAGGGAATCTGGGTTTCCTGTTTCCACACAGTATCCTGTTAATCAATCCCCATTTGGAGAAAGTCTGAAGAGTGTCCATTTGCTTTTAAGAAACATCTACAAAGAGGAAAGTCTCTCAAAAGGCCATGCCCCTAACCTCCAACTACCTAAGACACTGCCCTGGTGTCCGCTTCCCCTGGCTGCAGTCTGTCTCCATGTAGGTATTTCCACCCCCCACTAAATGCAATGCCATGCAGAAGACTCAAAGGGAAAGTAAAGGGATTAGCAGATGGATCGATGGTCGATATTAATACTCTTTCATGTTGGGTTGAAGAAGGATTTGAGGTCATCAGGAGAGAAGGCAGTCAGAGAATAGACTAAGTATTCAAAAGGCTCTCTGGATTAAAATCCTATTAAGTTCCCATCAGTTTCTCCAGGAGGCATTTGAGGAGGTTGGGGTTTCTTTAACCTGTCACCATAATTAACCTTCCCCCAAGCTGTTTTGGGTGGGGCACATTAGCAATTAAGAAACTGAGAAACTTTCCTTTTCTATCGCCCACGCCCGCTGTTTGAATGCTTGAGAGACCAGAGTGCAAAGTGGTTTAGCTTAATTGATTTGAGGGGCTCAGGTCTCTCACTTGAACCTGCTGTCAGACTTGCCCCTGAGATCTGAGCCCCTCATTAAAAAGGGCATTTTGTCGGGAGACAGAATCAAAGGTTCCGATCGAGTCCTAAGCTTTCTTCCTCTTCTCATTCCCCCAGTGAGGCTGACAGAAAATGAGCCACTGTGCAAAGCCATGCTTGCTTCTTTCAAAAGCCCTACTTCCGGACCCAGACACCTCTCCCCAAATCTACTGCTGGAGTCCTCACCTCAGCATCTGCCACAGCCCCAGCAGCTGCTGAGTCACGGATAAGTGCAGTCCAGGTGGGGACAGCCCTATGGGTGAGTGAGAAGTAGGGGTGACAAACAGTAGCACTGGCTATTTCTTCTTTGCTACATAAAATCACCACCCCCTTCTCACCTACACGGACACCTGCACACTCATACAGACTTCAAACAAACATTAGCACCCTGACGTCTGAGCAAGAAGAGGAATGGCCTCCTAAGGTATGACGTCTCCATGTCTAAGAATTTCAGCAGTGGTTGCAGGATACCTCTTAACAAAACATTAGCCGTTTTTTTTTTACACATTCTCACTGCTACATCTTGAGAGTTACGTGCTATAGCATGTCTCCTTACAGCAACGGTCCCTTTTCTGTGTCTACCTGGGTGTCTTGGGCCCTTTGCCAGCCTGTGAGCTACTCAGGAACAAGCACTCATTTCTTTTTCTCCAGCTGCTAACCCAGTATCTGACACAGGTCAGTCAGTACTTAACATACTGTGGCCCATGACCACACAGACTTTACCCTGCCTTAAAGGCACGTCAGAACCTCTATGAGCACTACGTAAATTAGAAGTCAGTAGGGCCGCGTGACCAAGTCCGGCTCTTGAAATCTGTGAAGAAAGTATTCGTACAAGCGGATTGCTGTAACTCCTGTAGTCGTTTCTTTTCTCATAACTGATAATAATGGCAAGAATATAGAACATTTATGAAGCCCCTCAACGTCCTCTGCTCTATTCCCAGCGCCTACTGATGTGATTTCATTAGCCTCTTAATGCCAGGAACTCTTGCTTCTTCCGCTGGATGTACCTTGAGATCGTCAGCCGCAACGATTTGTTCAAAGCTACATCAAGTGTGCTAGGTTTTGATTCAAGAAGCTGGGCTCCTAATTAATTCTCTATATCCTCTCCAAGAACGTCCCTTCGGAGCTTCCAGCTCAGGCTGCAGCCTTCCAGCTGGCCGACATACATCTTCCTAGTTCTCCAAGTGGCGCCCGCCCGCCTGCCTGTCAATTGCTTTGATTTCCGACTCCAGCGCCCAGCTGGCCCAGACTCCACCTGCTCCAACCAGAGGCAGGGCTTGCCCCAGGACCCAGCAGGCCCTTTCTTTGTCCAGAGGGCCGGACGTTGTTCCCGTTGGGAGCAGGTGGCCTACAAAAGCAGCCATCAGTCTGGGAAGTAAGATGGAGGAGGCAAAAACATTTGAATAAGGAGGAATTAGAAGGGTCCCTTCTGAGACCTGAGCCTATATGACCACCCTGGGCAAGGGTCAGCCAGAGATGGGGCTTCTTCTCAGAGCTATATCTATGAGAGGCAAGGGTAGAGATGACATCTTTCGAGAGTCCTGGAGCTGCCTCTCCAGAGACATTTCTGTTGCCTGTTCCACAAGGTGCATCTTGTTTTATTTTTAAAAATCTTTGCTTTTTAAGTGAATTTTTTATTAGTTTTCATTGGCACATAAGAACTGTACCGATTCTGCATTGAGCTCCAGGATATAGGCTCGATGCCCTGAACAAAGAGAGAAAGGAGTGGGTAGAGAATCCAGCTGGTGCAATGTAATATTTTCATACACATGTAAATTACATAATGTCCAAATTGGAGTAATCATACTTATCACTTGGTCAAATGTTTAAAAATGTTTATATTATGTTTTAAAGAATAGAGCGTGTTATTGTTACTTGGAGTCATCCTTTTGCATAGCAGAACACCAGATTTGTTTTTTGTATCTTACTTATGCTCAGTACCTGTACCTGTGGACTAATTCAGCAACAGTGCGTTCCTGAACCAAAGCACGTAGTGTTTGGAAAAGTTACTTTAGATTCTGAGGTAGGAAAAGAGTTCATTGAAATTAGCTTCCTCTCAGCAAGCATGCTCTCAGGTGTTGAAAACGTGTCCACAACAAAAAGCTATACACGAATGTTTATTACTCCAGTAATCTCAAACTGGAGTCAACCAAGATGTCATTAAAATAGGTGAATAGGCCATCTGGGGTTAAGCTAATACATTGGGGTATTATTAAAGAGTAAAAATGAAATGATTATGTAAAGTCAAACATGAGCAAAGCCCATCTAAAACGCTGCTTCTGGAAAAGGCAAAGTTACAATACGGAAAATAAAAGAAAGGAGGTATGAAGGAGGGGAGGACAGCTCAGGCAGTTTTAAGACACTGGCACTCTGCTGTATGTCATGGTGGTGGCAGACACAGAGCACCACGCGTTGGTTAAAAGCAATAAAACTCTACAACACAAAGCAGGTTTTGAATGCAACCTACAGACCTTACTTCCTAGCAATAAATCAACCACTACTGGCCCATCGATTATTTGTTTAAATGTGCTGTTTGAATGTAGATTGGCAACAAAAGGAATACAATACAGACAATTTCTCTGTACATTCCTTTACTTTTCTCTAAAATTAAAAATAAATTCTATTCAAAATAGTTCCTATGAATATACCTTCCATCCTCAGAAAAAAGCAATCAAGCATCTTGCTTGCCCATATTCTTCGTAGGCTACACCCAAGTGTCGCAACCCCATATTGCCATTGAGCCAGTCCCTACAATATGCTAGACACCATGCTAGGCAACATATGTGCTACAATCTTGTTTGTAACAAAAGCTCTAGGAAAACACCAAGAAAGGATTTCCGTGAGGAACTGAAGGAAGGACTTGAACCAAACTGGTCCAGCTCCAAGCCTGTCGTCCCTATAAGTCTTACCATGAGTGGACAGTGAAACGCTGTTTTGTTTTGTTTACAATGCCACATTAGTTGTTCTCTCATCAAAGGTTGCTGTGTGCCATATATTGCGTACATTCTGTGGATACAGACTCATCAATGGTTACCATGTCCCACATACTGTGCTACATTCTGCAGATGGGGATGTGAGTAAAAGAGAAAAATGACCCAGTGGAAGAGCAAGATAGATGAAGGGAAGTACCAGGATGAAGGAAGTAAGTGATCCCTGATCCAGGTTTGGCATGTTATAAGAATTTGGGGAAAGCTCTTTGGTTGGGGTAAAGATAACAGAGCATCTTGTTTCCAGCTTACATTCATCTAGAAACCACACTGAATGTGATGGTTAATTATCAACGTTACTCACTTGAGAAAGAGTCTCACTGAGGGATTGTCTAGATCAGGTTGGCCCACGGGCATGTCTTTGGGGGAGAGATTGTTCTGGTTATATTAACTGATGTAGAAAAACCCATTCTAAAAGTGGGCAGCACCATCCCCTAGGTTTAGATCCTGGCTTGTATAAGAGTAAAGATTTGGCGCTAGTCACTAGGCGTGCTTGCATTTACTTTCTCTCCGTTCTTGACTGAATACTGGGTAACTAATTGCTTCAGGCTTCTGTCACCTCTACTTCCCCCACAATCATGGACAGTAACCTGGAAGGATCTTTTCTCCCCTAAGTTGCTTCTTGTATTTCATCTAAGCACCAGCAGGAGGATCAATAGTTCTAGAGCAATCTCGGTTACTTAACACACTTGAGATCACTTGGGGCAACACAATATCTTGTCTTTTAAACATTCAATGGGTATACAAAACAGCTACCCTGAGGAAAGAGAATTATTGTGTGTGTCTATGATATGCTAGGCTTTTGTCTAGGTCCTTAGCTTACCTCCTCTCCATTATGCCCACCTTGTTATGCATGCTATTATTAAATGAAGACAGTGTGGTACTGTTTAGATCACAAGATCCTTCAGACTCTCACCTGTGTTCTTTTCCTTGTCTCGGGAAAGCTCGTGGACAGTTGCACCAATGTCATTCCTCAGGCTCTTGATGATGCTGCCCAGAACAGGTTTGCTACGCTTATCCAGATAAGTGAAGAACTCATACTCATCTTTGTTTAAACGAGAAGGTCTGGATTCAATGTGTGTCAGGTTGATATCGTTCTCCTAAAAGAGAAAGTTCTAGGTGTGAGGGACTGTCATTCATTATTACCACAGTCCAAATATACAGAGCCGGAACGAAAGGCAACAAGCCAGAGCGGAGGAGCAGAGTTTAAAAGGAAATAAGCATGAGTCTACGGAAGCTCTTAAACATTTAGACACTTTTTTTACCTTCTACAAAACCAAGCACCAGCTGACAAGAGGTAGAAAGGATGAGTCAAGCGCATCCAAACTTAATCATATAGAAATTTAATAACAGCCTAGAGTTTCCTGTATAAGACCTGGGTTTTGATCAAAAGTCTAGGACAATAGTTGCAAAGTTATGGCATAGGAAAACCTCTCTTTCAATAGATAATATAGGCACAACATTGTTTTGCTTCAATATAATCCCCAGAGCACAAGGTCTGCATTCATAAGCTCTAAATTGTATCATCTATGAAATGCTAGACATTTTATTTTCATGCTTCCACATCCCTCAGTTTCCCCATCTACACCTGGGTGGTCTTCTGAGTACCTGCTCTGTGAGCTCCTTGGAGGTCTTAGACAAATTAGCACATACATACACTCTGATGGGTACAACATAGTGTGTAGGACTACTATTAATATCGTCATATGTTCCACAACTATGCAAGATATTTTGTTTGTATTATATATGGAAATGCATGTAATACTTTTCTATACATATATAATCTATATAAATACATATGTAATATTCGCTAGACGCCAATCACTCTTTAGATGAGCAAAACAGATCTAGATGTTTTTCTTTCTAAAGTTCACATTCAAGTTGAGGTAATGAAGACAGAAGCCATAAGAGACAATTAACTTGTGTATAATTTTATAGTGATAGCGAATAAAAATAAATACAAGGCAGGAGAGATGAAATGGATGGGCTGTTTTGGGGTAGGGTTAGGTGGGATACAGGGTAGCATTTAAGGCCTCCTTGAGAAAACAAACCATATGCACGTCCTAAAGGAGTCAATGGACGTGGAGACCCCATGGGGATGATGGGTGGGATTGGCCTAGAAGACATAATAAAAGAAGTCTAATAAGTCAGAACAGCCGCAAGATGAAAGACAGCTAGACAAATTATTTGAAGGAGTCTGGTCTTGATTCTGAAAGACACAGGGGTCTTTGTGAAGTTTTGAGCAGACAGACAACCTGATCTCACTGAATTAACATGATCAATCTGTCAAGTCCTGTTGAGAAGTCACTTCTGAAATCCCGTATGATGGCGAGTGTAGCCACCGGTGGCGAGTGTGACAGTGTCAGGAAGAGTCATGTGCTGTTACTTCATGCAATGACCTCAAAGATCAAAACTATAAGGACCATGAAAGGAGATAACAAAATGGAAAATGGATCATTAGGTGCCATTTCATCCTCTGTTTTTGAAACACTGTGCAGCTGAGAGTGAGAATTCAGAATTCCTAAGAAGGAACAAGAACACACACACACACACACACACACACACACACACATCTCCCTAGAGTTTCTTCTTTGAATAAAACACCATAGCAAAGGTAGAGAGGTGAACGAATACTTCTTATTTGACATTAGCCACACCCACCATAGCTGTGGATCTCAGAGATAAAAAAGTCATCAGACTTGGCAGAAAATGTCTTCACCCGCTGATTCAATCTGACAGCCAACTGTTGTACAATTTCTCAGTGTTTGCTAGTGTATGTTATCTTGATTTCTACAAGCAGTGTTTTACTGACTGGCATGTGAGTTTCCTCATATGTCTTGCCACTAGAAACAACAACGGCATTGCATGCATGCTTGTCCCTGATTACCTGGTTGATTTCTCACATCAAATGCCTTGGGGCCTCCATGGTGAACCAGAAAGTATTCACCCCTTAAAGTTTCTGTGTGTGTCTTACCCACTACTCTCAAAGGGGCGACATCATCTGTTCTACCCTCCATGAAAGAACCTATATATTTCACCAGTACCAACTATCAGGATTCCCAGTGTTGTTTTTTTCTTAACCTGATATATAAAGAGTTAATAATTCATTATCTAACCTTTTACTCAACTGCTGATAAGAATAAACATCTTTTCCTGTGATTATTAACCATTTTTCTGCTTCACGACATTTTTCATAATAAAGTTTCTTTTCTGATTAGTAATACTTGTTTATGGATCGATATTAATTCTACTGCACATTATTTTTTCATGATAATACTATCCTTGTCTATTTATAAACATCTTCACACAAAGTATTTTGAAGCAAAGGATGTGGGGAAACAGGAAGTGAGAACAATTAGTTTTTAGGGAATGCTCCTTGCAATGCATTCTCAGATAAAGGAAACTTGTTCTGTTTTGTGCCTGAGCAGCAGATATCCCTTCCTTTGTGTCTAAAGGGCTCCTGAGCCAAGTGCCATGGGCTTCTCTGGTTTCTTTTGACATCTTAAGGGTCAGGTGAAGGATCACCAGAGCATGAGCAAGGTCAGAGGTCTCATTTTCCCAAATTCATTCCCTCCAACAGTACTGATTTCAAAATGGCAGAACTCAAACGTCTCACTCCTGGATTGTCTTTTGGTGAAATGAAAAGTGTCTAGGCTATTGGTTTATTTCTAATATTGACGAGTCTTTCAAAATCTGGGCACTTTAAATTTATTCAGAAACAGAGATTGACACAAAAGCATGGGCTATTTACTACATTTTCTCCTCAACTTCGATGTTTTTCTATAGTGATAGGTTAGCCCAACACGCTGTGGAGGTTTGAATGAGAGCAGCCTCACAGGCTTATATATCTGAATATTTAGTCATCAGGAAATGGATGACTATTTGAAAGGATTAGGAGTAGGAGGTGAGGCCTTGTTGGGGTGAGTGTGGCTTTGTAGGAAGAAATATGTCACAGGCCATGGCTTTGATGTTTGAAAAGCCCACAGCAGGCTTCTCCCTCTGGGCTTTCATTTCATGATGTAGCTCTCAGCTATTGCTTCAGCACACACTACCATGTTCCCTGCCATGATAATATTAGACTAAACCTCAAAAACTTTATGCAAGCTCCTAATTAAATGCTTCCTTTTATAAGGGTTGCATTAGTCATGGTGTCTTTTCACACCAAGTGACAGTGACTAAGACACACACACACACACACACACCTACACACAGAATCACTTATGTAGGCTCCCAAATATTAAAAATGCCTCACAAATCATATGCTGTTCACTAAGACTGATTCCACCAGTGCAGTCATGCTAGTGTTCATTAAGTAGAAAGCCAGGACACATCATGTATTCATAACTAAACAAGTACCAACATTCAAATGGACAAAACGTGTCCTGCAGATGCCGTAACTTAAATAGCTCTAAAACTTAAAATGAAATTCATCCTTTTAGTGGCAGAAGCAGTGGGATGCTGAGAATATGTCACCACAATGGTGATAGTGTCCCCTCTCAAGTACCACCTATATCGGTCATTTATGGACCCTTCTATTGGTCTTTGAGGAAATTAAGGAAGAGAAACAATAAAATCACAGATGAAAAAGCTTTGCTGTGAAGAACAGAGGAAGAAAGTATATTTTTCACTGGTAATATAAGCACTGACTTCTCTTCCAGGGATACAGTAAGCTCTCTTAAAATGCTAGGTTTTTTTATTACCATTCATATGACATCAAACAAAATGATCAGATGCTCTGAGTACAAGGAACAGAATAAGGAACCTGATATAGGCTCTCCTGATGCCAATTCTTCTCTGTGATCCCAGAGGCCCCAGGAAGATACCACTGGTCACAGCTTCCCTTAAATTATTCTGTACATGTGTGTATTTGCGTGGGTCTTGGTCACCGTTCTATTTCTGTGAAGAGACATCATGACTAATGCAACTGTCAAAAAAGAAAGCATTTAAAATTGGAAGCTTGCTTACGGTTTCAGAAATTTAGTCTGATACGATCATATCAGAATGGCTCAGCAAGTGCTGGAGCAATAGCTGAGAGCTATATCCTTATCTGCAGACAGAGAGAACCCAGGCCTGATGTGGGAAACATCAACACCCCAAGCAGAAGGACAGAGAAATCCTTCAGGAGGGAGGGCCGGGGAGACAACAGGAACTCTGAAGCTTCTATGGACAAACAGAGGTAATTTCCTGAACAAAACAAGGTCGTGTTTCTTGGCTTAGGAAGAAAGAGAATTTGGGACACCTCCCTGTTGTTTACTTCTGTTGAAATCTAAGAGGCTAACAACCTCCTTTTGTTTGGCAAAAGGCTGTGTGTCACAGACAGATTGTGGACTTGGAAGCCTGGGGTCCACCTCCACCTGCACATTCCCTGAATGATCTTGAATGAATCATTCGACCTTTCTGGGAGCCTCAGCTCCATATAGTAAAAGAATGGCTTCCACCCCTAAGTTTCATGGACATCAAATCAAGAGCCTGATATGCCTGGAGTACATGTGTGGTGCCATGAGTACAAGAATGTGCTTTCTTGGGGTTGGGGATTTAGCTCAGCGGTAGAGCGCTTGCCTAGGAAGTGCAAGGCCCTGGGTTCGGTCCCCAGCTCCGAAAAAAAGAACCAAAAAAAAAAAAAAAAAGAATGTACTTTCTTGATTGACTCGGTCCTTTGAGTGACTCTAATTAAACTATGTGCTTTTCCAGACTGGTAATAAGGAAATAAAAGCTGTACCAGCATGGGGAATCTCCATGATAGCTGCTGAGAGTGTTAGGGGAAAACAATCTCAATGCACACTAAGAACAACCGTCCAATCAGCATGCTGAGCTCCTTATCCTGCTCTGCAGGATGGGCGGTGAGGTCCTCAAGGAATTGAGATCTGGATAAATGCATCAAAGAATCCACGTGCATGCACATATGCACACATGTACATTCACACTTGTACATGCACACACACACACACACACACACACACACACACACACACACACACACACAAACACACACCCCTCAGGTGCACTTCATCCAGTTCTGCTAATTTACTTCTTGTGGTTTGTTTATTATATTGTAAACAGCTTCTTCATTTATTGTTATTTAATCCATTAAGTAACTCAGTCTCAAGGGGCAACTGCTCAAGAACATGTAACTCCCTGATACAAAGGCTAAGCAAGTATACTGGAGTATTTTACAGAAGTGTTCTTTTCGGGAGCAGGTTATTTTTTTTTTTTCAGAAAATACTTTTTTTTTCTCTCCACTGCTTGCTGCTTGTTCTTGGGGATTCATTTACCCACAGCTACCACTTTAGACAAATCGGGTTTTAAGTTTTAAATACATTCCATTTTTCTCAAGCATTTTTAGATGTTGAAAATGGATTAATAGAAGGGAAGCTGTCTCTCAGCATTATAGCACTTGCCTGCCATGTGGAACATTCTGCATTTTATATACAGCACCAGGACATTGTTACTGATATTGTATTAATTTGTATCTAATGTATTCTAATGATGGCTGATGTTCATTATCAATTTGATTGGGTTCATAATCAGCTAGAAACACAAACATCTGTGTGTGCTTATGAAGGTACATCAGCAAGTCATAGGCTTTGGGGGGACGGGGGAAGAACCTACTACTTTTATTCAGCTACATGGGCATAATATTAAACCAATTCCTAATAACTTATCACTACAGTACCTGTAGACCAGTGTATCTCTCAACTCTCAACAGATAAACTTCTGTTTGTGGTAAATGGCGGTTAACAGAAACTCACAGCTGATCAAGTTGAAGGAAAAAAGGGACTAGTGTGCTCAACCTTAAAAGAGTCCTATGTATTACATCCCCCCTTCCAAGGCTCCAGCATCACGGCAGAAGGACTTGGACAACTGTAAGAGCCAAAGAATGGATGACTAAAGCAGAACAGTGTTTTCCAGACATAGCAGTGTAATTATGCATATGAACTCAAAGCAGTTGCGGTGGAGGTAGACCAGAAGTCCCACCCTTAGCTGAGGAGACATTGTCACATGATTGCTGGTGGAAGAGGGGAGTCTGTTTTTTGTCTTTTTTAAGGGTGTGTTCTTGGTAGGTCAACAAAGTTGAATGGGACGACAAGGATAGAGAAAAAAGAAGTAGATCTAGGAGAAATCGGAGGAAGGTGATCAAAACATGTTACACACTTACCTCAAATAAGCGCAGGACCTTGGCTAGGGCACCAACTTCCTCTTTGAGTGAGAATATCAGAGATATGGCACCATTTTGATTGGAGTTGTCTTCAATATAGCTTGTTTCCTACATAATTAGATCACCTGGTTAAAATGTTTCTCACCGCTTAGCAATTATTCCCTTGAAACATCTCAAGAAGAGGCAAGCAATAACCCTTTTCTGCTTGTTAGCTTTGAAACACATGAACCATGTGCATTCTACACAGAAGGCAGTGTGTAAATAAATAAGTTGAGGACAATGAGAGAATGAATCACTCCTGGGTTGGCTTTCAATTTCTAGAACCTTAAATTATGCATTGATGTCACTAGCCACTGACAAGGATTTTCAAATCAGTGCCCCAATACAGACCCTATGACATATCTGAGAGTATATAAATCTGAATTAAGGTAAATGCACCCATCCTTTCAGAACTAAAATTCTGACCATCAGACACATGTAGAAGAAGCCAGGAGTTTCTTAGAGGAAGAGCAAGTGGTACAAAAAAATTTTCCTTAAAAAGACATGGGCAAGTACAGTGTGAAAAAGCATGAAAATGGGACATTCGTAGGCTGTGGATCCAAGACCTGGGTGCTATCCTCTCTCATCCATTTACCACCTGAACCATTCTGAGCAGATCACTTTACTCACGCCCTCAACACTTCATTTATCTCATTACCTCAAAATAATAGTAAGAATTAGCCCTGACCAAATAATATCCAAGTGTTGAAAAAAAAGAAATGTAAGTTTAAACAGAATATTAGGGTTATGTGTAAATGATGAAAACACTATTGCACATACGTTAATGGCCTTATGGGGTTTGGCAAGAAGCATCAAGTTGTCCCATGTGCAGCCGTAGGTGATAGCTCATTGCTGAAATGAGTTACAAGAACAAATAGAGGGATACTAAGCTATCAGACAGCGGGTACCTTCAGTGAGGTAACAAGCTAAGCCAGAGTTTGCCAAGGCATTTTCTTAAGTTTTAAAATAATAACGCAACATTCTGTATGTACCCGCCAATGCACAGCGTGTCCCCGAAAAGGAGCAGAAGATGTGGAGATCAACTACTCTCTTGTGAGCAAGTTAATTAAGCTGATGGTGTGAATAATCCATCATCTCAGGGGCAGGAGACAATGGTGGGAAGGTTCCAGTCAGGAACTCAGAATAATAAGCTGAGAACACTGAAGACTCTTAGGAAACAATATTTAAGTTCAGAAAATTCATATCCCCACCCCGAGTCTTATATGATAAACTGGAAGTACCAAATTCACCAGCAAGTTAGAATTACAGGAAGCTTCAAAATAAATTAGAGATGTATCCGTACCTGAACTGTGTGATCTTCTATCTTCTAAAAATAGTAATGTGTGGGTGCTGAAGGGATGGCTCAGTGGTTAGGAGCACTTGTCGCTCTTTCTGAAGGACCTGGGTTAAATTCCTAATATCTACATGGTGGCTAACAACCATCTGTAACTCCAGTTCCTGGGATCCGGGGGCTCTAGAGCCTCCATTGACCTCTATGGGCTCCAGTTTGCACACATTCAGGAGCGTACACATACACATAAATACTTTGAAAGAGAACCACTGTATTTTTTTTTAAGGTTTTAACTTTAGTCAAGGTCCAGGACTTGATTTGGACAATCTTGTTTAACTTTGAAAGCAGTCAAGGAAATGGGTTTTATTGTGTACTAAGTCCCCTTTTTTATTGGTGGCAGGATTCAGCCTTAGAGAGCTAAGGAGCTGGGCTATAGAGATAACCCAGATATGTGATTTTAATCCCAAGACTTGACAGATGGAGCAGATGGATCCCTGGAGCTCCCTAAGTATGATAGAAAGTGCCATGAAATGACTCTGAAAGTTGTCCTCTGTCTCATATACATTTGTACAACTACATACACCTGAGTTCTCTCTCTCTCTCTCTCTCTCTCTCTCTCTCTCTCTCTCTCTCTCTCCTCCTCTCCCCCCCCTTTCTCCTCCCCCTCCCTCCCCCTCTCTCTCCCTGTCTCTCTCTGTCTCTGTCTGTCTCTCTCTGTGTCTCTCTGTCTCTCTCTCTGTCTCTCTGTCTCTCTCTCTCTTACACACACACACACACACACACACACACACACACACACACACCTGGCCCTTAATTCCACAACTAGCACTGAAGTGAGTATTTGAACTGGGCCTTTAGACGATGCATGCTACCCATGACCCATGGCCTGTTTTGGTACTGCCTTTCTCTTCTAAAGCCTGCCAAATATGCACCGACGAGCCTGATTTCAGTCTCTTTTTGACAGCAGAGAACACCGAGTGCTCAGTCCTTCCTGGTTTCCTTGAAACAACAAAGGAATGAATGCCCTGTTTCTAATTCATTATTGTCTTGCTGACCTCCAAAAAAAGGATGGCACTCTTGATACGTGTCAACCCGTGCCACCTCAGACTAGGGCAGTTCAGAGTTGAAGATACCTGTAATAGAAATCCAGTGGGCCCCCTCCTGCAGCCCTCTCCTGTGTGTCTGGTAACCATTCAGTGCAGTGCCATCTTCTCCAGAAACGATTCTTAAGAGCCAGGTCTGTTTCTGTTATGCCCTCTGCCATTACAGGCATCTAGCTCTGGGTGCTCTACAACGATCCTATCCCAACAGGGGTTTTATCCCGTGTCCTTCATCATCAAAATCACTGTTAATTAACTTTAACCATGGAAGATTTCAAAAACCACTAATAATAAATATATGCATAAATAATGCCTTTTCCCCGCAATTGCCTGCAAATTCACATTTATGGTGTAACATGACTCTATATTGCTGTTATTAGTGCCACTGCCCTGGTCTGCCCCTGAACAGGCATCCACTTCTTTCCAGGAACCAAACCATGTCATTTCACTCTGAATACATGTTGTCATTGGCAGCAGTCACCGCTCTGCATGGCTTACCTAGAACAGACCATTCGGTCCTCACGAAAGCTCTGAGGGGGTGGGGGGTGCTACTATTTTGAAAATGAAGACATGGATTCAACAAGGTCAAATTGGCTTGTTCTAGGCCAACCACCCAATGTGTAACAAAGCCTGGGCCAGAACCCTTGTTCAGCTTTCTCAACACCATTACTCTGTTTCCCAGTGACAGACTTGATGGACACAGCAGCTCCTTCTTTTCAAAGCATGAAGGACTTTGGCTTGGAAGGAAGCTCAGAGAAGTTTGTAAAGTGGTGTAGACCTTGGTGGATCTGAATTCAAGGTTTACCTAGCCAACCCTGGGCCCTAGAGCAAATCTCTTGCATGGTGTATTTTTGTTGGCTTGGAAGCTATACCTTATTAGATTCTAACAGGCGTGTAGATTGACATACAAGCAGAAGTTCTCCAAAACTGTCTAGGAAGAAACCACGCAGAGAAAAGAATGAGGAATCAGAGACTGAGGAACTTTGATCACTGAGCAATCCATTCAGCAATAAACACTGACTGTTCTTTTTAGCCATGAGTGAATGCCAATGCCTTCTGCTATCTCTGGAAATAATCACATATTACATTTACAAGCAATACGCTCTGTCAAGGGTGTTCTAGGGTCAATACTGGTGATCTGGGGCCTACAGAAGACATGCACATTTGTATGTGTGGTCACAACCCCCTTGTATACATCTCCACTGAAGATTTATTAAAAATAGTTCTCTCCTAGTAGTGGAAGCCCACCAGGCTTACCTGCCCAAAGTCTGAGAGTTTTCTGCTGAGGACTCCATTCTCCAGGACAACAGCTGCCATGATGGCTCTCAGTGAGTGAGGTGTCTAGCTTAGCAGCGGGGTTGGGAAACGTTGGCACTCAGGATGGGAGGACTGATGGTTTTAACTTGGAATAATAATAAGAAGAAGAAGAATAAGAATAAGAAGAAGAAGAAGAAGAAGAAGAAGAAGAAGAAGAAGAAGAAGAAGAAGAAGAAGAAGAAGAAGAAGAAAAAGAATAGATAATAATTATGGATGATGTTCCCTGCAAACACAGAAATAGAGCCAGGATCATAATTTAAATGCTCTCCACCCTCTACTCACCTCCTATTAACCGTCAAACAAGTCAATTCCCTTGCCATGCTTTGTTTTAGGAAGCCACACCAGATGACCCTGTGAGGCTGAGAATGAGCAAAAGCCAGGAGGTATCAAGGCTGGAATGCAGCCAGTTCTCTAGGTGCTTGTTTGATAGCTGTGACTGCAAAGAGGACAGATGGCCACCTCACTAAGATACGTCAAGTGCATGAATCAAACGCGGCTGAGGTGATGCTCTGTGTATTCTCGTTGGGACAATTCTTGCCACACCGCATAAATGGAAACTAATGCTTAAATGTCTGTCGCAAGAAACCAAACGACAGACAGCACTGAGCATTTGCTCTCTGTGTGAGGTGGGGTCCTCGACACTGGGACTACAGCAGGAGCACACGACCCTCGGGTCAGCACTGTACCGTTCTAGTGGTCAGAGAAAATGAGCAAGTTCAGATAAGGCTAAACCTCGGGGGAGGGGCAAATAGAGACAGGAACGAGCTGAGTGTTAGGTACTGGGGGGTGGCTTCCAGTGACCATGAAGGTGGCAGGTCAGACCCCCATTTTTCAGAGAAGGAAACTGAAGACAGATATTCACTGCTAGCGGGGAAAACGAAGTATAAAAACGTGGGAGGATCATTTCCAGAAAGACTGAGAAGTCGGGGGCATCGAGGGACTCAAAGCCTGCTTAATATTTACCCGGGCAAAGTTAATGGGCTGTGAAGGAACAGGCCAATAATAGAAGGGGCTAGGAGTCCACCCCATCACCTCCCACAATTCTTTGACCTAATAAGCGAGTATCTGCCAAAAGAGAAAAACAACATTTCAAGTTGGAGGTTCAAAGCAAGTAGATTAGTCCCTCGTTGGATGGACAGCCACCCCCACCCAGACCCCAGTGTCTTTGTTTCTAAAATGTAGGTCTAGGGCCATTGTTTAGAATTTCATGAACCTCCATAATGCAACTGACTTTCTCCCGAATTCCAAGAGTATCAATGCTGTAAGAATTATTTCTGGCCAAAAGGCCAGTATTCCTGCTGAGTAACAGCCCCCACCCATGAGTCACAAACCCTTTGTCAAACCCCTAGTTCCAAAAGCATTTACATTGCCATTCATAACAGTAGCAGATTACAGTTATGAAGTAGTAATGAAATAGTTCTATGGTTGAGGGTCACCACACTATGAGGCGCTGTATTAAAGGGTTGCTGTGTTAGGGAGGTTGAGAACTACTGATCTGTAGGTTGTAGATGCGGAACAGGATGTGCTCCATCAGCTTGGGACTGCCTTAGAAGTGCCTCTCCGTCCGTTATCATTGTCTGTATACTACAGGGGGCAATGCCATCGAAAGAGCCGACAGCATGAAACTGACGCAATGACTGAAGAAGATGACAGTGATGATGGCCTTACCTGCATGCACACCGTGTGCTAAGCACCAAGCCAAGCTCCTCCTATGCCAGATTTCATTTCTTCCTGTCACCCATCTTGCAGGCAATGCCTCTATTCTGAATAGACAAAGCAATGGCTGCCCGAGGCATTTAAATCCACAGCTGGAATCCAAACGATGTCTGAGATGTTTGATTCAAATCCGAAGCCTTGGCTCTTAAATATCCTTTCTCTCTTTTTTTGAAATAAGCACATGGCTTTTTGTTTTTTTGGAAAACAAAGTGACGACCCTTCTCTTTTCTCTGAACATAGTTAAAAGTAGAATTCTAGTGCTGGAGAGATGGGTCACAAGTTAAGAACACTGGCTGCTCTTCCAGAGGTACTGAGTTCAAATCCCAGAACTGCACGGTGACTCACAACCATCTGTAATGGGATCCGATTCTTGGGTATGCATGAAGACAGATACTCATATACTTAAAATTAATTAATTAATTAATTAATCTTTTTTTTAAAAAACGAATTCTAAATCCTATTTCACATTTTAAAAGTTGCCCCAAGTCTAGGGTGAATAAAAGCAGTATACTTCCCTGCTGTCCTGGCAAGAAGAACATGAACAGTTTCTTTAAAAAAATAAATAAATACGGGGAAAGTGTTTGGGGCTGAGATGTGGCTTAGCCGTTAGTCTAGCTGCCTAGCAAGCTGGAAGTCCTAGGTTTGATCCCCGGCACCTCAGAAAACTTGATTTGGTGGCACATGCCTGTAATCTCAGCAATGTGACAGTGTGAGCAGGAAAGTCAGGAACTGGAGACTGTCCTTGGCTTTGAAGTAACTTCAAACCCAGCCTGAGCTATGTGAAAACATGTCTCCAAAAGTAAACAGACACGTAAATAAAACTGACTTAGGCAAAACTGTGGGTCACATTTATCTATGGACCAACGCAAAACTTGAGCTCATAGGAGGTTGCTGGGGAAGCACACACTGTGGATGACGGTAGAATTCATGCTGGAACTAACAGGGGCAGTGGGGAGCACTGAGAAAAACCAGGGGAAAAGGCGCAGATCTAGAAGTGTCGACGAAGGTGTTCTGTAGACCACGGGGGCAGGGCAGGCGTGTGGAAGTCAGCACCAGGTACCCCGATGAGCGGCTAGCTCTGTACTTGGCAACCTTAGCGCTGACTTAACTGACTTAAAAGTTGAACATTTCCCAACCTTCGCTAGCTTATCGGCCTCTTTCTTCTTAACTCCACGCACACAGGGCTGAGTTAATCATAATCCATGATCATGGCACATAACCAAAACCTACGAGTCACTTTTCTTACCCAGTTTGTTCCTTTCTCTCTTACCTTGATTACTCAACACAGAGTGATGTCCCTGGTACCTTCACCGCTCTGTTGGATGACAGATGTACACATGTGTATGTGGGAGTGTCTTTTCCTGATATGTGATGGTCTATAGATGTATTATAGCATGCACATGTACTATGAGTTCAGGTTCTGCTTTGAAAACATAAGCCTGTCCTGGAATGTGGACTTAGTTCTCTGATGATCTGGTTTGGGGTAAAAGGTTCTCTGTGTGTAACCACCATTATTGCTGTTTAATGTGGGCTTTTGATGTTGTAACCTTTCTTGACTTTGCAAAATCCTCCTGACAGTAGCCAGACGTTCATTTGTCTTCAACATAAGGCGTTGAGTTGGACAACCGATGTTTAGAATTTGCTAAGTATGGGGTCTATTCTGTTTAGCCTGTTAATGTGGCTAACCATTAACAAGATAACATGTTAAGATGATTTTTTTTCAGACGTTAAATTGTTTTGTTCCTAAGTAACCCTTGTTCATGGTTTAATGATTTTAATGCTTTATTGCATATGGCTTATTCGTATATTTTAATTTATTGCATCTATTTGTGTATCTGTGTGATTTTGAGCCTTCCATGCCACATGTGTAGAGGTCAGTGGATGTACAACTTGCTTAGTCAATGTTTTCATTCCACAATGTGGGGTGCAGAGGACGTCCTCAAGTCGTCAGGCTTGGTGGCAAGAGCCTTCCCTTCACCCACTGAGCCATCTCACAGGTCCATTAGTTCATACTTCATATAGGATATTTCTACAGATGTTTATGGGGAAAGAGGAACTTTCATCTTCTTACTTAGACGTCATCTCATGTTGAAATAACAATTATAACTACTTTATGTAAGACGTAGCATAGCTTTCTGTGTTTTTATAATTTGGAGTCTCATCAACAGAAGATAGAAGTTATTTGTTTCTTGAGGATTTGGTGACCTTTTTATATATTCTAGGCCTGAAATAAGGGAGTGGGGGTGTTCAGGGGAAAGTTCAAGGTTACAGTCAGGTTCTTCAACAGTTATTATGTCATTCTTGCAGTCTATTTCATTCAGTTTTATATTTTCCCAGAAACTAATGCAGCTTCTCAAGGGCTCCATGAAACAAATATATTACTATTCATAACATTATTTTCCTACCTATAAGTATTTCCATCTTTTTTTCTATATTTTATTTGTTGCTTGGTTGGGGTACGGACTATGTGTGTATATTGTGCACATGTGTATATAGAGTGTGGCCTGGGGTGCCTTCCTTCTCAGGTGACATTTACCTGTCTTTTGATCCCAAGACTCTCTGATTAAGCTGGGTTGGTTGGCTAGCAAACCCTAGGGATCCTCCTGTTTTTACTGGGATTGCAAACAGGCCATCTGTCACTCTGTCTGTCTTCTTGCGTGGATTCTGAGGATCAAACTTTTCTCTTCCTGCTTGCACAGCAAGCACTTTTCAGACTGATCTATCTCCCCTGTACTGGGCTTTATTTATTCATATCTTCTCTCATCTTTCCTGGTACTTGTCCATGAAGAGTTGGCATTTCATAACACCGGTCTCTGTGATATTCTCTCTTTCACTGATTGTCCTCTACTTGTCCTTACTATTTCCTTGTTTGAGTGTGCTTTATTGGTCTTTTCCCAACTTCTTGGGTTGAGCAATTATTTGTTTTCTGTCATCTGTGTTTCCTAAGAAATAGATTCAAAATGAAATAAGTCTAAGTACTATTTTAGTTGGTTTCCATTTATTTGCCTTACTATTGTTCAGTCTGAGATATTTGAATATAATCTTCTCAATAACCTAAGTTTTTTTTTTAGATTTATTCATTTATTATATATGAGTACACTGTAGCTGTCTTCAGATACACCAGAAGAGGGCATCGGATCTCTTTACAGATGGTTGTGAGCCACCATGTGGTTGCTGGGAATTGAACTCAGGACCTCTGGAAGAGTAGTCGGGTGCTCTTAACCGCTGAGCCACCTCTCCAGCCCAACCTAAGAGTTTTTAAAGAGTGTATTATTTAAATTACAGGTACTTGGGGTACTCTCAGCTTTTCTCTTTATCTCCAATTAGCTTCTACCAATTTATTGTCTACTGGGAAAATGCAATACTCTTCCCTAAACCTATACTAACACCACATGAGCTGGAATGTAACACTAGTGATAAATATCAGTAAGTTCAGACTCAAGGCAAGACCAGTCATCAGTTGAGTAAATCTGAGCTGTCTGCTTAACCATGTTTCACAGAAAGAAGTCATTTCCATGGTTTGGGACAAGCCTGCTGTCTTCACAGGGTCAGTTCCCTTCAGAAACAACACCACCTGTGTGAATGTCAGACCTCATGGCATCTTGCCTCTCTGTCTCACCCTCAGACTGATGGAAAGGATACCAGGGGGATTCTGGGAAGAACTTTGCCTAGATTCATAATACATAAGTACCATGTGTGTGCTGCACACTTGGATGAACAGCATATGATATAACTTCTCCTCACACCTGAGCAAACTCCCTACTTACCACAGCCAGTCCCTGTAGGATGAATGTAAGCCATTCAAAGCCTTTATGAATTTATTGCATGGGACCAAAACAAATGTTACATAGGTAGACATGTAGCCTTTAGCCATCCACAAGAATTTCATAACTCTTATATCCTACATCGATAATTCTTGGAATTTTTAGAACTTATACATTACATTACCTCATAATGAGATCAATTAGTAAATCAAGTGTATTCAATTGAAGGTCTATCAATTAACAATTCCCATCATTTTTCATGCATTACGAGTTTACATTATGATATCATTTATTTCAAGCAATGTTTTCATATATTTAAACATAATACTTGTGGTGCTGGGGATTAAACTTTGGGTCTTGCACCTGCTAGATAAATGTTCTACCACTGAGCTATATCCTTGTTTCTATAAATATAATTTATTTTCAGTTTACTGAAAAATAAATAAGTTCTTTTAAAAAAATATCAGTTAGGTTAAAGACCTACCCAGCACCCACTTCCATATCTAGATCCACTGTGGCAGAAAAGAAATTCCATAATTGCAACGTGGCATTGGATGCTTTCCTTTTTCTTTAACAATATTTAGCAATTTTCAAAGCCTTTCCTTCTGTGTATTCCATATTCACCACCCGTAGCTCCTCTATCCAACATCCTCTTCACTCTCCTAACCCTTCCCACCCAACTTGGAGATGCTTTCCCCCATCAGTCAAGTGTGTGTTGCTCTGTTAGTCTTCAGAATAGGGGCTAGCATCTCTGGGCTTCACCAATTTCCACTCAATCTTTCATGAGTGTTAGGGCAAAGAGGTTGATGTGGATGTCTCATTTAGGACTGAGCACTTGACATCCTCTTATTCTCTGCCCATTGACCCACTGGGGGATCTGTGAGTTGTCATCTACTAAAAGGAGAAACTTCTCTGGGTTGGATTGAATGATGCTCTGATTTATGGGAATAGCAGTAAATCCTTCAGAGCTATTTTAAGACTATATCCACGGAGGCCATGTCAATGTCCATAAGCCATGCTGTAGGGATTCCAGGACCTACCACAGCTGGGGTCTGTGTTGATGTCTGTGACCAGTGTTACCACCAAAGTCATGCAGATACCTGTGGTCTGTGTGGTTGCCCTAAGTCATGCCAATATCCATGGTGTCCATGGGCTATGCTTCCACCACGGACCTGTGCTGCCACCTGAGGCCATGGTGATGTCTGGGCCCATGCTGTCACCAGAAAACCTATCTGGGTCTGTGGTCCTACTGTAGCCAAAGTCTGTGTTGATGTCCATGGCCCATGCTACCACCGAAGGCCATGCAGATGTCCATGGTCTGTGATGTAACCTGAAGCTATGTGGATGTCTGTAGGCCATGATGTTGCCTGGACTCATGCTGATGTGAGTGAGCTGCACTGCCACCTTGAGGCCATGTTGATGTTTGTAGTCCAGGCAGCCCCGAAGGACCCTGTCTGGGTCCATGGTTGTACTGCAGCATGGGGCCATGTTCATGGTCTGTGCTCTCACTAGACACTGAGCGGAGGCCCACGGTCCATGCTCCCACTGACTGTGCAGATCCAGGAGGCTTCTTTTGCCATGATATCAATGACTACAGACACACAATTGAGGGGAGCCATGGAAGGCTTCTATGACAACCCCTCCCCTCCCCCAGCCTTCCCACACCACCCAAAAGTAACAGCCTAGACAGGAAGTCACTGAAGAGAACTTTTAAAAAATGTGACCGAGATGCCAAAGAGTAGCTCTCCACAGTCAATGGCTTCTGGCACAGGTGTGGGAGGGAAAGGCTCAGCTCTCTTTCAGGCCACTAAGGATTTGACCACTAAGAATGCTCCAGCAAGTATTTAGATAACACAAAATGGACCTTCTTTTGCTCTTCCTTTAAAATTTTATTTTTATCCTTTACTTCTTTTATGGGTGTGGTGTTTCATGGAGGTGGGGACATGGAAGGAATAGGAAGGATTTTGATCAGGTGGAAGATATGAAACTTGCAGAGAATCAATAAAAATGTTATGGGGGGAATACTATAACCACTTAGCAGAATAATCAGCCATATTGGCTTCCCTCCTAAGGTCTGTGCTCTCTCTAGCCACAGGAGTGTTAGACAGTAGAGATTTCCTAACTTTTGTGGTATGATATTACACTGTCATCTAGATTTTTCTTTTTGTAGGTTGATCTCATTATGCAGGTAAACACAGGTACAGGATAGAGCAAGGCCTGTCATTGGATGAGAAGGAAGAATGGGCGGGAGAAAAGTTTGAGAGGCAGAGGAGGCCTGAGCAAGGAAGAGGCAGCTGAGAGAACATGGAGGCGGATGTTAAGATTCTTCTCCACACATTGCTATGACTATTCTTAAAGGATGGGTGTGTACAGGATTTTGTGTTGTCTAGATGGGCAGATCATATCCCATCTAGGTGGGCGGTTTATATCCTTATCAACTGATTGTAAGTTTATTGCGTAGATGTATTGTGGATTGAGAATTTAACATGTAAATCTGATTGTTGGGCAACAGTTTGTTGAGTCTTGATTTTACCGGGTGGCTGGAACCAGAGAGTTAGAGGCTAGCAGAGAGCCACAGGGAGAGATACTAATCTGAGATGAATTAGCCATAGTTCCAATGGCGGGCTGGAACCAGAACTAGCAAGGGAGCGAGACCTCCAGGGTACACTCAAGAACCATTCCGCTGCTTGTTTTTTATTTTTACTAAATCATCTTTTGTTTCTTCTTCTTTTTAAAAATCTAGACTCTATTTCTCTGGTACAGTGTTTCATGAGTGCCCTGACAATTGTTTCTCCCTTTGGGTAAAAAGTATTTGAGATCAGTATAATAAGAATAGAAAGCATCTCCAGTTCTGAAGATATTCCATGTTATTAATGTCTCCCTCTTCTTCCAAAAAGAAAGAAAAAGAAAAAAGAAAAAGAAAAAAAAACTCGCTTTATTCTGGAGTTAAAAATCATGCCTGTCTTTGGAAAGGAGCTTTAAGTAGTTGCCCTCAATTCCCACTCCAGAAAATTCTAGGTGTGGATCCCACCTGAAGGTATTCCAAACTGATGAGAGGAACCAACGAGAGTCATATCATGAGAGTCATCTTACGTTGTCAGTAACAAACTGAGTCCATTTGTTTCCCCACCGGCCCACTTTATGGCTAAATGACCAGCCCGCTTTCAGGATCTACAGAGCCGGCTGATGGGAAGGAAGGGGGCTACAGTGCACATACCTACGAGGTACAGCTCTATTCTTCTCACTTATAAAAACAGTAGCTAGGGTGTGGGCTGTACCTGACATTCTTTGTAGAATAAAAGGTGCAATTCTCAGACCTCCTTATAGCTACAAATCAAATGTGTGACCCAAGAAAAGCGAGGCAGAAATCTGTATGACTCCTAGGAAGTGCTTTTAGGAAAGTATGCCATTCTCCTTCCATTTTTTTTCCCTTGAGGGTTCCAATGTGGAAACCCTGTTATTGCCATATTGGATTTCGAGATAAATTTAGGAGCGATGTAGTGCGATTTTTGCTACACCGCTCTGGCTCCCAGCAGCGCTCTCTCTCTCTCTCTCTCTCTCTCTCTCTCTCTCTCTCTCTCTCTCTCTTAACACGCCTTACTAGCTCAGTGGCTGGGCACTTCCAAGCCTCCTGCTGCTAGCGTGCCCTTCCCTCCAGTACTTATGGCTCAACACCTTCTAAATCTACTCTTAACGTTGCTGCCCTGTTACCTTCTGTGAAGCCCATTGGTCTTTGCTGCCCAAGACACTTCTGGGAAGCCCTTCCAGGACCGCTTTTCCTTTACTCCTCCATTTGAGATGATCTCCCCTCTGCATCTTTAAATCTGTTCCCTCTGTGTGTCCCGGGTCTCCTTTCCTCCTCCCGCATCTAAGGGTCCCGCCCCCTTCTCCCTTTGCCCAGCCACTGGCTGTATGGCAATTCTTTATTGCCAGTTAAATCCAGCTGGGGGCAGGCTTCCTTTAGCCTGCTTACAGGGCACTGCAAACAGGTTTGTGTGGTTTCTTTAGAGGGGTGGGGGGCAGGTAACACAATTAGCAAAAGAACACCAGCCACAAGTCAACCACCCATACTTTTCAAAGCAGAAAGAATGGGGTCAATAGAGAAGGGGTAGTTGACTAACTAGCATTTGTAGAAAAGAAAAATGAACTGCTATTTTATTTAAACCCAAGGTTTTGAAGGGTTTTTTTTCTCACAGCTACATCTAACTCTACCAAGATGAGAGACAAGGGAAAGACACACAAGGTAGATTTACCGTTAGGAGAACTGCTCTTTCTTCACAGGGACTTAAAGGGCACACTCTAAATCTTAGGAAATCCCCTCCCTGTAGCCACCTCTTACAGAATTCTGTTTCTCTCATGTCTTTCCTTTTAATCTTCTTCCCCACATAGACAGCCCAGAAATCTGTATGTCATTACTGACTAATACCCCCGTACACAAAATGTGATTAAGATATGAAGTCATGCTCCTTTGTCAGAATAATATTTAGGGCTAGCTATTCCGGGAATTCTCAGCAGAACTTAGGCATTGTTGGCTTATAATGAAATCAATTAGCAAATCAAGTGCCTCTGATTAAAGGTCTATTAAATGAAAAGAAGATATTCGTCGTGGCTGTAGCACAGCTTCTGGAGCCTTCTCATCAGCATCCTGTCTGGGCAGCATCAGAATGAGATCACTGGGTATGGTCGCCTGTCCACTCGCGTACTCAGTAAGTGTTTGTTGGATACATATTTACCAAGCACTGTTCTAGACAGTCATGGTGAGGACTCGTTCCCATTAATTTCACAGTCTAGGAGGAACATAAATGGTAAACATGAAGACTAGAAAGAAAAGCAGAGAAGCAATAAACCCAGAACAGAGTACTTTCCAAGGAGAAAGTAAGTTTTATGAAGAGTTATCATAAGAGAGGTTTCAAGGAAGGTTGGTTAAAATAATAGGGGACTTATTGAACATAGAGACTCTGTGTTGAAAACTGAGTCAGAAAAAGGCTACAAATAAGTAGATTTGGGGATAGAGGGAGTTCCTAATAGAAAGAAACCCTGTATATAAAATCTCTACAGTAAAGTTAAATGGGACAGTTCTCAGGAACATCCAGGAGTAGACCTAAAGCTATGTGTACCCAGAGGAGAAAGGTGTAAGCTGAGGTCAGATGAACAAGATACATTCACACAACTGATGTACCATAATCAGTGGCCCCCTAGGGCAAGCTTATTCAGGCTTTTGAGAGCTGACTTTTCAAGCATTTGGTAACCGTGATGCTAAATATCACTGTAACTTAAAGATTAATTACACAAACTCACAATTGAGTAAAGTATGTATATCAAAAATATGACACTTAATCCCGTAGTGGAAGTTTCTGGATATGTCAGGTGATACATACTCACATGGTGTTTTGCTGAGGCAAGACCCATGGGAGGACACATGATGTTTGAAGAGAGTATAACTAGGACTCAATGCTTCATTGACCTCGTGTCATCTTTGCTGATCTTTACTTTGTTGGGAAAGGAGTGGCAGAGAACTTCTGGTGTCTCGGTTGGTCCTGGTCCCTCCTGATGACTTGTGCCAATTAGGTGGAGGCCTGGCTGTTTCTGCTGGATCATGCCACTGCTGCTGATTCATGTTTGGCATCCTGACACTACTGAATTGAACTGCTGCTATCATGACCATGGAGATTGATGCTGCCCCAAAGACTACTTCTAAACAGGTCCACGTCCCCTTGTCCTATTTACCACCTTTTCTCCCCTCTGTTTGAACAAAGAGCTAGAAGGGGGATCTAAGCATTTGAGAAGCCTTATTAGAAGTAGGTTTTAAAATTCTAAGCCTACACAACCCTTTACTCACTAATACTTCATTACATTTTATTACCATTCATACTCATAAAGTCACTTATGTGGTAAAGACACTGTACAATGTGCTCCTGAACACTGCTTCTCACCGGTTACATTTCTCACACCCAGGAGCTGCACATACTCTCAGAGCCAGATGATACGTTGAGGTAAGGATACATTCCATGTGTGTTTAGTGGGTGTGTGAGTTGTTTCATGGACAGTTGCCTGAAGCTGGACATTCAGGTGTAAAAATGAAGCATCCGACTGTCAGATTTTACAGTCTTGAGAAATCTGTTCTGCACCATGCACTTTTTATAAATTCCTAGCGAGAATTTTTGCCAAGAGTGTTCTTGTTTGTTTTTGTTTAGCGTTTAGGAACTTTATTTTCCTTCCACCTATTTCCCTTTGCTTGGGTGTCTGAAAAGCAGCTCAGGACCACTCAGTAGTGGCGCCAACCCACTCAGTGGCCTGTGCGATGGAAGCTACTGACCAGTTCTCATTGGCTGACTGGGCACCTCAGTCTTCAGTCGAGAACTACTGAACGTGTACAGAGGGTTCCTGCACACCCTCAGACTGGCCAGTCACCTCTGGCTGAGCAACAGTTCAACTCAGGAGCTGGCGCGAACTATTTCCCATGAGATTCTTCCTCTTCTCAGCATCAGCCTGCTCTTCCTCAATCTCCCCAGGTCTCTGGAGAAGCAGAGATCGGGCACAACTTCCTATGGGTGCTTGCAGGAGATGGTGCCGAGCATGAGGAGTACTTCCCAGGCCAGAGTCGGCTACTACAGACCCACAGAGTGAGCTCCCTTGTTGCATGGGATGGCAATGTCCAGGTAGCATAGAGAGTCGGTATTACACAGCAATGGTGGACAGGTTAACATAAAAAGCCTCTGTGAGGAGTGGCTGGTGGTCTGCTCTGGAATCAGTCACCCTTTTTGTAGATCTACTACTCCATCTGGAAGTCAAGATTGGTGACACTTAAGTGGGTTCCTGCAGAAAGAAATCTGAGGACATCCTCCTGCGTGATCTCCAGGACATCAAGGGCTCCCGACATTGTGTAAAATAGTTCCCTTTAAATTACAGGAATAAAAAGTAATGCCATGCAGACCTGTCCCTGGGCAGCATGGAAAGGGTGGGGGTTATTCTTGATAATAAAACATAAATAAATGTAGATACACACATTTATTTTATTTTTCTCTCATTATGGTCAAGGGGATAAGAACCATGGCAACTCAAGGAAGGGAATTCAGGAGAAACAAAGGGACTGGGTATCCTTTTACTGATATTCTCATTGGACTTGCATCATATTTAGAGGAACAGAATAGTTAAAATGAATGTGTAGTAAATGGGGATTTATTAGACTGGCTTACACGGTATGGCGTGGAGAGTCCAACAATGGATGCCTCACACTGGAGAGGTCAAGGATCTGGTAGTTGTCAAACCACAAAGTTAGCAATTCCAACACAGTCCTGAGAGATTAGAGAGGGTTCATGAAGAGCTGCTGGACTTCAGTCCATGATGGAATATCAAAGAAGCTGGATCTAGTGTCAGCAAAGGTAAACAGCAACAACAAGGAGTGAGTGTGTGTGTGTGTGTGTGTGTGTGTCTGTCTGTCTGTCTGTATGTCTGTATGTCTGTCTGTCTGTCAACTCACCAGTGAGAAGGAAGACAAAGTTGCCTTTTGGGCACTGGAAAATGACACCAACATTTAGGATAGGTCCTTCTCACTTCAAATAATCTGATTCATAAAAATCCCCCCCAGGAGCGCCCAGGATCTTGCCTTTTTATTGATCTCAGATTATATATGTTGACAACTAAGATTAAACATCACAGAGCAGTATCGCCTAGCACATTATGCTAAACAGGTGCTTGAAGCATCTGACTTGTTGAGCAAAATGAAGTCATTGGTGAATGCCTCAGTCGTGAGTGCTTCTGAGAACCAGAACTATAAACCATGAAGCTGACGGCCTTTGGCGAAGGGGTGAGAGATAAATGGGGTGAAGCTCATCATAGAGTCAAGGGATGAGAACCTTTCTTTTTTTAGGTGAAGCAAAAGCTATTGTTGTTGTTGCTGTTTCCTTGTTTTATGAGCATAGTTGTGGTTTCATATAGATATCTATGATGCAGGCTTAAACGTGGGACCAAGAGAAAGAGATTTGATGGAGACATGGTATTTTAAGGCTGTGAGCTCCGAGGTCTCTCACTCTCTGCTAATGTCTGCCTGTGGTTCTCTGCATTTGTTCCCATCTGCGGGGGGAGGAAGCTTCTCTGATGATACCTGAATAAAGCACTGATCAGTGAGAATAGTAAAATATCATTAGGAGTCATCTCACCACTATGGTTTTCTTAAAACAAACAAAAAATAGTAGTAATTGATTTTCCCCTAGGTCCCAGGGCTGTCCGGTTTCAGATTCTTGGTCACCCAAGCAACGTTGGAGGTATGGGTGCTACCTCGAGGAGTAGACCTTAAGTCAAATCAGTTAGGTTGTTTACAAATCTCTCCCCTCAGGACTCAGGGAGCCCTTGGAAGAGGAGGTAGAAAGAGTATAAGAGCCAGAGGGGAGAAAAGACACCAAGAAAATGAGACCCTCTAAATCAAGCTCTTCCTAATGCTACATCCCTTTAATACAGTTCCTCATATTGTGGTGACCCCCGATCACAAAAGTATCTATTGTTTTACTACAGTTATGAAACGCAACGAAAAGATCTGACGTCCACCGGGGTCATTCGATTTCCAAAAGGGTCACAACCCACCAATTGAAAACCTCTGCTCTAAATCTCCATGGGCAAAGCTCTTATGAACTCCCAGAGACTACGGAGTATGCATAGAGTCTGAACAGGTCTGCACCAGTTGGTATTACAGCTTCCTGTTTAGCGCCCTTCCTGAGTGGGTGAACGACTGGACCCCTGATTGTCATTCCTTCTGGGATCTTTTCCTTCTGTTGGTTTGTCCTGTCCAACTCTAAATTGATAGGTTTTGTTTTATCTTACTATATTTTATTTTGTTATATTTTTAAAAGCATGAATGAAATGAAAGCCCTAGCCACTGGGATAAAAGTTCACAACTGAACTGTCACTTATACCTGCTGGAAGATGGAAAATCCATGTATGGTGACACTAGGTACATCAACTACTCCAAGATAGGACTCATTTTCAGTCAGAGTTGCCCAACATAGAAAGGACTCCACAGGTTTTTTTTTCCACTGTTTTATTTGGTTACAGTTTGGTGGGACTTTCAGGGGGTAATTTGTGTTCTTGGTTGTGGGGGGATTCTATTGTTGTACTGGGCCTTTGAGACAGCACTTAAAGTCCAGTGGGTAGAGAGGGGGTAAAGATCTGGAACCTGGGGGAGGGGAAGAATGTGATCAAAATAAATTTAAGTTTAAAATTTGTTTTAAATGATGAAAATAAAATATAGTAAAAATAGAGAGAGAAAGGGAAATGCCCAGAATGAAGGATAAGACACTGAAGAGTGTGGATGTGGCTTCTTTAAAGACATTTCCAGGAAAGGTTAGTGGTTATAAATCCACAGAGTAATTTTGATTAAGCTTTTCTGAATTGAGTTGCAAAGGAACCCAATGGGAAGAAAGTAGTGGATGCTAGAAAGAGGTAGAGTGAGGATGTGGATAGAGAGGGGCCTGAAGATGATGTCACAGCAAGGACAAGAAATAGCCTCCACTGGGGGACTCAGTGGAGTGCAAAGGAAGGCAAGACATGACATTGGGCAAGCTATCTCTTGGCCCTTTCCCACTGGGTCCAATTTCTGACCACTTACTGGAGTCATTAGGAAAAGCCATCATCATCATCATCATCATCATCATCATCATCATCATAATAATAATAATAATAATCTACCCATTTCTCCTGCCTTCAAACCATCAGGGCACTGGTCTTACAGGACAAATACAGGAATCTTACTAGAAAATATTCAGCCTACACTAATCGTCCCTGTCTAACCACTTGGCATGCTTCAGATGAGGCAGTTTCCATCCACGGCATAGGAAATGTGGCTTGTTGAGAGAGCACATAGGAAATGTGTCCAGTCACATTTGGGTGGACATGAGGTGACACTTTAGAGTCCTAATGCTAAGCACACCTCAAGTGTTTGGGAAGATGGCTCGCTCAGTCCATGAAGTTCTTGCAGCTCGAATATGTGGAGTCAAGTTCAGATTAGCAAAAGCAAAAGTAAAATAAAAACCAGTCACAGTCGTGGTGGGAGAAAAAGGAGAAAGTACTTGGAGCTCAGTGGCCAGAAAGTCTGGTCAAATGGGTGATCTCCTGGCTCAGTGAGAGGGACTGGGTCAAAAAATAAGGTGGAACCTGACGGAGGAAGAAGGTCTTCAGTGTTGACCTGTCATTCTCTGGTTTCCAGACACATGTACACACATGCGCACATGTATGCACATATACGAGAGAGAGAGAGAGAGAGAGAGAGAGAGAGAGAATCATCTCAAATATTATAATGAGGACATCATGATGAATGGGACCCATACCTCATGGTGCTCTGTGACTAAACTGCATTGTATACAGTAGAATTAAGAGAACTGAACTGAATGATGTGGAATGAATTCCATTACAGTTTTCCCCCTTCTTCACAGTTCCTGATGCAGTTCAACAAACAACCAGCAGGTGGCAAGCGACCCACACGTCCCACAAAGGAAAACAAGTCAATTGCCAGGTCCCGGAACCCAGGATGAGAAACCTCTCCAGTCACCTCCAGTCACAGGTGAACATTCCGTTTCTCTAGCAAAGCTGTCATGAGCAGTGCTGCTTCATTCCATTGCGCGGTAGTCAAGATGCACCAAAGACCTGGCATTTGCCCTGGTCCCTGGCACTAATCATTTGACTCCGGAAGGCCTTCTGCCTAGCAGGACCCATAATTTCAGCACCAGCGTTGCCCACATAAGGAGGGGGGAGGGGTGATGTCATTTGCCCCTGAAGGTTATTTTAGAGGAAAGACTAGCAAAAAATATGAGTTCAAAGAGGAGCGTGACTGTCACTAGAGGGTCGTGTGGTCCAGCTTGTATTTTCTACACTGTCAGAACATCTGTTTAGGTGAGGAGAGAGACTCTGGGTGATATGAGGATGCATGCATTTCCAGCTCATTGCTTTTGCCTGAAATTTTTACTTGTGTGGGGGGGGGCGGGGGTAATTCGGGTATGTGGGGGTGGAGTCTATAGATAAATGGAAGATTGAAGAACAGGGCCTGTCCTTCTTACCCCACTGTGTCTTAGTGGACTTTCTTACCTTTCACAACAACTATTCCAACTACAACTTCACGGGAAGCAGCTATCGTGACCTGCTGTCTTTCTTTCAAATTTGCCACAGTTCTGTGTTAGAGCAATGATCATGTCAGCCTTAATCGAATTTCGGACTAAATAGTATTTTCTAACCCTTGACAGGACTAATGTGAACCTCTTGCTATGTATTTCAGTGTGAGTGCTATATTTAACACACATCTCTTGTGGGTTCTGTGATCTTGGCAATGTCAGAATTTTATTAGTCATATGCCCTTAAATCTTGCCTTTGTTGCCGTTTGGGGCTTCATGAACATGAAATATCCATGTTAAAAATTGCCCCCTGGGCTGGAGAGATGGCTCGGTGGTTAAGAGCACTGACTGCTCTTCCAGAGGTCCTGAGTTCAAATCCCAGCAACCCCATGGTGGCTCAAAAGCATCTGTAATTAAATCTGATGTCCTCTTCTTGTGTGTCTGAAGACAGCTATGGTGTACTTATATATAATAAATAAATCATTTTTAAAACATTGCCCCCTGGGAAAGATTGCAGGGATGGGGATAGAAATACCACAGGAAGATCAACAGAGTCAACTAACCCAAGCCTTTGGGGCTCTTGGAAACTGAACCAGCAACCAAAGAGCCCGAAGAGCATACATGGGCTGGGCCTAGACCTCCCCATACATAGGTAGCAGATGTGCAGTTTGATCTTCATGTGGGTCCCAAACAACTGGAGCAGGGCTATCCCACAGCTGTTGCCTGTCCATGGGGTGTGTTCTTCTAGCTGGACTGCCTTGTCTGGCCTCAGTGGAGAGGATGCATGGAGACCTAATGGGTGCAGAGACTTAGTGTGTCAGAGTTGGGGAAATAGCCAAGAGGGCCACACCCACCCGGAGGAGAAGGGGAGGGGAGATGGAGGAGGATTGTGGGAAGGGTGACAGGGAGAGAGGGACAGTGAGCAGAATGTAAAGTGAATAAATTAAAAACAAAAAATAAAATAAAATAATTATCCCGTGACCCATGCGCGCGCACACACACACACACACACACACACACACAGAGAGAGAGAGAAAGAGAGAGAGAGAGAGAGAGAGAGAGAGAGAGAGAGAGACAGAGAGAGAGAGAGAGAGACAGAGAGAGAGAGAGAGAAGAAGAAGACTGGTTTCTGTCTCTGGCTTGTGCTATAGATGGGCCTATGGAAGAGTGGCCTAGAAAAACAAGACTGTCAACATTGCTGTGACAAGCCTGCTTCTGCTTCCTCTGAAACCTGTTACTTACCAGTAAAGTTTCCCTTAGGCCCTCAGGGCCAGCATTCAGGTTTGCCTGATGTGGAGAGAGCTTTCCCTGACCTCTGATCGATTAATAAGCCACAGAAGTCCCAGGCCACACCACAGAAGTCCCAGGGCACACCACAAGGAGTCAGTCTGAGTCTGGACTTTGGGGAGGTGCTGATGGACACAGGACACGTGGCCACACAATGGGGACACACGACTGACCTCAGACACTTGGGTAAACTCTCCTGGTTTTCAGGAGGCTGTTGGAGCAGTTCAGGAACTCCTGAGGGCCAGGTGCCCCCAGAAGGCTCCCCTGGTCCCTCGAACCTGGAGGCATCTGTATGCTTACAGAAACCCCGAATTCCCTGAGCTTTCAAGTCCTACCCTCGGGACATGAGTTCAGGTTCGTTCCATACTGTATAAAAAAAGGCATCACATAGGTGATCTGACTGGGCAGTGTGGCTGGGAGCAAACGTTCAGAGGTCTAAGGCAGGCAGAGAATGGGGTGGCTTGGCAAGGAGGCCCACCTGGATGAAAGGGATGAGGAGTGTATGGCTGAGGGAGGCACGTGCGTACAAGAAATCAAAAGTAAGGAAAAAGTTTGGAGGCACAAACTCCTGAAGAAGGAAGGTGGGGTTTGGGGAGCAGGGTTTGGGTATGGGGAGTTTTCTTCGGTTGCATTTTGTCTTATATGTAAACTGTCACTTGGGCTTAGTGCTAAGTTCCCGTATCTGCCTCATTAGCATGAGCTGCTGCGCCCAACACACTTAAATGCTCTAATTATTTATTATGTCATCCCATGGGGTCACAGCCCCCCCCCGGGGGGGGAGGCGGGCTGCAGAGCACAAGACTGGGACTCAGTTAGCTGTGCCGCTACCCGAGAGCTCCCTGCTTGCTCCCGATCCCTGCAGCGGTAGTCTGTGCAGAGTTGATGTGTGTCTGAAATATCTTTCCCCCTTAATTCGTCCCGGGACAGTAGGATAGCTCTGGTCCCTCGGAGGTAACCTGGCTTTTGCCTGAACACCAAATGAGTGAGCCGCCAGGGTTTGAGCATGGTAGCCAGCTTGTGAGCTTTCCAGGAGTCTGAGAACAATCTAAAGATTGCAGCAGCCCCTGTCCCCACTCTGCCTCCACCCGCCTTGTTCCAAGATGGTCCATAAAGGAGCTGGAGATGGGGGCGGGGGGAGGGCGATGGACTGAAATCTGGCCACTCCTGTCCGCGGTTCTATTCACAAAACAGTTTCAAAATAAGTTAACCTCCGCAGGGTGTTTACCCCTCCCCTTCTAATTGTCCCGGTTCCTCCTCCCTCTCCCCGTTCCAGTCTGTTTTATGCCCCTCTGCGTTGTGCCAACTATTTTATCTTTATTCCTTCTCTTTCTCTGTCTCCATTCATTCCCTTTTTGTGTGTGTGGCTTCTGGAGCCGATGTGCGGCTCATTACCACCCACTGCAAACTCGCTCCTGTCGCTGAGGTGTTTCTATACAAACTGGAGCGTCCAGTTGTCATATTAATTATTACACTGAGTAATGACTGAAATGGTCAAAATAAGGGGAGACTCAAGAGCGCTTTTTCCTGCTGCTCAAAGATTCAGCAAAGAAGCCGTGCAACAAAGCGCTAATTGGTCCCCAGAAACACTCTGACAAGGCATGGAAGATAGGTTTCACAGAGCCCTGTGATTGTGAGGGGGAAGCTCTGAATGGACCCCACGCTTCTTTTCTAAACTCTCTTGCTGAGCAAAAAAATGGACCTCTGTTTGAATATCGCCCTGATCCTTGAATACTATACCCAGCAGAGAAAAAAAAAATGCACCATTTATTGTAAGTTTTTTTTTCTTCCTTCTTCTTCTTCTCAAGCTATTCAGGGGTGCTCTGTGAAGAATCAGCTGGTTTTGTTTACGGTGAAAGACCTTTGCTTTGTTTTCATTCTTGGAGGAGGTGGGGAGGGGGAGGGAAGAAGGCCCATGTGCCTAGACAGAGCTGGGCCGGCCTACTGTAACAAGAAAATAGAGTGTAACAAATCCTACAAAAGTTTAGAATGTATTGATTCTTTGGAGAGCTATATAGATTAACGACTTTCTTTATGCTTATCCAAGGAAGGTATTTAATCATAATGTAAATGGGGCTTTAGAAAAAAAATAAAGAGTTAGCATTAGTTCTCCTTATTTGGAGAACTTCAAAAGCTCCTGTGAGGGTGACTGCAAATTACTGCCCCCTCCCCCCACCACCTCCCCTCCTTATCCAAAAAGCCACAATAAAATATACTTTGTGCTTGTTTTGTTTCGTTTTCTCCAACTTTTTTTTTTCTTTTTAAGACATATGAATAGCTTCATTAGAAGCCTGGAGTTCTTGACGCAGGTGCAGGCCAGGCTGTTAGGACCACGCTGTGGAACCAGACTGAACGTGAGACTCCTGCTCTCCTGTCCACCAGAGTGGCCCTCTCCACCTCTGCAGCACACCTAAGGGTCACACCAAAGTTACCTGGGCAAGGGTGTGCTTGGCAGGGGGGTGCCATCATTTAGGGATGTGCTTTTTGATTTCCCCTGAGTGGGATTGGGTCTAGCATGGGCTTAGGGCGGCTTACCCTCCAGGATTGAGGTCCTGTGCTGTGGTTGGCAGGAACTGTAGACACTCTTTATCTCTGAGCACCTGGGGTTCTTGGACTCAAAACTCTTCCAATTGGGTGATTACACTAAAAAGGTTGTGATCGAAGTCAGAGTCCAAGACTTAACTGCATATATATTTTTTTTACTCTTTACCCCTCATTTAAAAGCCACTATAAACATAACTTTATTAAAATATTCTTCCGTGGAAAACCTAGTTTAGTTGGGTGGTAGTGGCTCCATGCATTTAGTCCCAGCACTTGAGAAACAGAGGCAGGAGGATCTCTGTGTTCAAGGCCAGCCTGGGTTATAGAGGGAATTCCATCCAGGACAGCCAGGGCTACACAGGAATACCTTATATCAGAGAAAGGGGGAGGGGGAGAGGGAGAGGGAAGGGAAGAGGGAGAGGGAGGGAAAGAGGGAGAGGGAGAGGGGAGGGGGAGGGGGAAGGAAATTTAACATTCCCAAACACTAAGGGCACAGTATCTGGTCATCTAGGAAACACTTCCAATGGTTCCCTAGGAAATCCTTCTTCCTTTACAGGCTCTCCACACTGAATGTAGACAAGAACTTTAGATTGCTAAAGCATGGTGCAGCTCAAGGATAGCACAAGGAAAACACAAGTGCAGGAACTAAGTCCCTTATTATGTCTAAAGATAAGATAAACATTTCCCTTTCCCCAGAATGTCTGTGTTCTGGGTAATACCAATCATGGCCCAATGTATTGCCCTCGCCCATCATAGGACAGAACACTCCCTGTGCCCTGCAGTTGGAAGAATGAAAAAGCAGGTCCTGATAGGCCCAGGGCTTTTTACGAAGGAAACTCATCAATGACTTCTGACTTCATTCTCATAACAGCTGTGACAGATAGATAGGCAAAGGGTATGCCTCGACCCCATTTCAGACAAAGGTATGCAGTTCTTCTATGAACTATCTTATTCCTTCATGCCCAGATAAATGGGACTTTGTTCAAGTGACCTGGTCAAGAAAAGCCCTGGGGTCTTGGTTAGAGTCAACCCACTGGGTGGCACGGGAGCCGAAGACAGCTGATGTTGGAATGCTGGGAGAGTGGTTCTGCTGCAGCCTCTTTCATGGGAGACCACACAGCATATCTCTATTTAATATCAAGATTGTTAGTGTTTTAAAAATGCGATTCCTATCTCTGCCACCATCATCACTGGTCATCAAGAAATAAAAGAAATGCTTTAACCTTAAACGCTAAGGCAGGGGGCTATGGAGGTACTATTTCCAGTAGTTAGAATAATTATCACTGTGAGAGGCTCCAGAAAGCCGAGAGCTAAGAGTCTCCTGCTCCACATTACTTTGTATCTTAAATATTCCTAAAGCTTCATGAATCGAAGGTCTTTTTCTTCGGGGAGATGGTATGGGGTGATGATAGAACTTTTAAAAGGTAAGGTCTCCTGGGAGATTCTGAGGTCCCTGGAGGCATTAGGCTTGAAGGAGTTTATGGAATCTCTACCCCTTTCTGTATTAGTTAGGGTTTCCAAGGCTATGATAAAACACCATGACCAAGAGAATCTTAAGGAGGAAAGGGTTTTGTTTGGTTGGGTTTTTTTTTATTTGTTTGTCTGGTTGTTTGGTTGGTTGATTTGTTTTGGTTTAAATATTCTGAGTCACACTGAAGGTAGAAGAAATGAAGAAATATCCATTGAAGGAACCAAGGCAGGAACTCAACACAACTGAAGAAGAAGCCATGGAAGAATGCTGCTGACTGGCTTGCTCCTGATGGCTTGGTCAGTACGCTTTCTTATACCACCCAGGACCACCTGCCCAGTGTCAAACCACTCACAATGGACTAGGCACCCCCCACACACATCAATCATTGACCAAAAAAGTGTCCAACAGACTTGTCTACAGGCAATTTGATGGAGGCATTTCTCAACTAAGAGTCCCCTTCCCCAATTTGTCTAAGTTTGTGTCAAGTTGACAAAACCAACCAAGACAATTGACAATAGATTGATTGCACACGCAAACACATCATTTATTAAACCAGAACCTTTCCTTTCTTGTTCATCCCCAAGATCTCCCATTAATATCAAAATATAAACATACAGTAACTTTAAGAGTCTCAGTCTTAAGATTTTAATATTTTAAAAGCCTAGGTTTTCTTTGAATATCCAACATCTATTTATTTTTGAGGTTATAATTTAACGACATCCTTCCCTTCCCTTTGCCCCTTCTAAGACCTTCCATACACCCTTCTCTACTCTCATACAAATTTATAGCCTCTTTTTCATGGTTATTGCATGAAAATATGTATATACAAGTATATTCTTAAATCTAGCCTGCTCATACTGTTACTTTTATGTATGTTTTTAAAACTGACCCTGTGGCATTGTGAAACCAGTGTGCCTTTCCCTAAACAACCCTTTAAAAGTTCAAAGTCTCTCAATTCTAGGCTTCTATAACATAAAGAATAAGTTAAATGCTTTCTTATTCTCAAGAGAGAAGAATCAGGGCATGGTCACAATCAAGTCATAGCAAAGCCAAACCCCAGTAATAGAAATAGTTTTGTATCCAACATCTGGGACTCACTCATAATCTTCTGGTCTCCCAAGAGCCTGGGCAGCCCCACTTCTCTGACTCTACCATACAAAACACACAAAACCTATCCCATAGGCTCATGTGAATCCACTCCAGAGCTATGGCTGTCCAAGACAGTAATCTCATGCTACTGGTATCTTCAATGTGTCATATTCTCCACTGTAAGTGAGGCTGTACCTTCACCAAAGGCAGTTCTTCAAGGACTTCAGTCCTACCGTACAGTTCCAAGCCTCAGTTGCTCTCCAAGATGCCTTCATGCCTTCAAAACTAGTAGAACCTGGATGACTCTTACCCATTCATTATCCTAGCAAAGCAAAACTTTCACTTTAATGTTTCTGGCCTCTTGCTAATCACGGCTGATATCTCAGCCTCAGAAGACCAGAAACATGATTCTTTAATTTAAAAATAATACACGAATGGTCTTTGCTTCCCTGTAAAACTTTTCAACCCAGGCTTCCATCATCTGCATCTCTTTCAAGTTCCCACCACAACTCACTGAACTCTCAACCCAATGGCTTTTCTAACCCAAAGTTCCAGAGCCTTTCCTATATCCTCCCAAAGCAACATGGTCAGGCCATCATGACATTGTACCTGGAACCTATTGTTTAGATAAAGACCTTGACCAGAAGCAACTTGGTAAGGAAAGGGTTCATTTTATTTTACAGCAATAGCCCATCAGGAAGGAAAATACAGGACAGGAACTCCAGGCAGGAGCCAAAGCAGAAGCCAAAGAAGAACACTGCTTACTGGCTTGCTCCTTCCTCACGGCTTGCTCAGTCTCTTTCCTTAGACAACCCAGGACCACCTACCCAGGAGTAGCACTGCCCAGAGTTAACTGGCCCTTCCACATTGATCATTAATAATAATAATAATAATAATAATAATACCCTCATAGACTTGTAAATTAACAATCTGACAGAGGCATTTTCTCAATTAAAATTTTACTTCCCCAGATATGTCTAACTAGACATATTTTTCTTGCCAAATTGACAAGAAAAGCAACCAGAACTCTTCTCTTGTCCTCCCTTTTTTCCCTGGCCATAAAGCAAGTGGTTTTGCCAGTCCATGTATGTGAGCCATGATATGCCATACCACACAGGTTCAGAACAAAGGAGCCAGTGGATCGCAGATTAAAATCTCTAGCACTGTTAGCTTAGGTGGGTCCTTCCTCTTCATAAAGCACCTAAGACATTTAGTAGTTTTGATACAAAGATGGCATACACACTCTCTTACAACTCCTGTCCTAGGTGGGTGCTTGAGAATGACTTCATTGACCCAGTCTCATTCCACAGTCTCTGCTGCTGTGGGGGTGTAAGGAACCATGGTGCAGGTGAGAAAACAGACTTCTAGCGGTCAGTAAGCTCGCTATGATAGAGCTGTGTGAGTGGGGAGGATCACAGAACTGGCCTGGCTACATCCTGTGCTCCCCAAACCTATCCTCCCACAAAAGAAATTCAAGGCAACATGTGGGTGCAAGTCACATAGGAAGTCACCCTTTCTATCTGAACAGGAATACCACTATGGGTAAGAGAGGTGGCTCAGAGGTTAAGAGCACTGGCTGCTCTTCCACAGGTCCTGAGTTCAACTCCCAACTACCACATGGTGGCTTACAACTATCTCCAATAGGATCCAATGCCCTCTTCTGATGTGTCTGAAGACAGCTACAGTATACTTCCCATACATAAAATAAGTAAATCTTTTTTTTTTTAGAAAGAAGGAATATTACTATTACTCTAAGAGTACTCTTAAATAGTAGGACATCTCTCTGGGTCTCTACACAAAAAAGAGATTCGGCTGGAAGCAATCACCCCAGCCAGAAGTTGTTCCTATTCTCAGTACTGGGGAGGCTGAGGTAATGAAGATTGTCTGGAGCTTGAGGCCAGCTTAAGCTGTGCAATGAGACACTGAAAAATCGCTCCTATCATGATTAAAATAATAACGACGATAATTAGAAACCATTATCCTGGTACTTCACCATAATCATGACTGATCAGTCCTTGATCAGGCCTGGGGACTTCTGGACCAATCTACCAGAGGAATACTCTCCACCTAGTTCTGCCTATGTAGACCCGACCAGAGACTACCCTGGGGTGCACCAGAGCAGTCTGAGATCTCTGCCTGCAGTGCTTGGCATTTCTAAGCTGAACTTGGTTCTGACAGAGAGTGCTAGGCCGAGGGCCCAGGGAATGCGGCTGGGCAGGCACTGTCCCAGCAGCCCGGTGACCGCTGCAGGCACCTCCCCTTCTCTAGCGGTGCCAGCACACGGCCTGAGCGGGCTCTGCTCCCAGTCGCCTGCCACCGGTCCGCCAGGCACACGCCTGGGGCGGGATGGAGGCTGCGCCAAGGCCTCCAAGGCGCCTGCTACAGGGAGGGACAAGGAGGGAAGCTTTTCTGTTAGCTCAAACTCAGCCACCCTCTATCCCCACTGCCCACTGCTTCTTTCTCCAGGAGATCTGAAACATCCCGGAGTGCCCTCCTTTCCCAGCGCATCTAGCAAGTATTTTTCCGAGCAGTGGCGGGTGTTAGAGAGGGCCAGAAACAGATAACCCGGAGTACCTTCCCGTATACCCTTCCCTAAACCACGGCTCACAATAATCGCGCCTCTGTACAGCCACCTGCCAGTGCGCGAGCGCGCGCACTAACACACACACACACACACACACACACACACACACACACACACACACACACACTCACACACTGTTTTTCAGTTGAGGAGTGTCTCACAATGTACTTCAAGCCAGCTTCCAACTTAAGATTCTCCTGCCTCAGCTTCTTAGCGAACTGTCAACCTATCCTGTTCGTGTCTCCCTACCTTTCCCACCCTTAGCGAGTTGTGTCCAGCACATCCTGTCCTTGAAGCTGGATGGAACAGCGGCGGCAACTCCGTATGGCTACAGAGGGAAAGGGTGCTCAGACAAGGTAGAGCTTAGCAAGAGCTAAAGAACCCAAGGGGCTAGAACTCAAGCTCTCATACAGCGAGCGACCGATATTTTGCTCCTAAACCTAGTGGCAAATATGTTTTACTTTTTAGGGTCACCAAAGAATCCTCCGGAGTTACTGTGGAGAGAAGAAAGAGGGGACAGGAGCCCAGCCTTCCACTTTCATAAATTCCCTTTGCCACTTTGCCTAAACCTTTCCGTGCATTTTTTCCAAGTTCTCAAGAGACTCCAAAAACACTTTCCCTCCAGACTTTCTACCTAGGAAACCCAAATCCAGGAGTCATTTATCCCCCATTTTTAAGACCCCCATTTCTAGAGCCACCCCCTGGCTCCCCGAGCCACCGCCCCGAGCGCGCAGCCTGTTTATTCAGCCGGGAGTCCGGCACGCGCCAGGCGCACGCACTGCAACAACAAACCCGGCTGAATGGAGAGTTTGCAAGGAGCCGGCGCGGGCAACCGGAGGGGGGGGAGGGAGCTGAGGGGGTGGGGGAAAAGGAGGGGGAGTGGGGGCTGCAGCCGCCCGCTGCAGCAGCGGGGAGTGGGGGGCGAGGCGGGGCCAGGGCTGCGCGTGGGGCTGGGTGTCCCATTGAAAAGGCGGCCTCACCGCAACCGCCCAGCACTCTCTCACTTCTGGCCAGGGAACGTGGAAGGCGTACCGGCTAGGAGCCGGTTAGGGAGGGCGAATTGGGGGACGAAAGAGGAATTAGAAAGAAAGGGGGTTCAGCCAAATAATCCCAGAAGTAGGCTCAAGCCCAGACTGGAGCAGGGGAGAGCGAGCGCAAGAGAGCGCAGTCCGGGAGCGGCTCGACCTGGCAGAGCGCGCTCGGCGCTGACTTTTGCGGCTGCTTTCCCTTTTCCTTTCCTCTTTTAAAACCGAGAAGGCGCCGGCGGCGGCCGCACACGCGAGCGCCACGCGAGGCTCCCGAAGCCAACCGCGGCGGGAGGAGGGGAGGGAGGAGGCGGCGCAGAGGGAAGACGATCACCCAGGCACCTTCCTCCGTTGCTGCTAGACAACTCTGCCTCCTTCCGCGCGTTTCTTCCCTTTTAACTTTCCTCCGGTGCTGGTTTCTCCCCTCTTCTTTTTCTTCGCCCCCCTTAGATCGTGCTTCGCAGTCCCGCTTCCTTCTAGCTCTCTGCGTCCCCTGAGTCCCCAACTCGTTCTCCCCCGCGACAGTTTGGGCCAGCATGGAGAGCTCTGGCAAGATGGAGAGCGGAGCCGGCCAGCAGCCGCAGCCTCCGCAGCCCTTCCTGCCGCCTGCAGCCTGCTTCTTTGCGACCGCGGCGGCCGCGGCGGCGGCGGCGGCCGCAGCGGCAGCTCAGAGCGCGCAGCAGCAACAGCAGCAGCAGGCGCCGCCGCAGCAGGCGCCGCAGCTGAGCCCGGTGGCGGACGGCCAGCCCTCAGGGGGCGGTCACAAGTCAGCGGCCAAGCAGGTCAAGCGCCAGCGCTCGTCCTCTCCCGAACTGATGCGCTGCAAACGCCGGCTCAACTTCAGTGGCTTCGGCTACAGCCTTCCACAGCAGCAGCCGGCAGCCGTGGCGCGCCGCAACGAGCGCGAGCGCAACCGGGTCAAGTTGGTTAACCTGGGCTTTGCCACCCTCCGGGAGCACGTCCCCAACGGCGCTGCCAACAAGAAGATGAGCAAGGTGGAGACGCTGCGTTCGGCGGTCGAATACATCCGCGCGCTGCAGCAGCTGCTGGACGAGCACGATGCGGTGAGCGCTGCCTTCCAGGCGGGCGTCCTGTCGCCCACCATCTCCCCCAACTACTCCAACGACTTGAACTCTATGGCGGGTTCTCCGGTTTCGTCCTACTCCTCCGACGAGGGATCCTACGACCCCCTTAGTCCAGAGGAACAAGAGCTGCTGGACTTTACCAACTGGTTCTGAGGGGCTGACAGGCCCTACTGGGAATGGACTTTGGAAGCAGGTACACTTCAAGTGGGGATGGGCAGAGCCTTTCTTAACTGGGCCCCTTTTTCTCTTTGAGGGGGGTCATGGAATGTAGGGGTGTCTCCAGGAACGCGGGGGTGGGAGGAGGTTACTATGTTGTTAGTTTGTCCACTTCAAGTTCTAGTGTGTTAGCTTCGGTCTTGACCCCTGCAGGTAGCTTTGCCCAAGTTTCCAAGAACAGAAGGTAGAGGTGAGGCGCAGGGTCCTGGGACTTTGTCCAAAGAGATGCTTTACCTGACAGATTCCCCAAGCCTCCACAGCCTCTCCCACACCCCCTCCGAATTCACACTAACCTCCCTTGTTTCTGTTACAGGGTGGCAGCAGATCCTGTGTCTTCAGTGTTTCTTGACAACGACGTCAAAAGGGGGAGGCAGAAAAAAAAGAAAAAGGGAAGAAGAAGAAAAGAAACAAACAAACCAGACACCCAGCCTCCCAGGGGCACCCGGACTTAGATGCAATGTTCTCAGCAAGCAGGGGTGGGCTCCAACAGCGTCTCTACACTCCGTGTCATTACACGAGAAGAGTGACTGGTGTCTGCAACCTAAGCCCGGGTCCCAGACGGTGTGCAAAAGTAATCGGATTCCTTTCCTGGAGCAGGAGAGCCACACGTACACACGCCCTATATTCATTCTCAGACAACCGCTAGCAGGCAGGGCTGAAAGCGCGTGCAAGTGCCTTCACCTCCCACACTCTGTCAGAGCCGTCTTAGCCCCCCTGAAACTGGGTTGACTTTTTTTCCTCAGTCACCCCCATTCCAGCGAGCTGTGGACATTTGCCTCCAGTGAAGCTACACCACACTGTACTCGGTTCTTGGACACCCTTTCCCTGTGCTGGTGGCCTCCTCCCCAACCCCCACGTTCACCCGCCCATGGTCTTTGCTTCTGTTTTCTTCATAGAATGCTTCCAATCTTTGTGAATTTTTTATTATAAGAAAAAAAATCTATTTGTGTCTATCCTAACCAGTTTGGGGATATATTAAGATATTTTTGTACATAAGAAAAGAGAGAGAGAGAAATTTATAGAAGTTTTGTACAAATGGTTTAAAATGTGTATATCTTGATACTTTAACATGTAATGCGATTACCTCTGCATACTTTAGATGTATAGTTTATCTTACAACTGCCATCCCCCCCCCTACCCCAGTGTGGTTTTGTAAAGAACTCTCCTCACAGGTGAGAGCTAAATGCCACCAGAATGACTTCAGCACCAATGTGTCTTACTTCACAGAAACGTGGTTAATGTATTAATGATGTTATTAAAAAAAAAAAAAACTGTTCAAGGAGAACAAAGTTTATGCAGCTACTGTCCAAACGCAAAGTGGCAGCCAGTTGGTTTCCATGGGTTGCCTTTTGGAAATTTCTACCACTGCCTTCTCCCCCCCCCCCCCCCCCCCCACCCCTCACTGTTTTATTACAAACTTACAAAAAAAAAAAAACATGTATAACCCTGTTTTATACAAACTAGTTTTGTAATAAAACTTTTTCCTTTTTTTATATAAAGAAGAGAGAGAGTGTGTGATCAGCTGCCTCTATGTCTCCTTTGGCTCTGCGGCCGCTGGCTAAGCTATCAGCAAATACCCAAAGGGAGGGGCGTACAGTGGTGGAACTGAGAGAGATGAGTGCTTCAGCTCTTCCTACTGCTGTGGTAGCTGTGTGATGATTGTGTGAGCGCAAGCGGGGGGTGGGGGTGGGGGTCTCTTCTCTCTTATTCACCATGCATTACACTGGCTCCTAGGGAAATAGAAGGTAACCCATGGCTACATCATCCTACCATACACTATATATTTTTTAAAAATCTCCAGACAGTGACCTGGGAAGAGACGCTCCTCATCCCCACATTTCCACTCAGCCCATATGAGGTTATCTTTGTGAAGAGATAGAAAGCCAGTGATCTGAGTTAGTCTAGGCCCGGATCTCTAAAAGGTGCTGACAGCTGGTGTTTGGATAAGTCTCCCTTTCCACAAACAAACTCTAGGGATGGATAGGCACATATTTTCCACCCTATATATATATATTCATATTTCACCTCGATATATATTTTTCCATCCCAATTTAAAGTAAAAGTTCCATGTGCTATAAATTCCTTGCAGAAGGAGTTAGACTTGTATATGTAAATGTAGTACAAATGTGTGGTCGCTTTGAGACGCTGGCCTATCTAAGCCCGTGACTCCATCCCAATAGCGTGAGCAGCGTGTAAAAGTACCCAATTACCAAGATTCAAAAAGAAATTGGTGGGGTTTTTTTGGCTGGCTTGCTTCTTGTCAGTTAGCAAGGACGTGATTAGAATCCTACTTGGCCTCTAGCGGGCTCCTTGCTCGCAGCCTGCATCACTTGTAGATTCCGTTTGCGTGTCTCCAGCCAAGCGGAAAGCCAGGCGCAAAATGCATCTTACAAAACCCAACAAAGAGCGTGGAGCCGGCACGTCTTCCAGAGTTAAAAATCTAGTCTGTGTTGGTATATCTATACCGTTTAGTGGCGCAGAATAACCATTTTTTTTTAAAGCCGCTATGCGTGGAGCATGCCACGGCGTCTGATGTCATTTTGCTAAATGACCCTCTATAGAATGCGCGCGGAGGCTTCAGTCCCTTTCATAGAGATGGGCGTAATTAAGGGGAAAAAATCAGTAAATTCCCCATCGCCATAAATAATCGGACTTTCTGCCAGCAGTGGGTCAATTTAGAGCTTACTCGGGGGAAGCAGGGCTTCTGTAGTACTGGCCTTTGTTTTTCTTTCTTTCTTTCTTTCTTTTTTTTTGTTTTGTTTTGTTTTGTTTTTGTTTTTTGTTTTTTGTTTTTTATCTTATTTGAAAGACCAGAGCTAAGCACTCCCCTCTGCCCCCACTCCCTGTTCCATTTGATTTAGCGGCCTAAGGTAAAGAAAGTGTTGCAAGTCATTTATGGCTATGAATATAACATTAGGATAATGTTTCAACCCCTACAAAGGGGATTTTTTTCTTCTTCTTTTGCCTATAAGGACAGGTGTTCTTTTACCCGCTTCTGAATGGGAAATAGCAAGACTCTGGTTAAACTCTGGGTAAAGTTAGCTGGTTGTTTGCCACAATGTGAAGGCAAACTCCAAAAAATTCACAAAACACACACACACACACACACACACACACACACACACACACACACACACAATTTCGCTGAAGCTAGGAATGGGCAAAATCTCATTACATCTGCTCTAATCACTTAGCAACACAAAGCCAGGGCTTGTGCAGCGAAGGGAAGCCATTCACCGAGCTCTGACAGGCCGCATTCAGCCAGCATTAGTCAGCTCCATAAATCACCGCTGCCCATTGGCTGCGCGGCGGGCTTAGGGCTGTCAGCGAAATACAAAATGTAGACCCCAGTGGCCAGCAATCATGCACCCTCCGTCCCGTTTTAAGCCTCTCCCGGGGGGCACTCTGGGGAAGACTTGGTTTGTGTTATTGACTGAGAGATCTTACCTATTCTGCAAACAGCCTGGAGACCAAGATCACTAGTGTAGGCTGAAAATCCACCCGAAATAGAGGAGCTAGGGCACGAAGTGGGGCGGGAGAAGGAGGAAAGGAGAGAAGGGGGGGGGAGAGGGAGAGAGAGGGAAGCGGTCACTAGTACAGGATATGGTTGCAGGATCCTCTTCAGAGCCTGGGATGGAGAGTTACCAGGCCACATGCCTCCCCCTCCCAAATTCAGCCTTTTAACTGTGGGAGTAGGAGCCTATGAATGGGGAATGGTCCAGGTAGACCCATCAGGCAATGGGGGAGGGGAATAAAAGCTTGCTGTCTTCTACCAGAAATTTCAAAGGAGAGTAGGGGTGGCTCACAGCCTAGGAGGCAGAAGCATGCTTTCTCACTCTACCTCAGCATGCACAGCGAGTACATCAAACCACACGAGGGGATCTAATAACAGCCTTATTGTAGAAATTACAAGCGCATTGCAAATATGCCTGCGTGGTATTTTTTTCCCCTCACTCTGAGAGCTAACCAAACCTGTCTAAATCACAGTTCAGACTGGATTTGTACTGACTACCCACCCAGAAGAGTATCTGAGAGCCAAAGCAGAATCAAAGTTTCTTAGAAACTCCAGCTTGCACTGGTCCCCCAGGAAGCACTCCCCATCACCCAGACCTGTCAGTCACCACCCTTCTGTTTCTCCCTAGGACTTAACCATGAATGTGAACATTCTGTACTTTTTGCTTTTTGTACGATTGCTCTGACTTGCCCTGTATGCAGCAGTAGGCTCCACGCCTAGGAATAAAGACCTTACATGTCTTGTTTATCATCTTCGCCTTGGTGTCTGAAAACAATTGTTTGGAGAAAAGGGTCTGGGGAGTCTACCATGCGTCACATTCTGCTACTTTAACCCTCAGAGCTGTTCTATGTCTTTTTCTGCTCCCGTGTCTTAGCAAGCTGACATAGAATTCATCACTGGAGTTCTCTTGCTCTCTGGCGTTCCTGCTAGGTTTGGCCAGGGAGAGGCACCAGAAATGGGCACAGAATTAGGAAGGGAGATGGATTGTGGGTATCCATGTTCTTTTATTCACTTGCTCTGGAAGTGGAGGATCCTCGGTCCAAGGCCACAGCTTGTCAACTTGTTTCTGCCACAGGTACAACTTCTGCTAATGTTCAATAACAATCATTCCTCTTGCAGGCTTCCCTTCGTCACTGGTCTCTGCTGTTCAGGCGCTGCCTCTCCAGGATGGCTCGCCCTCAATGTATTTTTGTCTATTAATTCTTCTCATCTGTCCCTTATGGAGCAAATCTTCTGCTGCCCTTGAGTGCTTCTTAGCCATCACGCCTCGTGATCAAATGGATGGATAACTTTATTGTAAGTGGGAGGCTTTCTAATGTTGACATGAACTCTTTCCAACATCATCTCTGGGAAATTTTATTTGGTCTCTTTACACCAGCAATGGCTTACCTGCACATTTGGAAAAGATGGTAGTTATACATTTGATGACAGTGTAGTATAATATCACTTTAATAGGGATGGATGCCAAACGAAAGGGCCTCAGAGCTGCCAATGGCTGTCTTTCAACCATCTCCTTTCCCATTGATCTATTTGAACTTGGTAGAGAGATGATGCTGGGTAAGGTAGGCAAAGGTTGGGGTGTCCTCATGGTCACATGGCCATTAGTAAGCACTTATTTAAAGGGGGATGGGCAATGATGAGATGTTGGTAAATGGGCAGCATCTCTAGGATTTCATTGTCATAGCTTGAATCTTCATTATATGCAACTTAAAAAAAAAGGTCACCAAGAATGCCTTTCCCATGCACTAAAGGCAGTGGCCACGTGTAGTTCCCTTTCCTTATGGCTTTGAAGTCTCTGAACGTCCACTCCTGGGCTGAGACATGACTGTTTTCAAATTTCTCCAAGCAATTCCAGGTTAGAGAGGCAAAGTGGGGGAAGCAAATAGATTTCCTGACCCCAATTCTCTTTCTCTGCTGCATGTGAGAACGGCCTGGCTCTAGCGCAGGTCCAAGTTATATGCGTTCTTCCTTTGTATGCAAGATTAGGTTGTTACAAAAGAGGGTGTGTAGGTTAATGGCAGGAAGCAAGTTGCAGTGTGCAGCGCTAGCCCTGAGCGCGTGTCGGGCTTAATGATTTATTCAAGCCGCAGCGCATCCGGGAGTTGATTGGCTGCAGGCATGCGTCCGCTGTCAGCTGCGTGTGCTGGGTACTTGCGGGGCTACCTGATCCAGAGAGAGTGGGGAAGGGAAGTAGGGGCCCAGGTGAAAGGAGAGCAAATTGGGGACCTGCTCACAAGGCGGGGTTGGGGAGGGAGGTCGTGGAAAAAGGAAGACTAGGTTGGAGATGAGGCCCAAATTGAATGAATTAGATTAAGGGAGACGGTAGAGAGAGGGAAAGGAAAAGGAGAGATTAGAGGAGAAGGGGAGAGGGAGAGAGAGGAAGGGGAGAGGAAGAAATGAAGGGCGCGGAGAATGAAGGAGAGAGGTGGCAGAGCCCAGTGGGAAAAGCTCCCAGAGCGTCTGGCGTGCGCCCCTCTGCAGGCGGCCAGACTCTCACAAAGCCACCTTTGATGCCATGGCTATTGGGGCTATTTTGGGGATGAGCTGGGGGAAAGCCGCCAACCCACGCTTCTTTCAGGGAGTCACTTTCTACAAAGTGCAGGCAGAGAGGTTTGGGCCCGGAGTCTGAGCTGTCCGGCACCGGAAATGGAGGCAGGGGACAAAAAGCTTCCCACTTGTCAGAAGCAAAGGCACTTAGTGACCATCTCCCCAACTTCTGTCCCCGCGGACAGAACTAGCCTCAGTTCCAGACTTCACAACATGGACCCATCCTTCTGCTGTTCCAGGACCAAGCCACTTCAGCTACATCTTTCTGGAATTGTCCTTGTCGTCGACTCCATCTCTTCCATCTTTCTCCGTCCTCCTCTCACTTATTTTTTACCCCCTCCCTCACCCACTCCAACCATTTCCGGTCTAAAATCTCAAAGGCGAACTCACACAGTTTTACATTGGGGCACCTTCCAGCCAATAAGCCCTTTGGAAGAAGGGAGTGGAGGGGAGGGGAGGAGAGAGCAAGGGAAGACTGCCTCAGAACAGCATGACACTTGAGATGCCAAGGGAAAAGGAGCCCACTGTGTGCCTCTGTGGAGATAGAGTTGTTTAGAGTGGAGAGGCAGCAGACAGAACGGTGGCCTCAGTTTGGGGGGGGGGTGTTGAGAATTCTCGCAACAACTTCTATCCAGAAGACCTAGACAGAAGTAATGGTGGCGTGTCCCCTCCCCTCAGAGTCCACACAGCTCGCCCTCGGCTTTCCCCCCCACCCCCAGCTATCTTTCTTTACTAGAAAAACAGTCTGTCTCCATTGTCCAGGTGCCAGCAGGGCCTTTGGCAAAAGGGAGGCCGGCCAGCCCTCTGATCAAACTCAAAGGTTAGTTAAAAGACAAAACCAGCTGAAAAGTCTTCATGAATAATCCTGGGCCACTCCCCACCCCCACCCCAAGCTCCCTAGCTCGGTGTAGGGCAAGCCCTGCTCAATGCCTGAGCGCTTCGTTATGCTGCTCGCCTAAGTCAGGATTTCACAGAAAGCCCCAGAAGAAAAGCTCCCACAATTAGGGGTCGCCTGTCAGAAAACATTAACGCCTTCCTCTCCCGGCCTGTCAGACATGCTGCACATACAAACCGCCATGGCGAATTGACCCTCCACCCCTTGACTTCGCCAGCCAAAGGAGCAAGGATTTGCAAGCCAAAGGAGCTGGAGTCCACAGGAGTGTAGTTTCTGTTAGAGCCTAGGTGTGTGGGGATGTCCCCCCCCCCCCCGCTTCTGCCTTCTCCTCAAGGTGCCAGAGAGAGGTCACAGCGGAGTCCTGTAAGTAGACAGCTCTTGCCCAGAAAGACTGTGAGGCAGCACCTGTTTGTTTTATAAAGGGAAGAATAAAATGTCTGAAAGACTATATTATTTTTCTTTTGTTTTGATCAACCTCCGCCCCCCCCCCATGGTCCCAACCTCCTTGAGACAGGGTCTCTCTGTGTAGCCTTGGCTCTCCTGGAACTCTTAATGCAGCTCAGGCTGGCCTTGAACTCACAAAGAGCTGCCTGCTTCTGCCTCCCAGTCCTAGGATTAATGGTGTGGAGCAGCACGTTTACTGGAGTGTATTTCAAGCACCAGACATCATATTTTGTTTATGATTGGAGCAGTCCCATAAGCCTGTGTATGATTATAGCATATAGTATTTATTAGAATTACCTTCTAGGTGTATGTCACAGAGACGCCATGTGACTTATCCATGGCCTCAGCTACAGGTGGTGGCAGAGACAGACTTGGAACTCAGGTTTGCCAACTCCAAATTCTACAGGCTTTCTAACATAATCCATCTTCTTGTTTCTGTACTAAGACTCAGGGAACACTGTGCTGTGTGTGTGCTTCTGAAAGCATTACCGATACGTAAGTATGTTCTTAGCTGTCTCCCACGATGTCCTGGGTGTCATGATTTGAATGTAAGAAATTTTCTCCATGGGAAAAATGTGCTTGACTCCCCGGGCCTCCTGGTCCATGGATCTGTTTGGGAAGGTTGTGAAGTTTTTGGGAAGTGGCGGGTCAAGCAGATAAAAGGTTGTAGCTCAGAGTTAAAGGTTACTTTGACTTCTGACCCAGTTGTATGTCCTGCTGCCATAGAAAAAGTTAGTCCTGCTACTGTGCCTTCTTGTCACGACTGACTGGGATCCATAGACTGTGAGCCAAGATGAACTTTCTCTTCCTTTACATTGTTTCTATCAGGGGTTTTGTCCTGGCAAGGAAGACACTACCTAACGCATTGAGGACATTCCCAAATAGGATTTGGCACAGGATGCTTGACAGTCATGAACCTGTGAAAGGAAGGAGAGGAAAGAATGGGAGGAAGCAAGAGAGGACCTCTTCAGAAAGACCGTCGGGATCCCCTTTGAGCATTACTGTGTTCTGGTGGGTACTTGATTCTCAGTCAAGAGATCCGAGTGGGATTCCAGGAGTCACCACTTATCTCATGAATCCCCATTTGTGTAAATGGAGGTAATACTAGTTATACGCAAGGACCATGGTGAAACCGGAATGAAATAAACCCTGCGAATGAGCTTCTTATGAAGTCGACTGCATTGTAGGTGCTCAGGAAAGTCAGTGGCAAACGAAGTAAGAGTCAATCTTTTATTTTTATAGATCAAGAAAGCGTGTTCTAAGCATGCATACAGCAACATCCATGGAACACATGAGCTGAATTATAGCTAATAACAAGGAATGTCACCATGGGTGTCAGTGTCCTGTGACGTTCACATTGCCAACACTATTCAGGTTAAATTGGGGTTGGTGCATTAGGGAGTGCTTCCAAGGCAAGAATCAGTTATTGGCTTCCTGTGTTTTCGTTTCTTGCTTACTTTTCCTCCGTAAGGCAACCTGTTTCATGGAAGAGAATCCCGACAGCCCATAATGTGACTGCTTTGCAAGGAGAAAATGAACTCTGGGCATTTGAGTCAGCTGCTACCCTTGCTTCCTCTCGATATCCTTACCTGCTTCCCGTTTTAAAGTGAGTCAGAATAACGATGTTCTCCACAGGCATCAGGAAGAAGCACCTCAGGAAAACACGCACAGAGACTTAGGAGGGAAGTATTGTTCCCACTACAGTAGACTCTGGTGATGTCTTCTAAACTCCAGGATCTGCGTCAGGGTCTGAGGGTAACCTAGAAGGCGTCTGGCTTATGCTGATCTGCCCACCTGCAGATCTGCCTACGGATCAGTTATTTCGTTTTCCAAACATCAATACGAACAGAAAACCATAAACAGGGCTACCATTTATAATCCCACACATGTTTAGTAATTGTGCCAAAATTTTCAGCATCTCAGTTTTATAACGATTCACTGTGTAATGTTTTAGCATCCGGATATCGGGGCTGGTCTTCATGGTCTTCAGCCTATGTCTCTTGGTTCTCTCTCTCTCTCTCTCTCTCTCTCTCTCTCTCTCTCCTCCCCCTCCCTCCCTTCCTCCTCCTGCTCCTCCTCCTTTCTCCCCCTCCCCCCTCTGGGGAAGCATCTTTACATTTCAGATCCACAATGAATCATCTCCTGGCAGAATAGAGGCATGAGAGGCTACTTTAAGGAAATATATTGGGTTGGGGATTTAGCTCAGTGGTAGAGCATTTGCCTAGCAAGCGCAAGGCCCTGTGTTCGGTTCCCAGCTCCAAAAAAAAAAAAGAAAAAGAAAATATATTGTCTGAATACTCTCAGATTATTAATGTTTGAAATAAAGGCTGACCTAGAAAGACCCTGGCCTCTCCCACACATGCATCCTGCCTAAGACATCTTAAAATGGATACCGGAGAGTTTGAAGAATGATATCAATCCTGGGCCTGACAAACTAGTGGTTAGCTCTTTGCTTTTCAAAACCTATGAGAAAACCACAAATGTTTCCCCTGAGAAGATAAAGCTGGGCCAGGTTAGCTTCAGGACTCCGGCTTCCTCTTTCCTCCTCTTCCTGAGGTAATGCCAGCTCCTTGGAGGATGCATCCCTTGGAATCGGAAGAAGCACATGTTTCTGTGAACCACTTCCTCCTGCTGAAGGTAACCTAGAAGGTGCCCAGCTTATGCTGGTCTCCCACCCTCAGCAATGTCACCCTCATTTATTAGGAACACTTACTATGTGACATCTGTGAGCAGCTCATCCATTGCCAGAGATCTTCTAAAAATGACAACATGTCGTCTAGTTCTGATATAATCCTGGGTACTTGCTTATGAGGAAAAAGAATCAGACAAGTTCAAAACATAGACAGCGGGGAGTAATTTTTGTAGATTTTTTTTAGTTACAATAAATATATGAAGCTAGTTGAAACTTTAAAATATTGGCTTTCATAATCATTTGTGTGTCCTCAAAATTCTATGTAATTCAAAAATTATTACTGTATTTTTGATTATTTAAAAACAACTTTAACATTTAAATATATTTTGATCATATTCTTCCCCTTCCCTCAATCCTTCCAGATTTTCTTCCTCTCCCTCCCCACCCAACTTTATATCCTTTCTCAAAATAACAAATACTCAATACAATAGAACTCCCCCAAACCAAGAAAACAAAATAAACCCACCCACCCCCAAACCAACCAAACTGTAACCCAATAAAAGCACCCAAAAGGCTGTGGGGTCTAGTATATATGTCGGTCAACTACTCCTGAACTCCTGAACTCCAGGCTGCTATGAAGTGGTTGGTATACCCAGTGTCACTGTATTGGAGAAAATGAACTTTTCTTCTCCCAGTAGATATAATGACGGGTTCAGTTGTTAACCTTTACTCCAATGGCTACATTTTTCTTCCATTCATTCATTCATTCATTCATTCATTCATTCATTCACTCATTCATCCATTCTTCCATTTTAGAAAATATGTCAAAATAAAATATGATAGGATAAAGCAAAAGCTATCACATTGAAGTTAGACAGGACAAACCAACAGAAGGAAAAGGGCCCAAGAGAAGGGACAAGAATCAGAGACTCACTCATTTGCACACTCAGGAACCCCATGAAAACACTGAACTGGAAGCCATAACATGATCACCGAGCACCTGGTGCAGACCGGTGCAGGCTGCCTCAGTCCGTGTGAATTCATATGAGCTTTGCTCACAGTGATTTAGATGGCCGTGTTTCCCTGGCTTCCTCCTTCCTCTCGGGCTCTTCTTCTCCTTCTGTCTCCTCTTCTGCAGGGTTTCCTGAGCTCTGAGGGGAAGAATTTGGTGCACACATTCCATTTAGAGGTGAGTGTTCCAAGGTCTCTCACTCTGTGTAAGCTTTGGCTGTGGGTCCACATGCTGCAGGAGGAAGCTTCTCTAACGATGGCCGGTTATTCCACAGTTTCTGTTACGTTTATTTTGTGGGTATGTGTTGGCCTGTGGTCCATGTGCCATGGTGTGACGTCAGTGGACAACTTGCAGGAGTATTCTTTCTTTCCATCACGTAGGGCCTGGAACCCAAGCTCAGGTAAAGGCTTTTATCTTCTGAGATGTCTTGCAAGCCCTGGATTCTAACTTTTCAAGTGATGGTGTTGATTTAGGCTTACCGAGATTGGAATGTATTCTTGGTAGATAACGACAGGTAAGTCCGAAGAAGACACAGTCATTATCCCATGAGAACAGCCAACGTCCGACTGTTTCCCAAAATAACATGGTGTCCATCACTTTTATATGTTTGCTAGATTCATTATTAAAATCCACAAACACTTTCCCAGATTTTGTCCCAAACCCCCAGAATATTTCAGCGCAAAACACTCCCCAATCCCATCCCCCACAGTTGGTATGGCAAGGTAGAAATTCAAGTTCTATTGATCGTATATTTGTAAACATTTTTGTCTTCTATGATGAGACTTTAAATGGTGATCGAACGGGGGGTGATAACTTAGCTCGCCCTCACCCCTCGTCTATTTTTGTAAAGACTTCTTTCTCTTCCTTTGTCCTACCCGGGAAGCAGTGGGAACTTTTATAACCAATTTCATTCTATCCTCAGGACAGAACTGTAGAAGGGAAAATTCATCGTTGGAGGGAACTGAACTTATCTTCTCCTCTGGGATTCAGAAAAGCTTGACTCGATTTTGACTCCATCGGCACTGTATCAGCTTCCATGCAAACCATTGCCTATTGCTAGTCTATAAGCAAACTGGTGTTTGCTTCCTGAAAAAGGCATGAAGACTCAATGTGCAGTATGTCCTTGTACAAGGATGTCCTTAGGTGACACAAAAATCTTAACGTACAATCCAATACCGAATCTCCATGGCAAATGTGCTAGCCAAGCAAAAAAGCTATCCCATTCTCTTCTTCTGCTTGTCTTGCTACACCAGAGACACTGACTTTGGGGTCACATTTGCTCAGATTAGTGACTCACACAGGTAACTAGAATGGGATGTATTAAGGTGAATGGGAGGAGAGATTTGCTTAACATTTACGAGGCCTTTAAACAACCGGATGGCTTGGGTAGGAGATCAGCACATGGGCAGTTAGTCATCTCAACCTTCCTGTGTGGGAGTAATACACCAAATAATTAACTCTAGAAACAACAGCTTCGAGTCATTTAGAAGAGCCACCTATCCCAAAAAGGTTCCATATATACATATTCCACAAATTTATTTCGCCAAGTGACTTGGGTTGACCGTCCTTGGTGGTCATCCGTAGAAGTTGAACAGAGAGAATTGCTTTGAATTCTGATTCCCCTAGTGTTTCCTCCCCTCCTCCAAGATTCCTCCCACTCAAGTTGACCTCCCAGCCCTGCCCCCCACATGCTGCTAGCCAGGAGAAGAAAGCCATTTCCATTGGCCTTGGCTGCCTGGGGAGATCTATATTACTCCTGGGAAGACAAGAGCTGTCCCCATCTTGGTAGAGTGTGAAATTCGGTTTTGATTGCAAAGGGAAACCATTTCAACGGGATTACACCGTGACCATGTAGATTCAACTGGGCCATATGGCCTGGGGATGAGCCTTCCTACTGTCAGGTAGCAGCACATTGCTAATGACGTGGCGATGACATTTTCAAATGAAAAAATAAAGCCACCTGGACAGGAATAAAAGAGACCACAGAAGATGACGCTGGTAAGGATTAGCAGAGCCCTTGCCTCTGCTGGCTCTGAAAAATAAGTGATTTGTTTAATTCATAAGTCACCAACGAGCCCTATGGTAATAAAAGACTTCTGCCTGCTTGGCATAGGAGAATAGCATTTTCTATTTTTATCAAAAGAAACCTAGTGTTGACCTGAAGAGGTTGCATAAGAGGTCCCAGTTTCTTCTTCACCTGTTGAGGGGGCATACAGAACTGTCAAAAGAAGAAAAGAGGGGGGAGGAGGAGGAAGAGAGGGAGGAGGAGGGGGAGGGGGAGGAGGACAGGGAGGAGGAGGAAGAGAGGAAGGAGGAGGGGGAGGAATGTGAGGACGATTTGTGAAGTATCAACTGATGTACAAATGAGGAAAAGGAAACTTAAAACTTGTTCACAAGAAAGAGAAACTCTGACCTTTAAATAAAAAAGAACTTCTGGCTACATTATAGTATTATTTTAAATACTAAATCCAGTGATAAAAGCAAGGCTGCAGGACAGCCCAAACTATCTGTCACCCAGACTAGACAGATCTGGTTCCAGTCTCTGCTGTCTCTCGTCTCTGGACAAGAAGACTAATACTAACCCCAGGACTAGGCACTAGGTGTTAATGATGCCGCAAGCTAGACCAGATGGTTGCCACGGCCCTGTGTGGTCCTGTGACACCAATGGATTCTCCTGTCCCTGCCTCTTTGTCCTACTTACTATCATGTCCCCATCCAGACAGGGCTAGATGTCCTTGCTGGTCACGGCACAGATGTAAAGGAGACTGAGAAAATGGATACCTGGCCTCTGCTAACATCTAAGGAGGGTTTTACAGATTCTGGGCAGCAATTTTCCGATTTTCCCATTCTTAGTGTTTCTAAAGGTCTTAGTCCAACATTCGCTAACAGCCGGTGGCTATGGAAAAAAAAATATTGGAAGAATAATGCTCAATTTGCTCCCCCAGGCAACATTTTCAGCCAGAAACACAAGTCACTTGCCATTGTCTCCATCCATTTTCCAGTAAAAATCATTAACTCCAAAGGCTTTTTGTGTGATGTCTCAAAATTCTAGAAACCAGAGAACATATGAGATTATTTGCTACAGTCATAACCAGAATAATATTTTTAGGCATTAGGTATATTTGTCAGTGAAGGTATCTGCAATTTGAAGGAAATATTAGTATGCAATTCAAAACCCAGAAAAAATATATAATATTCTCCATGATACATGCCTATGTTTTGTTGTTAATTTATTTCTCCTTGGATTGTGTACCCTAACTTCTTTATAATTTATATATATATAAATTGTAATATATTTACATATATTATATATGTATTTATAATATGCTATATATAATATATCAATCATATACCATAATCATAATTTAATTCTATATTCTATGTTCTATGTTTTATATATATGACCATATATGTGTGTGTATATATATATATATCCATATATGTGTGTGTATATATATATCTGGGATATATATACATGTATATATATATACATATATACATATATACATATATACATATATACATATATACATATATACATATATACATATATATATGTATATATACATGTATGTATGTATATCTCCCAGCAAATAATTATTTCCCTGACTTTGGACATTTTCAGGTTTCCTACATTCCGCTCCTGTATCCTGAACTCGCTACTTCTGTTTTCGTTTAGAAAGTTATCGTTTCTCCCAGGACCTTTGCATCTTTCTTAGCCTCCTTATTCTTGTCTCTGGACCATCTGCCTTTCCCACCGTGGCCATCAGAATACTTTAGAAATAATATAGAAACTAATGACTGCCACCAAGGTGGGACCATACGTTATCATACCTCTTGGTTTCTACACTTTCCTAGTTTCTCGTTGGCCATGATAGCTTCTGCTTTACTTGGCCTATGACTGCTCAGGCTCTTGCCAGCATGCTAGACAGATCAGGGTAAGGCTCACAAAGGTGATGCTGGAACTCATGGAACACCCATCCCAAAGAGCAGCCCAGCAGGGCTTTGACGGCCTAGCTTCCGGATACAGCCCTCCCCACCATCTCCAGTCATTTTGACAGGCCTTTGGCCCCGGAAATAGCACATTCTGTTTCTTCCCCTCTTTGTGTCTCTTTATCTAAGTATTCTCTCTACAGATATAGTGCCTCAAGCAGTATTTTCTCTCGGAAGTCTCTTTAAACAAGTTAATCACATGGCCCCTTATACATGTATATGTTTTGTCATTTATATCTCTCACTGTACACCCTAACTTCTTTATAGTTCGTCCTTCCTTTTTGTTCTAGGGGGAAGAAATGGTCAAAGCATTTGAACTTTGAACTTTGTTTCAAATTCAAACTTCCAGAATCACTTTTGACGGGCTGACAGAATGTGTGTGTGTGTGTGTGTGTGTGTGTGTGTGTGTGTGTGTGTGTGTGTGTGTGTGAGAGAGAGAGAGAGAGAGAGAGAGAGAGAGAGAGTTTTCCTAGTGACCACGGGGGTTGACAATGAGCATTTTGTGGCGCAGAGAACAATGCCCCTTAAGAAAGGGAGCCAGCAACTCCGCCATGCTTTACCTTATTCAGCGACAACAGTTTGCGAATCCTCATTAATTGTCTAGCAATGCTGCATGAGTCTTGAACGTAACTGAAATAAAAGGGTTCATTAGACTGTGCCTCATAATGGGGAAACTCAATTTTCACAGCACAAGAGGAGAACTATTCTTTTTAACTCTTTAGAGTCGGGAGGTCTAGGGGACAGAAAGAATGATCTATAGCAAAATGCAATCTCAGTTGGGAATTGTCCTCTCAGCCCAATCTGGAAGTAAGAAGAAAGAGATGGGAGAAAGCTCGGGGGACCCATGTTAGAGGTGGCTTTCCTATTTTATTTGAACACTAAGTTAGACATTTAGGGAAGGGACTGTCTTTTGCATTCTCAGTATCTAGTGCAGACATGCAGGCGATTTTCGATGCATGTAGATTTTAATGAAATGGCCGTGCACACAGTTGATGAGTGCCGGTGATCGGAAAAACTCTTAACCGAGGAATGATGAGGGCATGGAAAATGGTTGCATGAATCTGCATATTTCCAGCGAAGGTCTACATTTTAAGCAGACAGGAGTTAAGGCCTAACAGTGGGAAATACTTGTCACGTGCTCAAGGTTCACACAACACTTACCTATGACCTGGGTCGTATATATACGCCCCAAGCCTCGTACTATCAACTCTTTGGCTCCATGACTCCAGCCCTATTTTTCTGGCTCCCGGCAAACACTTCCCTTTTGTTCTCTTTGGCAGTGACAAAAAACTTTCTCCTGCATTTCACGTTCAACGTTTTCTTTTCAAACAACCTCAGAGAGCCCAGGTATAAAGAAAGAGAGGACCTCCACTCTGGCTGGGGACAGAGTTCCCATTCTTCCTGACTCTAATTCATATTTTTTTTTATTTGTTCTTTGGAGGCCTCCTCTTCGTCAACCCATTCAGCATTTTTTTAAAAAAAAATTTTTTTATACAAATTCAATGTGTGTGTGGGTTTTGGGTGGGCTGTGGAAATTGATTTACGAGTCAACCACTTTTCTCTTTTCTTGCCATCTCCCGCTTGAGTGGTTTGTCGGCCCAGGGCTTTTCTTTTACCGAAGGAGAATACGGTTGTCTACGGAAGAGGTCAGCATTTCAAATTGGTGGAGTTCAACTGCACAAACGACATAGAACTGACAAGAAAAGACAGGGGTTTGAAGGTCACAGACTGCATAGGTTTTTGCTTTGTGATGAACCCTGGCACCAAAATGAATTAAATAACAGGCTTAAGGACTATTGAGGGAGGACTGAATGCAAATCAAAGATAAGTAGAAGTTTTCTTTCCTAAAAGGGGAATGGTTTTTTTCCCCCTTCCCTCTCCCCCTCCATATCTGTGTAGCCAAAAGCTGCATGTTAAACATGATTTCGCTGGCATTGTACGGGGTGCTTTTACTCTGGGCTGCTGTGATGGCCTATCTTGGCCTATGATTAATGACCTGCTAGGCAATTTGGAAGCCATACTAACTCCCAGTCCACACACAAACCCACAAACCATATAGTTGCATTCTTTCTGAGGATTTGCCAGGCTGTTACCAAGGGGCCTGCCTAGGAGCCGGATTGCTAGAGAGATAGCCAAGCTCTCCTGTAAATGCCATTCTGGCCTTATCTTGCTGAAAAGTGTGGGGACCAGTGGGCTCATTTACACAATTCAAAGCCTAGATCTCACGGCTTCTTTATTCTGGCCCAGATTATGGAAAACCACAACACGACACAAAACAAACATTAAAAAAAAAAAAAAAGAAGGTTGAAACTAAAATCTTTCCATGTAGTCTCTAGGCTCAGAGCGATTCTGTAGCTCACTTGGTGGTATTTTTAAATCTCAAAATGGGTGCACTGATGTCTACTGTGAATACTGCCCTCTACTTTAACGTCCAAGGCAGAAACAAAGGCTGTGCTCCAAGACTGTCCATGTGTAAACTGTGTTTGGACACTTGGGTCAGGAAACCTGCTCAAGATGGTGAGAAGGTGCTATTTTGGGAACATGCAATGGGGCAGGGGACGATCTAGTCCCAGCTTAGCCTCCACCAGCTTTGTGACTACCAGTTGGTTTCCTCTCTAGACATAGTCCCTAGACTATATTGTTCTCAGAGCATGAGAAGGTTGGAAAAGCAGGCAATCTAGCAGGTCTTCTCTGACTGGCTTTTATTCATGTGCAACTCCACCTTCTCTCGTGTGTCATTGTTTTAGACTCTGACAGTTCTTAGGGAGAGCAGCTAAGTCCCCTGCATTTAGAAAGCTTCTATTCTAAAGAGAGGCAATGACCAGGGAAACAGAGGAGCAACCTGATTCTTTGTCCACTGTGAAAAAAGAAAATACAGAATCCACTAGCAAGAAGCAGCCAAGCCACAGAAAAGGGCTTAGGGGTAGAATGCACTATTAAATGTGGTGGCCAGTGTCACCTGAGGAAGATTGGGAGTCAGCCCAGCATCTGTCTGAATGGGACGCATTCTGCTAGAGCAAAGGCCCTGTGCTCTATGAGTCCATTGGTACTGTCACGTGCTTTGAAACTCATTGGCTTTCAGTTACTTAGCTAGACTGTGGCAACTTGATCATGCAGCTGCAGGGTGGTCAAGCCTGGCAGTTGTGCAGAAAGCACCCTGAGAATCCCGAAGATATAGAGACCCGGTCCCGTTTCCAGAAACTCTGACCTTTAGGTCTGGGGAGCAGCCTAGGCAGCCATGGTCTCCAAGGTTCTTGGGTGTCTTGTCTATGCAGTCAAAGTTGATCTAGAACAGGAGGGTTATTCCAACCCTAACCTTGCCAGGAGCTCTTTGTTACCAAAGAAAGCAATCTTACAATTCATGCTGTCAAGCCAAGTAAAGGCCAATCAGGGTACAGGCAACGATGTCTTATCCATAGCTTTCTCCTCACAGCACAGGTCATGCGATGTAGAATAGGATCATACAGAGCTGGGGGGAATGTGGGCACAATCAGGTGATCCTTGAGGTGCCAAGGTTGGTGCCAGAGCAGGGAAACATGGGGTTCTAAAAATGGTCACTCTGCAGTTGCTCATTCAAATATATCTTCAGTGTATTTGACATGCCCATCCAAAAGTGACTCATGCACACATAAACATTAATAAGTAAATAATCGAATAATAAGGTTAGAGTGCATATACTTATAGAAAAATGGATGAACCTGCAGATTATGATGTCAAGCAAAGAGCTGGGGGAGGTGGAGCAAATATGATTGAAACACGGTATAAAATTCTCGAGGAACTCATAAAATTGTGTAAAACAAATTTATAGCAGATGGCTCTCTCAAAAATTAATGTGTACATGAATTATAAAGTATGTGTGATATCACATTTATGCACTATCCTAAATTTATCTTTAAAAACACCTGAGCAACATATTAAACATGTCTTATGTATTAGGACCATGGTTTTCAACATGTGGGTCGCAACCCCTTTGAAGTTCTTATATCAGGTACCATGCATATCAGATACTTACATTATCATTCCTAACAGTAGAAAAATTACAGTTATGAGGTAGCACTGAAAATAACTTTACGGTCGGGATCGCCACAACATGAGGGATTGTATTAAAGGCTTGCAGCATTAGAAAGGTTGAGAACTGTGTTAATATAATATAAACAGATCACACCTAATGAAAATAGCTACAGAGAATTTAAAAAGTTGGATCTCCTTTCTAGAGACAGTAATTACCCATTATGCACTGCTGTCCATTCATGCAAACATCTCCTTCGGTATACCACCCAGCCATATATCTGTGATCTACCTTAAGGCTAGACATTGAAAGGCTAGACATTATGGCTTACGGAACATATACATTTTTAAAATTTCAGCACATTACTAAAATGACATCCAAAATGGCTCAGCCACCTTTCACTATGCTGTAAAACCATGTTGTGATGATTTATATATGCTCAGCCCAGGGAGTGTCAGGATTAGAAGGTGTAGCCCTGTTGGAATAGGTGTGCTACTGTGGGTGTGGGTTATACATTTCTCATCCTAGCTGCCTGGAAGTCAGTCTTCCACTAGTGGCCTGCAGATAAAGGTGTAGAACTCTCAGTTCCTCCTGCACCATGCCTACCTGGACGCTGCCATGCTCCCACCTTCATGATCCCGAACTGAACCTCTGACCCTGTAAGCCAGTCCCAATTAAATGTTGTCCTTTATAAGACTTGCCTTGGTGATGGTGTCTCTTCACTACAGTAAAATCCTAGCTAAGACACATGTGTTAGTCTTTATGTGTGTCTTTTCTTTAGTTCCACTGTTGCTAAAGCAGTCCTCCTTGGGATATTATCATCCACTGTAATGAGATCTATCCTCGTTCTCATTTCTTTCCGGAGAAACAGATTCTGATAGACACAGAGTGAAACAGGCAGGACATGGTCCTTACCTAGCACCATGATCTGACCAACTACATAAACCTCAGCCCGGCATCTGACGCATCTCTGTTGCCTTTGTGAGGACACAGAGCCACTCAGTTATCAGAGACATGATATGACCTGAGTGAAAAATAAACTTAGAAAACAAATCCTCTCTCACCCCTGTGTAATAAGTTCAGGCTGGTGCTGAAGACCCACTAGAGTGAGACCCAGTCCCACCCATCCTGTTCAACTTTGCTTAGTCTGTCATTCTCTTGAATTTTGCCACAGCTTTCTACCTGCAGTCTAACCACACAGAAGAGGGGGATGGAGACTCTCAGAAAACTTTGACTCCATGTCCCTCTCTCTTGCACATCATATCTGCCAGCAGTACTTGGTGTCCCCTGGTTCAGAGCACCTTACACTGATACTTTACTCTGCCTTTGATAGTATTCTCTTGTCTGGGTTATGTCTAAATGTCTCCTATTTTATAAGGATATCACTCACTGGATCCTGAATTCCTGTAGCCTGGTTATATCGAAAGGCTAGTTTACAAATCTTCATATCCACAGATCCTAGAAATTATAATTTCAATACACACACACACACACACACACGCATACACACACATGCGCGTGTGCACACACGCACACAGTACACGCACAGTTTTAGAGGAACAATATTTCAACTGCTAACATAAACAGTTCATTGTTCACACTGGAAAATTCATATGAAAGTCTTGATAACGCCAACCCAAAGAATCTTTATGCCACCACCCTTCAGCAAGTTGGGCCATCCTTATTTGTTAATAAGTTCTAGCCAGGATTGTGTCATTTTATCTAGGTGGAAAGATAATCTGTTCTGAAGGAAATCATATTTTGTTCATAATCATACATGTTTATAATTGCTCATATTGTAAGAATTCAGTGTGGCATTCCATACATACTGACCCTCCCAACTACCCTCTCTCACCCTCAATCCTTCCATACGCTCCACCCTGCTCTTCCCTAAAAGTCCCTTTACTGCATTCAGGCTTTCTTTCCTCTGCTTAAAGTAAAAAAAAAAAAAGAAAAATAAAGGTGGATGAACAAACGACTTGGCAGATCTTTTCTGCCTCTGATTTTTATCTGAGGTGCAGCTGTACCATGTCATGTGTGGCATACCCTTAGACTCCTGGGACCCTGAGTGAAGACAGTGCATAGGTGATGAAACAGACAATATCCTTTTTTCGAAATATACAATGCAATATATAATACCAGTGAAATGTACAATACACTGTACATTACAATTCAATATATGATACAATACAAACAAACAATACAGAAAAATACAGTATTTCTCCTGCCTTGTTTCATTTAATATGGTGGCCCCAAACTCTTGTCTTTCTGAAAATGCCATGGTTTTATTCTTCTTTATGAGTGAAAAGAAAACCCTCCATTGCATGTGTCCATTTTTCCTTCTTCTGTTCATCTTCAAATCTAAGCTGATTCTATAGCTTGGCCATGGTGAACAGCACTAAGCTAAACATGGGACAAGGATGTCTTCTGTGCATGCTGACTTTGCTTCTTTTGAGCATACAGCAAAAGGGGCATAACTAGACCATGAGGAACTTACAGTTTGGGGTCCTTGAGGGAATTCTAAACTGCTTTCCTTCCCTCCCAACCACAAATGTAAAGGTTTCTTTTGTGTCTACATCCTCCCCAGCCAGTGTTATATTATAATGACACCCATCCTGACAGAGACAGAATTGTGACAGTTTCTATTTTGCTTTCCTACGACTATAGATGGTGACCAAAACCTCCTCATGTATCTGTTGACCTTTTTGTTTTCTATTGAGAAGTGTCTCTTTAGATTCTTGTCCCATTTGCTGACTGGATTCCCAGCTCCTCTGTTGTTAAAATCTTTGAGTTCTTTATGTATACAGGATATTAGTCCCGTGTGAGATGAATGGATGGCCAGGATTTCCTTTATTCTATAGGTGCCATGTTCATTCTGTCAATGACAGCCTTTAATGGGTTGCTTTTTTGCTCATTTGTTTGGTTTGGTTTGGTTTTAACTTGATGCAGTCCTGTATGCCAATCGCTATTCTCATTGTTTCTGCCACTGGAATTCTACTCAGGATATCATTGCCTGTGACAATATCTGGAGTGTTTTCCTTTGGGGGACTTGGATCCATTTTGAGTTTTCTATTTACCATGAGATATAGGAATCTAATTTCAGCCTTTTATATTTGTAAATATGTATAAATCTAATTTCTGCAGCATCATTTGCTGAAGAGGCTGATTTTTAGCCAACATGTGTGTGTGTGTGTGTGTGTGTGTGTGTGTGTGTGTGTGTGTGTGTCTGTGTGTCTGTGAGAGAGAAACAATTGGTTGTATTTCTAGGTCTGTGTTTATTCTATCGGTCTCCTGCATATGTTTAGACTAACACCGCCCTGGTTTTGTTATTACTGCTGTGTGGTATAATTTGATATCAAGTGTGGAGATAGATGCCTCTAGTATGTTTCCTTTTTACTCAGTACTGGTCTGGTTATTTGGAATCTTTTGTGTTACACATGAAATTAAATTTTTAAAGAAAAATGTCTGTGAAGAATGTCATTACAATCTTGCTGGCAGTCGCGCTAACTCTGCATATCACTTTAGTCAATACAGTCATTTTTAATAATACCACTTTTCCTTACCCACAGACATCTCTGGTATCTTCAATTTGTGGTTTTTTTGCTGTTGTGTATTATTTCGCTGTTGTTGAATTTAATTTGTAAACATTTAATCGATGGTATTGGCCTGGAGTTTTCTTATTTTGTTGTGTTCGTGTACGGATTTTCTACTAGGGTGACACTAGCTTTGTGCAGTGTGAATTTGTAGATTTCTATTTTATGGAATGTTATTGGGAATTAGCAATGCTAGGTCTTCTGTCTGACCCTTTGGCTTTGTTGGAAAGCTTCTGTTTAGTTACAGCTGCCACTTCATTGCCTGTCGTTCATTTATTTAGATTTCTGTATTCTTTGTTAAATTTTGATATGTCATCTGTGTCTAGAAATTTACCTATTCTAAATATTTCAACTTATCAACATACAGTGTTTTTTTTTAAAGTTCTTTAAAGAGCCTCTTGATTTCTGCAGTGTGTATTGTCATTGTCCATTACATTCTATTTATATTCTTTCTATTTTGGCGAGCATGCCAAGGACATGTCTTGTTTTGTCTTTCTTGTTTTTTTTTTTTTTTAAGAAAATATTTAAGTTCTTGCCAAAATTCCACCTTAAATGTGTGATGACTCATGAAGCTCTACCCATCCCTGGAGAACAATCAGTGGCAGTTAATAATTGCTGAGGAGAAATTATCTCCCTCAATGGTACAACGGCTGCCTTGTTGTCTGGGCTGCGGTACATGTTCACACCCATGCCTACAAGGGACCCTAATGAAAACCAGTAGTTCCCAAAGTAAAGCAGGTGAAAGTAGGTGGGGGAAGGGGACTTGCTGAGGACAGGAAGGAGTTTAATGGGAGTGGGAGAGGGATAAGAAAGGGCAATGGGAGAGCAGATATGATCATGTGTCCTATGAGAACAGAAAACATTCTCAATAAAAGGAAATGAGTGGGTGTGTGAATTTTCCATTAGTCTTTAAAATCCCCCTTCTTGGAGGCATCAGAGTTGCACTGCACAGCCCTGAGATCCTGAGAAATTGCTCTAATACATTGAGCAGTAAGCATCTGAATGCAATCCTACCTGACTTTAGACAACTTTTTTTCTTCCTATCCTGATGCATTCTTCTTTGATCATTTTTCTACTGAGTGATGTTACAGAGAAGTCCTTTGATTGGTTGAAGTCTGTCTTCTATGAAACGGACTTAGTGAATGCACCTCTCAGTGGTTTTGACAAATACCTAGAAAGATGCAGTAGAAAGAAATGCAGACTGAGCGAAGTTAGGCAGGCTTAAGGTGGAGACTTTGCTCTATGTGACTCTAGCTTTCAAGGCTTGGTTTTGCTTCTCTGTAAGAAGGAGCTATTAACATCCTCTATGTTGAAGAACTATTACAAAGATTGAATAAGGTTATTCGTATACTGCATTTATCTTGGTTTCTGTCCATAATGAGTTCTGCAAGATGGTCTATAATTAGATACTTAAAAGCATTTTTAAAGAGCAATATTTTAATTAATACCAATTATTAAAATTGCACTTTATTTTGAGTGCAATAGAATCGCATACTCTCTGAAGCCAGGGCGATTTCTCCGGCTTCTTTCTAATAAATAGGACCTCGTTTTGGCTTGACTATTGGACTCAATTCATATCTTTTCAGAGCTCAACAAAGCAGACCTACTCTCCCTTAACTGAAACTTTTCCTACCATAGAAATCTTGGACGCTCCTGAGAGTAGAAGAAAAACTATTGCCCTGTTTTCAGCTATGTGAGGTTCCAGAGTCTCTGACAAGGCCCTCATTAGTTCATGCTTGTTTTCACAGGCTATGACCAGTACAGCGTACATATCTCTGTGGTCATTCTAAATTATCACATGGCTGCTTTCCCCAGACCGGTTTCAACTTGACTGACTAGAGGCAAGACAAATGACTATGTATCAGAGTATCCACTATACTTTAAGAAGCCTAGGAGATACTTGTCTGACCCCCTTTATCAGTAGCCCTAGGAATTCCTCATTCATTAGCTTAGTGATTCAGTGTCTACTCCTTTCTGTTCTCTTTATCCCAAACTCGTTTTTACCTTCACAGACAGAGGTTAGTTAGTGTCTGTGCAGGGCTCACAGTCTTGCCGTAGTTACATAGGGAATTTACTATATATAGAGTGTAACATTTTCTACTGCATATATTCCAACACAGCTATTCCCACCCAGGACAACTGTCTGTGCTAAAACAGGTATCTGGGGTATAAGAAAGAAGTAGTACAGACACATTCTGTTGACATTTCCAGCTGGAGGTGATGGCAGGCATCTATAATATAGCCTAAGCTACATGTATAAGATTCTGTCTCTATAATCAAAACAAAACAGCCAACAAGATGTCCAGCCAGCGTGAGAGTTCTGAGACTCACAGTGGCCACAGTGCCCAGACAATTATCCTTTGTGGAGGTTGGAGAAGAAAGGGGAAATCCCCATAAAGGACTGTGAGAATATTGGGGGGGGGGGAGCAAAAGGAGGTCAGCTTGGCTGAGGAACACGGGGAGCAGAAGTCACTAGAGAGCCAAACCTGGAAGCTGAAAGGCAGGAGCAAAGAGAGGCTGGGGAGAGAATTAAAAGCACTGGGAGTGAGCTCTCAGTGTGATGGAGGTGTGATAGAGGGACCATTGTAGGAGACGGTTCACTAATGCAGCTACTGACTAACCAGACACTTGATCAAAGAATCCCAACTTTCTGAGCAATCCCAAATGGCAATGAAAGCTGCATGATTTCATTTTAGGACAGCAAACAACAAAAGCTAATTCTATAAAGGAAATATATTGGAGAGATGGGGAAGCTTTTAGATTAGAAAAGCTAACAGAAAAAATGAAACAAAACAACAACAACCAAAAACAAAAAAATCCCAAAGCAAAGTACAAAGAGGTGGGGTCTGATCATCATGATCATCATCTTTTCTTTCTTGGGATAAGTCTGTGGGGTTAATCAACTTTAAGAGGAGGAGACATATATTTTGGCCCACAGATTTTCAGTCGATGGTTGCTTAACTGTTGCTTGGTGCCCATGGCAGCACAGAAGAGCATAGTGAGTGTATGGGGTAGAAGAGGCCTGTTCATTTCATAATGGCTGGAAAACAAGAGAGATGAGGACAGGGCTAGGGTTTTGCTCCCTGTAATGGGAAGCATTGGATATCCGACTTCTTCCCAGCAGTTACACATGGTGTGCTTTATACCACTTACAAATAACATCATGGGTTGGGGAACACACCTTTGGTAGACTTAATAGACTAACATTTAACATACTAATATAACAGAAGATATCTTTGATAATTCTGGAAGCAAAATTTCTTAAGTTCAGCTTCAGCTGGGCTTATCACTCCCAACTCCAGCCTCAGTTTGAGAGTAAAACTCATTAAAAACAGTTTAAATGCCTCACCAGAACCTCCCCTGAGGTTGAAAATATTGATAATAGAAATGAGGTTTTTTTTTTTTTTTTTTTAGCTAAATTATAGAAGCCTGGATATTGTCAATTTCCCTGTTCAGGCTCCTGACACTGCTTTCTGTACCATTACCCTTACATCAGTCATCTTTGTCACCTTTTGAGTTTGTCTGAGCCTGTCTTGCAGAAGTGATTGTCCTTTATCCTATCCAGTTCGGCAAACCTTAAACATCCTGAAAAAATTCTTAAACGTTCCCTTTCTCTTTCACTTAGTGGTCAGTTGCATTATTTTTCTCAATTCTTCACTCTTTGCATATTCTGTTAGACATGTGGTGTTTGAGCTCCTCCTAGGAGAGGCCACATGTGACTCTCTACTTCACAATCCAGGGGTAAGCTCTCTCATCTTGCTTAATGGGAGATTTTGAGACATACTGCAAACAGCGGCTAAATTTTCTTGTTCAAGGTGACATTGCTCACTTGTATTTCTAACACAGCCAAGAGAATTTCCTGGCTTCTGATTATTCCAGGTTCTTAAGAGTTCTATGAAACACAAATGAACTTAATCTTAACCTAGAACCAGGGACATCCACAGCCTGTGTCAATCCGTGGCCATCTAGATGGCCTGTAGATGAATGACCAAAAGCCAATGTTTCTTTGGGGATAGTTTATTACACAGAATTTTTATTGCAATAGAAAACACTGATGTCTTTGAAGTTGTCACTCAAATAAATTGTGATTGTGGGATAAAATAGATTAGGTTTATAACACTGGAAGCAACAAGACTTTGGAGAAAATCCAATCTCTTTGGTTATCATTCATTAGCTATTGAAAATTCAATTTCCCCTTTTCTTTTTGTAACTTCGTTTTAGAAACAATTTTGATAAATAATTAACATAATCTGTATAGCATATGCTAATATGCACTATTTTCTAACTTTGATACATACACACTCATATGTACATATATATGTATGTATCTAGTATATGCACACATATATATTACATTATCATCACAATGAAGATAACGAATATATTTCCCTGGCAGTGTTCCAGGGTGCTCTTTTGCAATTATTTCATTTTCTTAGGTTTCTTTTTTAACCCTAGGCAATAATCGATCTGTATTTTGTGCATGTTAAATTTAGAGATGTTTCAATCTTCTTGTAATTTTTTCAAGATTTTGAAAAAAAAACAAACAACTTTTATCCATTTTTTTTTACGCTAAGGTGAGGTCTGTTCTTGATGGTGAGGAGTGTGTTTTTGATCCTCAGAAAGATGGATCTTGTTTCCCAACCTAGTGTGTTAGTCTGTCTTTTTATTGGGCAGTTGGAACCATTGGTATTGAAAGTTATTAGCATGTAGTATTCATTAATTCCCGATGTTTTGTTTTGGTATATTTCTCCCCCTCTTTTGATCAGCCAGTCTGGGATTATTTTTTCCCATTTCCTCTTGGTATAGTTAACTTTGTCTTTAGACTGAAGGTTTCCTTCTAGTGGGTTCTATAGAGCTTGGGTTGGTGGACAGAAATTGCTTAAGTTTGCTTTTATCTTTACAGATTGTGACTGCTAGTTCCGCTAGTCATAGTTCTCTGGGGTAGCATCTGTTGTCCCTTAGAACTTGTAGAATATCCATCCAAGTGCTTCTGGCTTTCAGACTCTACATGAAAGGTCTGAAGTTATTACAGTGACCATGCCTTTATAATGGCTTGATTTTTTTCTCATGCAGCTTTTAATATCCTTTGTTTGTTTAGCCTATTAGTGTTTTGATTATTATGTATCATAGGAAGTTCCTTTTCTGGTGCTGACTACTTGATGTTTTGTATGCCTCTTGAACCTTGATTGGCATCTCTTTTATTAGATTGGGGAAATTATCCTTTATGATTTTGCTAAAATATTTTCTTTGCCTTTCACTTGGATTTCTTCTCCTTCCTCTATAACTACTCATAGGCTGGGTCATTACATAGTGTCACCAGATTTCATGTGCCTACAATTTTTCCAGGTTTAACATATTTGGTTTTGGTTTTGTGCTCAGTATTTATTTCTTGTATCTAGTCTTCAAGAACTGAAATCCTTTGATTTCCTGAGGTTTTAATTTCTAGTTTTATTTCAGGTTAGATTTTCTTTAATTGTTATATTTCTTTGTTAAATTTTACTTCCATATCTTGAATTATTTTTTGTTATTTCATTCAATTGTTTGTGTTCTCATGGCCTTCATCAAGGCATTTATTTAAATTATCTTTAAGGTCCTTGAACTTATTCAGGATTGCTATTTGGAAGTCCCTGTCTTTTTGCTTCTTTTTCTCAGAACCTAAAACAATAAATAGGGCTGCTGGCTTAGTTGTCCATGTGCGTGCTTTTGCACACTACTGAGATGTCTACTGAGACGTAGACATCTGAAACTATGACATCTGAAGTATTTCTTGGTGTAGATATAGGGTCTCATCTTTCCTGAGTAGGTGTTCTATTATTTGGTTTCTTGTTGCCCACTCTGGGTCCTTGTTAAGTATGGGGCTTACGGGGTCCTTGAATCTCAGGCATGTGAGTATGACAGCTCTGCGGTCCCTGGTAGAGAGCTATTCTATGGTTTGCAGGACTTATAAAAGAATGGAGACCATCTAGAAAGACTGAAAGGGACATCAGAGAAGAACTAGGGGGACCCTGGACCCACACCAAGAGGTCAAGTCCTAAACAGATGAAGGTGGGCTGGGAGGAGACATTTTAGGAATTTCAATGGCAGCTCAATCAACCACATCACTAGAATGTGCTTATGTAACCCATGGAAGATAAGAGAATCCCATGAAGCTGTGCGTGATAGTTCATGTCTATAATCCCAGCATTTTGAAGAATCCAAGCAAATGGCAGGAAAGGAACATGCTGTTTCAGCAACAGCAACAAAATTAACCTCACAATAAGCACACTTTTGGGGACTGATACCCTGAAGTAGTTGGAATATGCTGCTGTTGCTAAGACCAGGACATTACACAGATTCTACATGGATTCATCCCTGGCAAAAAGAAGCCTGTAAGTAAGACGTGCTGGATCCGTTCTACCTGTGCACACATTTCTTTCTCATATATTTAATCTTGATGCTATTAATTTCTTAGGTGGATCAACATATTTATTGAGTATAACATGTCTGTTGATAATGGTCCCTTCTATATTCTTTTTCTGACTGTGAGCTCTTGAGTTTTTCTATGTCTGCAAAACCATTTACTTCATCTTCGTTTTTCAAATTTATTTTCACCAGGAATATGTCTTTAAGTTAGGAGGGCCTTCTTCAATCCTTCATCCCCACCCACCCCCAATTCCCACATGTATTTTTTGATGAAATATATAATGCTATCCTTATGTTTTCTCTGTGAATGCATTATAAAACTGTTCTTACTGATTGAATTTGTTTAGATTTTATTACCATGTTTGTTTTAAATAATTTGATCATAACATCACTATTATGTAATTTTCTTCATGTTTCCTAGCTGAGGACTTGTTGAGATTCTTGAATTTATGAATTTATAGCTTCCTTCAGTTTTGAGCATTTTTTGCTGTTAGTCCACTATAGGGTCTATAGGTCCCCACCCTCCACTGCCAAACTGGCAAAACATAATGTTTTGTATACATGATGCTACACGTGTTGCCACGTTCCCTGTTGCCTGCTTCATCCAGGCTAGGCTTCTTCTTTTTCTTTTTCACTTAAGGCCTTTTTGATTGTTATGTATTCCCATCCAGTAATCGTCAATATCTAAGCTATGATTAGTCTTTTCATTCTAACCGAGGCATTGTAATTTTTATCTCTGTAAGTTTAATTGAGCTTAAAATTTTCTCGCATGTCTCCATTAAACATGTACACAACTTTTCTTGGATTCTTGAATTCTATAGTCATGACTATGTTAATATATTCATCTGTTAATTCTAGTGATAAGATTTCTGGGTCAGTTTGAGTAGTCAACTTTTCCTGTTATTGTTTTGTTTCTTTGCATGTCTACCTGGCAATTTTTGCTTGAAAATTACCAGAGTTATTTTGAGCTTAGCCTATTGTGTGCAAGGTGTTCTTACAGCCCTACAAGCATTCTTGAGCTCTGATCTGGAGTACAGTTAAATTACTTTGAGAGTTATGAGAAATTCTTATCTTAGAAACTCAGTCATTCCTTTAAACTAGGGTAAATTATGCAAAACGAATCATTTTGTGTTTCCCTTTAGGACTGTAACTGATGCCCTGTAAATGAGATTTGAGTCTGGCTTTTGATAATATGCGTTATTATTGGCATTGTGTGACGTGGGCATTGTTTGCTTTAATCCTTTCAGGTGATCCTTTCCAAGGCGTTGGGTATATTCCTCAAAGCTATGCACTGCTCGGCATTCTACTGACGACCCTAGGGATAATGACCAAATATCTATGTATGACTCTTTCTCTGTGGCATTATCTCGTCTCTAGTACTGTATGCTGTCAGTGTCTCGATGCCTAGGTCTCTTCAGATTTCCAGATTTAGTCTTCAGATATATGGACAAGCATCATTTGCACACTTCTCACTCTTCACAGTAAAGCTCAGAGTTGGGCTCTAGAGTGAGTCCGGACATTTACAGAGTTGATCTGTTTGGTTTTTCATTTTGGCTGGATCACTGCCTTTCTTTGTCCGCGATGTTCTATATCTAGAAAATTATTGTTTTATCTATCTATCTATCTCTATCTGTCTGTCTGTCCATTTGTCTTATTTAAGTATTTGTTTCCTTGTTTATTTATTTATTTTTGGCGGTTGTTTTAAAGAAGAGAGTAAACATAGTCAATTCATCTTAATTAAATTAAAAAAAATCAAGAACCTTGCTTATATTTAAATTATTTTCTCTGCTTCAAGAGTCTATGACCTTAGAGTATGCTTTATCTCACCAAGGATGAACATGGGTAGTTGACAGATAATTTAAGCATTTTATGCATGGTTTTCTATGACCCTAGAGAATATCTCAGTTATTGATTTACAACTCAAACTTGCCTTAGAAATAAGCAAGATAGCTTAGTTACCTTTCTTGCTGTGGCAAAAAAACCACGGCAAAGCCAACTCATAAAACAAAGCATTTAATTTGGCTTATGGTTTCAGAGGGTTGGAATCCATGATGGCAAAGTGAAGGAAAGCTGTGAGCTCACACCTTGAGTCACAACCAGTAAGCAGAGGGAAAGAGACACTGGAAATTAGTGGAGTGTTTTGAAACCTCCATGCCTACTTCCAGTGACACACCTCTTCCAACAAAGACACACCTCCTAATCCTTTCCAAATAGTTTCACCAACTGGGGAGAATATGCATTCAAATATATGAGCCTTTAGGGGCACTTTCTTATTCAAATCACCAAGGAAGGTTTTCTTTGAAGAGTTATCTTCTGTAGGGAAGCGATGGTAACTTTCCATCTGGATGCAGTTATAAACACAGGTGAGGCCCAAAATTGCTACATGTGCAGAGATGAGATCAGAGGACCAGGAGCCAACAGACCGAAAGCAAAACATGGTAGAGGCATTATGTGGTACCACAAACTAAATATACCCCTCTGGCCTTTTGTAGCTATAGGAGTCAATGTATGTTCTTACTGATTTAGCCAGTTTGAATTTAGCATTCTATAACAAGGGAAAAACTTTCCCTCTTCATGGACTTCGACTACTCCTTTAAATTAAAATCATTGGGGATTGAAGATTCTCATCTCTTTTTTACTATCCTTACCACTAAAATCAGTACATGGCAGAATGACTTGGTATCCTTTATTTTAGATCCTCACTTTCTTTATTTATAGAAATGGAGCCAACATTATCAAGCTTGTATGGAGATTATCAAGCGATGTGATGCATCTAAACTATATCCTCCAGTCTCTCACACACTATGGTCTTTAAAATGTCTTTGCTTCCCATAAGACATAATAACTGTTCTAGTAGATATTCCTGTAGCCATAAGATCAATTTTTATTTCTGACCAGAATATATTTAATAAGTATCATTGTTTGAAAAAAAGCAATCATCCTAAGCCATGTAATTTGTCATGACACATAGAAGACACTCCTCCTAGCACAGCAGATTTTAAACAACCAGCTAGGCATTGCTAACGGAATTGGGAAGTGATGAGTAGCAATACACCATTAACATAGCATTCCCATCATGTGCCTAACAGATTCAATACACGAAGTGACCTCAACAGCATAGGTAATAGCAAAACAAAGTCAAACAGGGAATAATGAGTTCAAAATATTTGTTACCTAAAGTGATTACTGATTTTGTTGTAACTTTATTTCATGTAATTTTTTCATTGTGGCCATATTAAAAGAGTTGACTCATAAAATGTAGACAAATTCAGCAATTGGTTCTTGTAAGCTAGAAATAATAAATTCCAATAGCCCATTGTATTCTACTAATTTCCCCGCACTCTGTCTTTTTAGAGCTAGATTTCCAACGAATAGTTAGAAAATTATGAGCTTTTCCCTTAGGCTTCCAGTATTCTCTCCAGGGTCCTCGTATTTAGTTATTTTCGGTTATACTTTTGATTTGTTGGGAAGCAACAACACAGAGACACAGATTCAGGACATGCAACTCTTAACACTATCTCTTTTTTTTTTTTAATTAACTTGAGTATTTCTTATATACATTTCGAGTGTTATTCCCTTTCCCGGTTTCCGGGCAAACCTCCCCCTCCCCCTTCCCCTTCTTTATGGGTTAACACTATCTCTTAACTCTATTTGTCCTCTTTTTTTTTTTCTTTTCTTTTTTTCTTTTTTTTCCAGAGCTGGGGACCGAACCCAGGGTCTTGCGCTTGCTAGGCAAGTGCTCTACCGCTGAGCTAAATCCCCAACCCCTGTCCTCTTTCTTTAGACCCCCAGCACAGCTCCATACAAAGCTACATGAATGATCGGACCTACCCTGTATGAGAGTCAGTAGAGGACATCACAATGTTAGAAAAGAAAATCCAAGTGTGATGTGACTTTTACAGGATACAACACACACACACACACACACACACACACACACACACACACGTTCTTTACTTTGTATAAATGAATGCTTGTGCATATGCATGTATGTGTACATACATGGAGGCCGGAGGTCAACTGTGCATGTCTGTCCTCAGTACCCACCTGTATTGCCGTCTGACAGGATCACTAGGACCTGAAGCTTGAAAATTAGTCTAGGCTAGCTAGCCAGCTAACCCTAGGGATCCACTATCTCTGACTCTCAGAGGCTGGGATGACAATTTCACATACCATGACATGCTTTTTACATGGATGCTGAGGATGCACCTCAGGTACTAATATTTACACAGTAAGTATCTTACCCACTGAGATAGCTCCCCAGATCCCAACACCTTCACTTTTATAATGCACTAATAATTTATTTGAAAGTTGACTCATACCAGATATGATGCTAAAGCAATTTAAAAAGTAGACATAACCCCCCTGCCCCAAGATTTCAGTTTGGATATTTCCATGAGTTGAATGCAAAATGTTGCCAACTCATGTTGGATGCTTGGTCTCTAGTTGGTGATGTTGTTTTGTTAGGCTCTGAAAACTCTTGGAAGTAGGATCTAGTTAGAGAAAAATAGGTCACTGAAAGTGTGCCTTTTAAGATTATCCCTGGTCTTGGGCCCACTCCCCTCTTCCCGGTTCATGTCTGACACAGTGTGAAGAAGGTCCTCTACTACACGTTCTGACTGATAGCACCTTCTGCCCTAGTGCTGGGCACGGACAGGAACCACTGAAGCCACATGCCAAAAGAAATCCTTTCTCCTTTAAGTTGTTTATGTCAGGTGTTTTGGTTGTTGTGATGAAGACTGACTGACTGACTGACTGACTGACTGACTGACTGACTGACTGACTGACCAGTCAACTAATAACCGACAAACAGGGAAGCTGCTCTCTCACCTTCCATTTCTTCGCCTTGTAAATGTTTGTCTTGTTCACTCCAGGGAGAATCTGGTCACTTCAGATTTTCACCTTAGTCACTTTCTCCTAACACTGGATCATTCTACGATGCTCTGGAATTCATAGAAGAGGCTAAATGAGGTAGGTCTAAGGATCTAAACTGAATGGAAAAAATGCCTGAATAACATCTGCCTCGTAGGTTTCTGCCTTTGAGAGCACTTTATCAGTGAAAATTATAGCAACGTCTGTTTAATCTGCTTAGTATTTTACAAGTAACTAATGGATTTCATTAAACATGGAAACGTACCTCTGAAGGAAAATTATGAATTCTGTGTCAATAAACCCAAAACCTATAAGGACTGAATTATTTAACCCAAGGTCCAAAGACTTGGAAGACATCTCTTGCCATGAAGTTAGAAAGTCCATTTTTGGCATGGGCGAGCCATCCCTGAGGGTGTGAGCATGGATGAGCCAGCCCTAACACCATGAGCGACAGAGAGATGCCTCTGTCCCTCTTACCACTTACTACTTACCTAGAGCAGAAAAGCTGTTCCTGCCCCTCATAGGGTGCAGCACTTGGGAGATGGGGCCCCACATCTCACCTAGGCAGCATAATAGAGCTGCTGGCATGGGTGCACATGAACCAGCCCCAAGGAAGTGAGAGTGAGAGAGCTGGGTCTGCCCCTTGCTGGTGGCAGCATTGGATAAGCTTGTTCAGGTAGTGCTGGAGAGCTCACCCTAGTGGTGTGGATACAGGAGAGCTGGCAGTCTGGCCAGCTTCAGCTACCACAAGACCCAGACCCAGGGCTTTGAGTTGGCCCACCCCAACATCTACCCCATCTGCTGAGGTGGATGAAGGGGATGGTCCTGCTGGATCCAAAGCTGCTGGATCTCCACAACACAGGGGAACACAAAGATATCCATCCGTGAGGTGCTCCAGTGAGTATCTGCTATTTATAATGTAGGAGAAGCCAGAAGGCTCAAACCACATCAGTGTCTCATTGCCATGAACATTTGCAAGTAAAAATGTGGAGACAAATGGGTACCCCATGGGACATAATGTGACACACTACAGCTTCCACAATGAGTTTTTTTTTTTCCTTTTGGTGGATAGATTGCAAGGGTAGACAGTACAAAGGGACAGGGAGATGAGTGGGACCGGGGTAGATAGTGTAAAATTCTCAAAGAATCAATAAAAAAGAAAGTGCATTGTTGTGTACTTATGCAGAGAAGGTTAGTTTCTTTCATTATTCCTAAATTATACCCCTTAATGTGTGCCAGAAACAAGAAACACTGCTGATCCAACTCCCTCCCTATGGCTTCTCACAGGACTAACTCCAAATTCAACAAGCTGGAATTCAGGTGTTTAAAAGAAAAGCCAGTGAAAAAGATATGAAGCCAACTCCCGTGCCATTAGTAGAGAAAAAGCTCACCTTTCAGTGGGGGAAGCAGATGCATAAATAAAAGACCACAGTGCGATTGATGAATACCACAAGTGAGCCCGGATTACATGTGTGGAACCACAGAATAAAGACCTTATTCTGGATGTGGACAGAGAAGGGTTGGGGGCAATATCATACTGACACCGGACAGCGAAGGATTAGAAGAGGATCGTATGCTGAAGAACAGGAGAACTGAAGTAATATGTTGTGGTTTTCTTTATGCATATACAAGTGTGTGCTTGTGTGTGATGCATGTGCAGTTTAAGGGAAAGGAGTACTAAGGGGTGACATTAACACAGTACAGCAAGATGCCAATGGTATTTGGATAAAGAGCTTGGACTTCACTTTGTAGATATGTTAATGCAGTCATATTCTCCGAAAGAGGATGGCTTAGCTGTCCAAGATGACCTTGTTGGCATTGACTGTGACTGGTTGGGAAAGAGACAGTGATGGGACTATTGGCTAGTCTACATCTCAGTGATAAGGATCCGAACTAGGGTAATCGATTCAGTAGGTAAATATAGAGGGCACGATGGAGCCATCCTTCATGGGAAACAATGAACGCAAGAACCAAAGGATTCTTAAGTTCCTTGATGTGCTTCTTCCGGGTAGACGGGGATGCTCTCAACATGTCAACAGAAACAAAGATGAGGAGAGGACAGAGAATCAAGCTGAGTTGGAGAATATCAGCATGAAGCCTTCAAGTCATCAGTTATAAGACAGGTCTACACAATTGAGATCATTAGAATATATGGGTTGTATTTGTAGTGTTGCTGTAGCAACCTATTATAAACTCTAAATCTGTCATTTGGAAGCTTGAACTGAGTGAGAAAGTGTACTTCATGTCTACAAGTGTTTTGGTGGAGTCTCTAGGATCTCTCAGGTATAGACTATCATCAGCAAATAGAGATGTTTTGCCTTCTTTTCCTGTTTGTAGCTCTTTTAATTTCTCTCCTTTGTCTTATTATTCTAGCTAAGACTCCAAGCACTATATTGACTGGGGAGAGCAGATACTCCTGCCTTGGTTTTTGAGATGGAGTCTTTCATTGTGCTTTGGATCTTGTAGGATTAGGAATTAGGCTAGGCTAGCTGGCCAGGGAGCCCCAGAGAGCCACCTGGATCAGCTTTCCTAGTGCTGAGATTGTGAACATCGTGCTTTTCAGGTGAGTGGTAGGGATCCAATCAGGGTTCTCACACTAGCACAGCAAGTGCATTAATGACCAAGCCAACAACTCAGGCCCAGATGAAGAAATCTGTAAGAGAAGAAACTGTACCTGCCAAGGGTCTGCACTTCCAACTGCTATTAGCTACCATTCACCTTCACTAGACCTTACCTTATCCCTGTCCTACAAAGTTAGCAAAGACAGTAACCCAGCATATGAAGCAATTGTCCAGGTGTCATTTGCAAGCTGCTGACTTATTTGCTCTCCAGTATTGAACTCTTCCTTAATAAACTCTGAACTCCTGGTTTGACTCCCACGTCTAAATCTAGATGCTACTGAGGAACATAACCCTTGACCTCCCTTATCAGAGCCCCAGTTGCCTGCACTATAGTTCCAGCTTCTCAGTTCACTGCGAGATCGGTGACAGCAGCCTTCATGATCCCTGGGGACCTGCAACTCCTAGCATGTGTTTAAACTTTTCCTTGGGCCCCTTGCCTGCAAAACTACAAAACGCTGTACCTTTGAATCTGGCCTCATCACACGGTATCTTTTACTTTATTGAGGTGAAGACAGACAGAGAAAAACTCCCAGTCATACTGGGTCCGTGGGCTCTGTGGCAAACACTTGTGAAAATGTTGCCTGCCTACCATCTAAGCGCAGAGTGAGATACTCTATTGCAGTCATTCCAGAACCATGCAGAATAGAAGAGCTCAGTACCCAAAAGAATAAGGTCGTGTTGTAGCCACAAGATAGAAATGGAGGGTGCTGGATGGGCACCAAAACAGCACCACACAGTGGGGAACTAAACCATTTCACTGACCTACCTTTCCTTTTTTTTTTAATGTATTTATTTTATGTGAGTACACTGTTGCTGTCTTCAGACACAGCAGAAGAAGGCATTGGACCATTACAGATGGTTGTGAGCCACCATGTGATTTCTGGGAATTGAACTCAGGACCTCTGGAAGAGCAGTCAGTGCTCTTAACCGTTGAGCCATCTCTCCAGCCCCATGGCCTACCTTTTCTACAAGAGCAGTTATAGGACTCCTGCAGTGTAGTTAAGAACTTCAAAAAATAATCATTTGGTGTGAGAAAGGCTAACTAATAATTGCTCCTTTATGTATGCACATCACAAAGAATGAATCTGATTCTTTAATACCTGATACAAAAGTAAACAAAAGAGCTACAAGGAGAAAATGCCCCTACAACTCATAGCCCAATGCTTGTCACACAGAAGAGACTCGATAAAAGACTGTTAAATTAGTGTATTGTGGGAATGGGTACACGCCTAATTTACAGGTAGGTTTGTGGGTGTCAGGAAAGGTTGTTTTGTTAGTTGGGAGACAAAGTCTCACTCTAAAGTCCTATCTGATTTGCACTGAACTCAGAGATTGGCCTGCCTCTGTCCCTTGAGTGCTGGGATTAACCTGCCTTTTGTTTTCAATGAACTTTTTTTTTTTTTTTTTGGCAGACATACCTGGTAGTAAAAGTTGAAAGTTTAGAATTCCAAGACGGCATGTTGGAAAGCCCACTTCAAGCTCACACACTGGCTCTAGGAAACTTTCCATGGTCTGACCAAGGACTGAGTAGAAAGCAGACAGTGAGTGGTTCATGACACACACCAACCGAAGCCAAAGGGTTTTTTGCTTGGACAGGGTTTCTCTATGTGGTCCTGGCTGCCTCAGAGCTCACTTTGTAGATTGTGCTGGCCTCAAACTCAAAAAGATCTTCCTGCCTCTGCTTCCGGAGTGCTCAGATTAAAGGCAAGAGGGTATTTGTAAAGATCCTTCGAAGACCTTTGTGAAATGTGTAACTTGAAGACCAGGCTTGAAGCCCAAAGGTCATTGTTCCCTCTGCCCACTCATTTCACTCATCGTGGTCTGATATTTTTATTTCCTTTTCTTTAAACATTTTAAATTGGTTGTTTGTGAATTTCCCATCATGCATCCCAATCCCACTCATCTCCCCCTTCCTCCCTATCTGCTCTCTGCCCTCTAACCATTGCCCCAAACAAAGCGAAACCCTTTTATCCAAACAGCTCCCCTTGCGAATATGATCATTTCGATCATTGTGGTGAGACCTTGGTCTGTTTCAAGGTCTCGGGCATCTGCCACACTTTCAGTTCTGGATCCTCACCAGGGTTCCTCTTGGATATCCCGTTGCTGCTCCGTTTCTTGCAAACACAGTAGCTTTAGTTTTGCAGGACTGGCCCCTTCACATGCTCCAGTTTATAGCTGGGGTAGATGTTGGGGATGGGCTAAGTCAAAGCTCTAGAACTGGGCTCCGGGTGCTGGCTGAGGCACTCTGCCTGCCAGTTTTCCTGCACCCATGCCACCAGGACCAGCTCTGCAGCATCTTTCCCGCACCCACGCAACTGCATGACTGAGGGAATTTTCCTAGTGCTGCAGCTGCTGAGCGGTGGGTCCATCTCTGCTCAGTCTTAAGGTATCTACATGGCTGTAGGCAGCAGCCCAGACAAGGGCCATCTGCCTGGCTTTTGGTGGTAACTTGCGCCCCAGACATGGACACGACCCGGACATGACCCTCGGTGGCAGCATGTTTGGAGGACTTCTCCATAGCCTCAGGTGGCAGCGCAGGCTGCTTACATCAGGCTGTTCATGGTGCAGGAACTGTTCTACTTTTCTTTCTCTCCTATCTCTCCATCTGGTACCCGCTCACTGGAGTGGCTCCCACATCAACAATGATATCTTCTTGTGAAAGTAGGATAGCTAAACGTTTGTCCAACCCAACGAGTCCAAAAGAAGTAAATCCCTGGCACAGACACAGCACAGAAAACTGTAATTGAACGTAGAGTTGTCCAGTCTTGAGGTTGAACCACAACCACCTAGAGAGATTAGCAGACAGGCCATTGATGAGAAGTCAACACAGTGGGACATGTCCAGTCAGCTGTGGGTCTCCACTCAGCAGGTCCCGCACTTCCTCCTGGGCTAGGATGCAGCTCTGGGAGTCACAGTGACTTGATGTTCCTTTTCTCAAAGGAAGAAGGCATAGGCCCACCAGTACTTGTGTTCGTTCATTATTGGCTCTATTGGTGGACAGTGTAATTCACCATTTCCATGGAGCAAAGACAGCAACTGGCTTTACATCTCCAGGTCTCCTCTCCTCATAACACACCAACTACTCTGCTTCCCTTCCTCCTCCGTCTCTCCACCATCTTTCTTGCTTCTTTCTCTCTCATCATTCTACCTCCTACTTGCTTGCTTCCTCTATGCATCCAGGCCCAGCCCGTGGGCCTAGTTCTCATACATGTAAGCTCTCAGTGAATTCTCCTCTCTTCTCATTTGAGATAGAGTGGATTCCCTGCTCTGTAGCACCATCAGAAATAGGTAGATTTTAGACGGTCCTGGCTACAATGTGCATGTTTAACAGAGGTAATACTTGGCGCAAAACTTGGCTCTCGAGATGAGAAGACATCTTAGATCGTCGTGATTGGTAACCCCTCAGAGGGCCACACTACATAGAGAGTGTCTCTGATAATTTCATGGGGGACAGTGTGGAGGGAAACAATGTCAAAGGGTCCCTTAGGAAGAGAAGTGACAGCAATTTTCAAGGTTGAGAAACACAAGAGAACTTTCAAAGCCCATTAGAACAGTTGGGGGTCTATGCCTTTAATTTCAGCATTTGGGTGATGAAGGCTGAAACACGGCAAGTTCTAAGCTAGCCTAGGCTACATAGTCAGATCCTGTCCAACAACAAAACAGGCAAAAGTTCTCACTCCCTGAGAGTTTATGCTTGAGGCTGGGGTATAATGACTCAATTACAAAGGCCCGTATGGAGCAAATTTTTGTGAGGATGAGAAATGGGATTACAGCTGTCACAACTCATACATAAGAACAAATCACAAACACGTGTACGATGCCAAAGGTTATAGAAATTTCAAGAGACCGAGAGAAACATGGAACGTGGAAAGTGTGAGTCTAGGATGATCTTGGGGGTGCGGGATGGATCGGGTCTTAAAATGACTTTAGGGGGAGAGCTATCAATGCAGAGAACAGAGCAAGGTCCTGAGGCTAAAGGAAGCTTGCTGTGCCCCAGGGACAATAGTGACCGCTGTAAGAGGGGGTGAGCCAGTATCTACGGCACCATATCATCCTGGACAAGATAGCAAAGGGAGCTGCTTTAAGCTCGCTCTGCATGCCCCGTAGCTGCGGCTAAACCATTTCATTCCTATCACCAAGTGATAATTGTGAGAGGGACGCTGCAGCTGAATGGTTCTTTCCTTCTTCTTGCCACATCTAGCTCTGTGTCATTCAATATCTGGGGAGATGCCTGGGATTTTCAGGACGGATATCGGTAGATAAAGAGCATATTAGATTTATTTGCCCCTTTAAGGGAGGGCTTATTTCGCCTTGATACTTTCTGCTTTCTTGGCCTCTCCTACTTGAGCAGGACATCGAAGTAGCAGGAGCATGTGACAGTCAGGGAAGCCAAGAGACGACTGGGGGCCAGCTACAGCCTTCAGAGTGGCCACTTCTAAGCGGTCTTCTTCCTCCAGAAAGATTCCACATCCTCAAGGCTGCAGAACTTTCCTCAAACAGTGCCACTGCCTAGGGAACAGGTATCAGACACAAGTCTGGAGGGACAGTGTATAGTCAAACCAAACCGGATGCCTTAGAAGAAGACGAGCTTTGTCCCTAGGGTCTAGGAGAGAGAGTGGGTAACTCTCAGTGTTTCAGATGCCTGGGAAACCAAGACCTTTTGTTTATTTATTTATTTATTTATTTATTTATTTATTTATTTATTATTTATTTTTTGGGAGGCACAGAGTTTTCTTTTCTTTCCTCTGTTTCTCCTTTCTCCCTCTTACAGCCTGCTTCTCTTACTACATCCCAGTGGGATATGGGGAAGCTCAACCTTAGGGGTCAGGGGCATTTGGTCCAGAATCCCCCATCTGTTTGTAAATCACTAGGTGAGTTGTACCAGACCATTCCGGGATCTGGGATCTGGACTTCCAGACCCCTCATCTGGGACCATCATCAAGACTCCTCCTGGAACACAGACTCTGTGATTCTATTACCTTCCTCCCGCCAGAGCAGAGGAAGGGTCAACCTCCTGCACACAAGCCCTTCCAACCGTCCTAGAGCAATAAAGCAATTTTCTTGGAAATGGTTTAAGAAGCAAAGTCAGGAGGCTCTTGCAGAAGATGATGAAACCCAGTACTGGCTGAATATTAAGTTAGAGGGGGGTCTGGGACTCGGTGGGGGGGGAGGTGGGAGGGGGGGGGAAGGAGCCGAAGCATTAGGAGAGAGAAATTTTAATTGCGATTGTTTGGCCCGTTGATCTTAGGCAAAAGACAAGACGCCCCCAAAGCAGCCTCAAACACAGATATTTGAAAAGCAGACGGCTGGGGGATGGTTTGGTTTCTCTCTCCCTTCTGAGGCTGTTTGAGGAGCGGTCTACAGCACTGACAAGCACGGGTTTTGGAGGCCATTGAAAAGTTTTGGGTCTAAATAGGGTAGGCAGCTTGGCTCAAGCGTTGCCAAGGAACACCTGGCAACGGACAACAATAGGCCTTTTAGAGAATCCGGGGCAAACAGTGACCGTGGTAATGGGGTGGGCTTAAGGGTCTCCTTGCAGGCTGGGCCCCTCCTCTCCTCACACTGGGGCCTGGGCACTGGGCTATGTTCCGGAAATTCCCTGCACAAAGCCCCATTCAGTGGGAGGAGGGCCAATGCGTGTGCTGTGCGGGGAGTGGGGGTGGAGACAGAGGGAGGGAGGGAGCGGGGGAGGGGGGTGCCAGAAGGCGCTTTACTGCCAAAAAAAAAAAAAAAAAACCACCCAACCCTCTCAAGTCTCTTTCTTCTCCTAAAGACTAAAAGAGGCACAGAAAGTGCTAAGTTTGTAAAAGAGGCTGAAAAGATTCAGAAAAAGTAGCATAAAAGGGGCTGGGAACGCCCAGTGAATTTTGAACAGAGAGCAGAAAAGGGACCCTAAAAAGCAATTAGTGATGCTGCTTGTAAATGAAGAGGCAGCTAGTTTGGGGTGGGGAACTGACAGCTGGAGGTAGGTGTGTGCGCCTGCGGACGCTGGTAAGCGAGGGGGGGGTTGTTGGGGAGATCGGAGCAGGTGAGGAAAGAGGCATGAGGGCAGGAGGAATGGGAAAAGAGAAGCGGGGGAAGGGATTGGAGGGGTGGACAGCGTGGAGAGCCGTGGACACATCCTGCACTCTAACCAGGTCTTTGCCGTGTGAGACTTGAGCTATGCAGCCACCCCACCCACTTTGATTCTTGCCATTGGGGTAAGGCAGTCCCAGAAAAGCAGGGGAGGTTTGAGCAAGGGAGGCGAAAGGGTAGGATCTTCATCTGCAACCCTCCTGAGTCTCTGATAACCACAATGGAAGCCCCAGTATTCTGAGTGCTTGAATGACCTCTCTCCCCCATCGGGGAGGAATGAGTAGATGCTCCAGGGAGTTGGGTGTCTGCCTGGGTTCCTGGGGGGGGGGGGGTTGGGGGGGGGGGTTCAGATGACAGCCAGTGGGGGAAGGCAAGGGAGCCGACAAATTAGCACTCTACAAATTCCACGTGCCCGAGCTGTATAACATTAGTGCTCAAACACCCTACTCAACAGCTCTAAAGGTAATAATTTTACATTTCCAGCAGAATGTGCACAGTGACAATTATCTGTATTCCTACTGTGTCGCGGCATCAACCAATAATCAAGAGAATTATGTTCCAGTTGAAAGCAGATTTAAATAAACAGACGCTAAATGGGAGCCAATAATAGATGTACCAAAATAGTTCAGGCAAGGAAGCAGCCATTCAGATACTAAGCTGTTTAGTGAAGAAGGCAGGAGGTACCCAGACCCCAGGGTTTACTATGCCCTGTCTGCAGCTCAGCCAGGATGACACAATCTAGCTGTCTCTGCAGACTCAACCAATGTGCTGTCTTCTACCTCTCGGCTTCCCTTCCTTCAGTGGATACTGAGCAGTCGTCATCAGCTAGCGACATCTGGGCATCGTCAAAATTATTAAACTCTGCCCTTACTTAACATTTGTGTTCCTCTTGCCCAGGGTTACAATACGGCCACGATGGCCTTGTGTGGGGCAGGGGAGGAGGGTCAGCTTCTTAAAAATAAAACCATGCCATTTTTGCTGGAAGGGGAATGAGATACTGGCAAAGCAGAAGAATGGCGGTTCACAGTATAGTCATTAAATCAGTGGTTCTCAACCTGTGGGTTGCGACCCCTTTGGGGGTAGCATATGAGATACCCTGCATATCAGATGTTTTTATTATGATTCCTAATACTTGCAAAATTACTTTATGGTTGGGTGTCACCACAACATAACAAACTATATTTAAGGGCTGCAGCATTCGAAAGGTTGAGAAGCCCTGCATTAAATCATTGCACGTGACCAGAGGTTACTCCATGGGTCACACATGATCTTGGTTCCAGGAATTCAGAGATTAAAGGAACGGTCACTGTCTTGAAAAGGCCCCCAACCGTGTAGGGAGGAGATGAGCAGGGGATTCGTGGCAGTTAATGGGCGCCTATAAATGTACAGTGGGAAAACAGGAATGGACTCCGATGAGTTAGGTAAAGAAGATACCAGGGAGAGACAGCTATGCCCCGAGGGCTAAGTAACAGATCCTGGAAGGGAACCTTGGCCACAGATCTGTTCAGAAAGCCTGGTGGGTTCGAGTCACCATACTTCTTTGCCAAGAATGGCTTCACAATGAGATGTTAGAAGATAGTTGAGACGGATGTTGGGGAACTAATGGTCACCAAAGGAACGTCCTTATAGTGCTCTTGAGACTAGGGTAATGGCAGGGTAATGAACAGAGGCTTCGTCTTTGTTCCCTGTTCCCTACGGAGGGCTCTTATTAGCAGTGCTCATTTGCACTCCTGTTTACTTTTATTAGTATTATTATTTCATGTTATCTGCCTGATCATTCATCCTTGTCCAGTGGTGGGGAGCTGGGCTCCATTCTTCTGACCTGCTCTTGACGACTCTGTAACAGGAGTCTTTCCTTCTAGCTCTGGGTGCCCAGCAATGTTGCTGTTTCCCCAAATATAGCCCCTGTTATTTGACTGCCTGGATCACTGAGGAAGCTAAGATAGCCAAAGGTATACTAGAAATAATTGTTGGAGGAGAGAAGTAGGACATTTTTGAGATGAGGAGATGTGTGTGGATGCAAACCAACGTTTAAGCCAAGCTTAACAAAAAATATATTGAATCCTTCCTGTGAGCTAGGAAAACATTTGTCGTCTTCAGAGTTTAGTAGAGTGCCTGGGATGTAATATACACATTTGCTATTACCTTATTATCTAGGTTAATATATAACGTTCTTTCAGCAATGTCCGATGAATCACTCTTTGTGTTTTTGGTAATACTTCAAGGTACGCACATGGTTTACACCCATCTATTACATATGAATAACAGTATAAAAGCTGACATTTATGGGTGTGTGAAATATGTCATACAACATATAAAAAATACACAGTAAAAGTATCTATATTTTTAGTCGCTGTCTTTTTCAGGACCACAGACAGCTCAGCATATTGTCCTGCTCCGTGTATTTAATTTCGTGGTCAAAGAGTAGAATTACATGTGTATTTTAATTTTCCAATCTTTGCAGTCGGTTTTGTATATTTTCTCTAAAAGAATAAAAAAGCCACATTTGAGGACAGCAGGTCATTCGTTCATTTTGTCAATTTCCTTTTTGTACTCCAGTTTTAATTACCCAGCACCCGAGACCGATAAGATCAACCAAGATAGAGGTTTCCCTTCCAGATTCCCTTCAAGGTGTCCTTGGCACACCGTAGCTGAGGTGGAACTTGCTTGTAAAGGGAAGATGTGGAAATGGGAGTCTGCAAGAGACCCGGTTAGGATTACCTTCCCTTTCAAGTTTGGTGTAAACTGAGGAGATGAGATGTGTAAATCCTGCTTAATCCTCATCCCCGAGCTGGAGTTTCTCCACAGGTGCAGGAGGGGAGGACCTACCAGATGGAGAATTGAGGCCGGAGCAAAGAAGGAAAGGAAAAAAGAAAACGTGACCTGAGATAGGGGATTGTTAAGTTTTTGGCAAAGCGAGCTACTTGTTCTGTTAAAACTCCGCTGCTTTTGAGAGAAATGCAAACAGATTCAAACAATAGAAAAGAATGTGTTTAGCATATATGCAAATGGGCAGAGGATACAGCTTCAGGAAATTATGTTCTGTTGGAACCCCCATTCTTGTCATTTTCATGCCATTGATTTCTCTCCAGGATTTTCTCAACTTAAGCAGCCATGTGAGGTCCATCTCCATCATCAACTGAACGAAGAGAATAGCCAGGCCCTTAAGTTAGTAAGTTGAGCATCACTGTTCTTAAGTTCACCCCCTTTTCAGTAGAGCGGCCCCTGAGGAAGACGCCAGTGGGGGTCCTCTGGCTCCTGAGAAAGGCTTTAGTGAAGGGCCTCTACCCCTTTTCCATAAAGCAGTCGCCATGCTTAGAGATTTGGACACAGTGTTCGCTTAGTTTTTAGTCATTCATGAGCTAGAGAAGAACCACTTGACCGTAGGGAGCGGTTCATTAAAGGAAGCCCAGGATGAGTGATAGACCCGCCAGGACAACAGATGGCCAGTGGCAGGACAAACGCAGCATATTGTAGCAAAAATCTGGAGGCTGGGAGGCTAGAATAAAAGGGAGACGAAGGGAGACGTTCTGTGACATGGCGTACATATCCATCCATTCCAGATAGGGAGCCCACAACCAGCCAATGAAGGATTCTACCGAAGTCCAATTTGGTGAACCTTTTCACTGGGGTTACTTACAGGAATAGGGAGCTACGAAAAGCTGATGAATTAGCAATCCCACCCAAACACAGGCCCCAAATGCACAAACATTCTGTCCCTGGACCTCTTTGCATGACTTGCAGGCAGCTCTATAGGCCCAAGAAACTCCTCTTCATGACTTGAGTGGTTACAGTCTCCTCCACTAACAGTTGGTCACTGCTTCAGGGGAGGGGGTCTTTGTGAATCTTCTAAATTTCATACTTCCTGGACACTGGCAGTCTGTTTACTTTCTGAGTTTCTGAGCTTCCTCCCTCTGCTGGGAACTGTTTCTAGTTAGAAGGCAACCTCCAACAGAGAGGAGAATGGCTTGAGAACTGCTATCAGCTCTCTTTGTCTTCACATTGTCACCTCCTGTGGCACTGCCTCTGGGTCGCCATTGCCTTGTTTGTAAAGACCCAGTTAGGCCGACTGAAGGCCCGACTCCAAATGTCACAATGCTGTATTGACTGAAGGAAGATAAGGGCAAAGCGTTTAAGGATGATGGGCCCCTGAGACAAAGGTAACTTGAAAACCTGCTTCCCTGACTCTACCAGGCAGAGGAAGAGGAGTGCTCTCTACAAACCAGGGTGTACGCCTCGACAGGACTTCTCCATTTTTGTTGTTGTGACAAAACGCCCTGCCCAAAAGCAAATCAGGGGAGAAAGAGCTATGCTCTGCTTATACTTGCAGATCATAGTCCTTGACTGTGAGAAGTCAGAGGTAGGATTCAAGCAAGAACTTGGTGCCCTAATGATTAGAGTTAGGGAGTCAGGTCACAGAGAACTGGGGTTACTTTTTGGTCCTCTAAGTGTGGATAGCATCGGAATTCTCTCTTTGCCATGGTTAGACTAGATGATGTCCTGTGACTTGCAACTGAGAATATCATGGCTCCCTTAGTATTACAACTGGAACTAGACCTTAGGTTTTCAAATGAAAGCGCTAAGGGTTCTTTCCCTCGGTACACGACGGCTGAAATATTGGTCACTTAAACTTAGTAGAAAGCCAAGGATAAAGTGTGGTAACAGTTGATGAGCAGTGCCAGCGATTCTCATCTGGAGATGTGGGATTTCATGACCCTAAGAAGTTGCTGAGTAGCAAACACAGGTTTAGTCAAGGTCTGCCAACAGCCAAGAAACATGAAGGCTGGGGAACGGGGCTATAGAAGAATCCTCACCTGAGATCAATCTAATAGAAAGAGTCTAACTCCTGCTCCTTCGCTTTCTGGTCTCCATAGTTTTGTCTTCCAATTCAAGTATTGCTGATGGCGTGGTACTCAGAGGAGGGACCTTTAAAGGGGGATTAAACCAGGAGTGCTTCTTTAGGATGAGTGGGAGTAAGGCCCTTATCGAAAAGGACCCTCACAGCATTGGACTCCCTTGGCTTTCTGCCTCTCACCACAGAAGGACACAGAGTTCCTTATTTCTGGAGGACACAGTGATAGTTGTCATCTTAGAGACATTGGACCTGCAGGAGACCTAACATTAGACTCCCAGTCTTCAGGACTGAGAAAAAGGAATGTCTGGTTTGTTTTTGTTTTTGTTTTTACAAATCACCTTGTTTCAGGCACTCTTGTTACAACATCACACAATGGGCTAACATATAAACTGACACTGGAAGCTTCCAGCAACTTCTCCATGGCACACAGCAAGGACTCGGTTTATATTTACTTCGTTATCTTTTTTTTTCTGCTGGCTAAAGCAATACCTGGGATTCCAAGAAGCAGGGCAGAGAGAACAGAACAATTAAAACATAAGGTTAACAAGACAGATTCTGAGTATGGGTCCTTTAAGAAGCAGATGCCACTGAAGACACCTACAGTGCACTTCTTATCTATAATAAATAAATAAATCTTAAAAAAAAAAAAGCAGATCCCAAAAGGAACTTGGCATATTGGAAGATGAAAGGAGGATTAACGAGGGAACAGAGGTAAATGCAGAGACCCGCAGACCATTGTGACCTCTGAAATGAGGGGAGAGGCAAGGCAGGAAAAAGAGAATGTGTGAGGACAGTGGAAAAGCTGTTTGAAGAGCTCTGCATGGGCAAACCAGCCATTTGCCTCCCTTGTTTGCTACCTGGGAGCAATCTGGGTAGTGCACAGCTTCAAGGTGAGACTGTTGCATTGTCCCAAGTATGTGACAAAGGAGCTCTCCCACAGCTATGCTCCCAGCAGCAGGTTCTCGTTGCAGAGAGATGCAACACACTCATGGCTGCATTCTACCCCTGCAGCCTTCACTGGAGAGGGGTTTTCCTTGCTCAGAATCTCCAAGAACACTGGCAACCCGGCAGGACAGATGCACAGGGAAGAACAGAGCTGACTGAGCTCTTGTCTTTCAGTGTCCCTGTTGCTCTGGGCTAAACCAGTATCGTCACTTGCCACCAACCTCTGTGATGAGTACTATTTGTATCTTAAGTGGCTGTCCTGGACACCTTTCCATTCATGCCAGATCTGCCCTGAGATGAGTCAGAGGGGAGAATCCTTTACTAAATAGGATATCTTCCATATTGCATTCAGAAAAAGCCTTCTGTTGGTCACAGCACTTGGTTTTACTCTCTTTAACCTTTTCTTTCATCCTTCTGCCCATCCAGAGTCTTTATATATATATATATATATAAATATATATTAATATTATATATAATATATATTTTATTATATATATACTATATTAGTATATATGATATATTAATATTATATATAATATATAAATATATATATAAATATTATATATATATAATTTTTAGATTTTGGAACATTGCCTTTTTTTTTTTTTTGGCATTTTTTTCCTTTATTGGATTTTTTATTTACATTTCAAATGTTATCCCCTTTCCCAGTTTCCCCTGCTTCTATGAGGGTGCTCCCTCACCCACCCACCCCTCCCCCACCTCCCTGCCTTGACATTCCCCTACACTGGGGCATCCAGCCTTGATAGGACCAACGGCCTCTCCTCACATTGATGGCCAACAAGGCTATCCTCTGCTACATGTGCGGCTGGAGCCATGGGTCCATCCCTGGGTACTCTTGGGCACCATCCAGAGTCTTGTGAAGCACTCAGCTCAGGGGTGTTTGCTGCTTCCTCTGTGAAACATGCGTTCTGTAGCTGTAGCTGTTGGCTTATTTGGTCCATGCGTTCATCCATCTTGCATTAAAATGTAAGCACCGGGGCAGAGGAAATTGGTTTCACTTTATCAACTGCAATGTTTTTTTTATGAATGGGTGAATTCTAGAGTCGGCCACAGGAGGGGTGGATATAGATGAGAATCTCTCTCCCGGTGACAGGAAAAGCACAAGAATTGGGTCAGTAAGCATGGGGACGGGGTCTAAGCCTTGGCAGTTAGTGAGAAGCCCATTATTGTTATCGGCTGTAAGTCCTGCTTTGGCCATCCATGTGGTGTGAAGGACGTGCGGACCACCGGCAACGGTTCTGTCAACTGTGAAAACTAAGGAACATAAGGGGTCAAAAGCACAGGGACGTGTACTTTGCCCTGATAAAAGACTGTAGCTTGTGATGCTCACGTTCAAGCCATTTCCAATTCCTCCAGTGACTTTTTACAGCCTTACTTGTTATCAATCAAAAGCTCAATCCCAACTCCTTACTCCTCCTCTCTAACCCCAAGCAAGCATGGTACCCACCATGCTCAGCTTTGAGGGACGAAGACCAAACGTGACACACGTCTTGAAACCTGGCAATTTAGTTGGTCTTTCCTAACTAAACTCCTCAACTGAGACCCTTCGTCTCTTATCAGTTGTCTCAGAAGCACAGACTATATGTGCCCCGAAGTATTGTTCAATCCTTTTCTGTTTTTCTTTCTTTTTTGTTTTTGTTTGTTTCTTTGTTTGTTTTTCAATACAGGGTTTCTCTGTGTAGCCTTAGCTGTCCTGGAACTAGCTGTGTAGATCAGGCTGGCCTGGAACTTAGAGATCTGCCTGCCTCTGCCTCATAAACACTACGATTAAAGGTGTGTGCCACCAACCACCCCACCTCAATAATTTATTTCTTAATGTGTCGTGTCTTGTCTGGATCTTGTGGCTAAGGTATTTTCTGGAAGCACTATCTTCTGAACTGGGTTGTTTTAAGCGGAAGCATTGTAAGGTTTAGGAACAGGGGCAGTCTTTCTTGAAACAACACCATGTTGACTTAGTGAGTATAATCTGATGCACGTGACAGTAATAGATAATGTGCTTTTCCACGCCCTCATTTCAATGCATTCGGTTTTAGGCCTCTGATAAGTGTCTATATGCTTTGAGGAAGGGCTGTACTTTTTACCACTGTAGCTTGTTGTCCCCAAAGGACATCAAAACAGGGCCCTGTCATGTATACAGGGGAAAAGACGTCCTACATATGTGACGGTACAGTAGGGTATTAAAAGTCTAATTTCAGCCATTTCTCCCAATTAAGGCTAACTTTCCTGTGATTCCAGTTTCCCATTTGAAATGAACATCTAGAGGTAATTGGACCACAGAGCTATTAACCAGCGTACTTCAATCTGCAAAGAATTGTCTTTGTTCAATTAGGAATCTACATTTTCATGCCAGTCTTCACAGATTATTTTGAATGGAGAATGGACCCTGATTAAGAGCTATCCTTCTTAAAAAGGAAAAAAAAAAAAAAAAAAAAAAAGGAAAAACCTACCTCCAAACAAAAAGTCTCCCAGCAGCCTTCGGTCTTTGTCCTGTTGTTTGGTTTAATGTGCTGTTCGTCTCTAAAGATAGCGAAGCCCTTCATATACATGACTTGTTAAAAAATTCTTATCAGAGAAACCCTCTTGTGCCATTTTACATGTGACCTTTGAAACAGTTAAACACTTTTGTGACTGAGTTTGGAAGGATGTCAGTTTCTCCAAGTCCCTCCATTAATTTGTTACATGATAATGACTGGGTTGTATACATAAAAGTATCTGAACACCACTTAGCTTTGACATTCTCACAACTATGTACTCTCTCTGGGGCTTTGAAAATGTGACGTCGTATGGAATTCACGCAAAGAATAATTAGGCATCTTTCCATCTTCAGCAGAGAAGAATAGAGTTCAGGAGTTTATGTGATTTTTCTCACCCTCCACCAGTGAACTGTTGATGAAAGGAAGGGTAAAGTACGTCTATCTGCCTCCCTCAGACCAATTTCTCTCATACATCAAGTACTTTTTTATCTTTCGATCAATAAAGCTAAAAGACAGTAGCCTTCTAGTGGTAGGATACTATAGGTAGAATTATATATATATAAAAAAGGCAACTCCCCAGATCTGCTCTCTAGCAATTCCAAAGTGTTCTGTAATTATATTTTTAGTTAAAGGAAGAGATTTGTGAATTTTTAAAACATGTTACAACAATGACAACCTCATGTGTGCATGTGGTGCATGTGTATGTGTGTGTGTGTGTGTGACAGAGAGAGAGAGAGAGAGAGAGAGAGGCAGACAGACAGACAGACAGACAGACAGCAGACACAAAGACAGACACAAAGACAAATAGATACAGAAACAGGGGGAGATAAACACAGAGCAACAGACAGAGACACAGAGTCAGAGGCAGACAGAGAGAGTGGGTGTTGGCGTGCTCTGAGGCACGTGTGAAGGCCAGAGGACTTCTCACCCGCCACCTTTTTGAGGCAGCTCTCTTGTTGACTACTTCGTATGCTGGTCTAGCTGTCATGTGACCTTGCAGGGATTCATGTCTCTGTGTCTCAACTGCTAGGAGGAGTCCTGGGGTTTCAGGTGTGTGTAATCATGATAGTTTTTCATGGGTTCTGGAGCTCTGAACTCAGGTCCTCAACCTTGAAAGGCAAGCTCTTTCCCACCCCGAATTTCCCCAACCCGAAAGCATTCCTAAATTCTATGGGCTATTATCCAGATCAAAATTAAAACTTAGTCCCCTTTCCAATATTGGTTCCTTTAGAAAGGAGATCATGACTTTTCCATTGTCACAACACTTCAACCAAACACAGATAGTAAGGCAAGACAATGAGTGGATCATTTCTGTCTATAACCCAGAGGTAGTTAAGGTATATATAATTCATGTAGTCCACTTAACTTTTTGTGTACTTTAATATTCATGCATACAACTTAAAAAACCCCTTCAGGACTTTGGCTAAACTTTTCCTTACCCAGCTAGAAACATTAGACAGTCGATGTAACTCTCCTCCTTTGATTAACACTCTAGTAAACCTACACAGGAACACGCTCCAATTCTCTGTCTTGGACCATGCCATTTCACAGTGACAAGAAGAAAGACTTACTTAGGCAGCTGGGGATGGGAAATGAGAGCTAACCTGAGTTTTCCTTTTACATAGATGGAGTTGGTGTTTGAGAGATTTGTAAGCAAGAGTGATGGTAGCTTTGACACCTCTTGTGGATTCTGATTCGGGCTGGCTCTGAGGTGTTTGCTCGGGGCTGGGTTGGTGAGAGGAATGTCTCCATTCTTTTCTTATCCTCCTATTTTTTCTGGTTGTGGCAGGTGTCGAGATAACTTTCCAGTAATGACGGGAAGCAATAGCCCTCACTTTCACAAGAACTTGCCATCTGGTCCTGAGAGCCAGAGATAATTCAGTCTCCTAGTTAGCTCAGTACCCCAGCAACATCTGATAAATGAATCTGATTATATTGATGACTGGCAGTGTCAATACCACAGCAGCATTTGGCCTCTGGGAGCGAGCTCTTCAGATTTTTTTTTAAGCAAAAACAGCCTAGTTCTAATTAAATTAACATATCTCAAAACTGAGCACATTGCTTAAGGGGGAAGGGGTCACATTTTATGAAGGCAATGTTGAAATGCAGAAAATACATTTGCATAGCCTACACATCTTTTATCTAACCTTTGATCTCATACAGTAAGAAAGCAGATTCAATTTGAGCCTTGTTCACTCTAGATGGAGTAAGTGGGCCCGGGAAATTTTTTCTTCCTAATAAAAATGGTTAGTACTGAAGCATTCTGAAACTGCCCAGAGCTAATAAGCTCTGGGGTTTAAAAGGAAAATAAAAGTGTGTCCGTCAAGCAAATGAAGGGGAGCTATGACATTCATGATATAGGCACAATGAAATGGATGCTCGAGTTGATAGATTTCACCATAGTTCCTTAAATCTCAGTTGGACTTCATCAGTGTGGCTCTGCCATTTTGAAATAGTTGGTCTGTCCAACTAGAGTCAGGGTGAAGATGGGAAGAGACTGAGACATTTGGAATACAAAACCCTGGGATGGTCGGATATCGCAGAGTCCCTGGAGAGTGTGTGTAGCAATGATAAGATGACGTAATTAAATTACGTGGTATAGCACTGCTTGAGAAAATCAGTCTGCAAGGGTCCATCTCTTGGGAGAATGTAAGCTTTAAAAGATTTCCTATTTAAAAGAAAGCGGGGTACCAAAGTTATCTCAGCTTGGGAAATAAAGCATCCTTCTTCTGGGAGAATAGGACTTTCTTGCTGGGAAGCAGTGAGAATGGAGGGGAAGCAGCCTTCTTTCAGAGAGTAAAGCACACGTGGTATATCCCTCACCATAAAGGAGATGCCCGAGTCTACATGGGGAAAGGTGTGGGGGACGAGGAGCTAAGGACTGATTAATGCTGTGCAAAGAATAGAGTGACGGGAGCTGGGAGTCTGAGAAGAATGGAAGGCACCACAGCTTCATGAAGAAGGGTCAGGATACGGCTCTCGTTCAACAGATAACATCCAAGCAAATCTTGAAGGACATGAGAACACTTTCTTACAGATTTAGGCAAATAGTGTGGCAGGAAGTAGGAACAGCATCGTGTGCTGCATAATTGATATGAAAAGAAAAATCCAAGAAAGGAGTTTTCATCTCTATTTTAACAGAAGTGCAAACCGAGGGTGAGGGAGATTAACGAATTTGTCTCTAGACACAAAGCTGGTAACGGACAAAGCCAAATTGCAGTGTAGGCATTCTGTCTCTAGGCCTTACCCACGGAAGCTCTCTGCAGAATTATCTGTTTCCTGGATTGACGGACATCTCTTTAAACTATATGTACTCTGTGTGTTTTCAGTTGTTGGAAACACAGTCCAATTCCAGAATATGCGTACAGTGTGGTACACGTCGCCCTGTGAATGGACGAGCTGTGGTATAATGTAGAGGGGGTGAGGACGGAGATCCGCAGGGGCAAAGGCATGTCTCACAATTCGCACTTCAAATTAACCGAACAAAGGGGTATCTGAAAACCACCATCTGCTACTTTTGGGGAACTCATTTCTGCTTGTTTGTATGAATCCCGACCACCGCTTTGTGATTGTCTTTCAACCTGCACAAAGCCCCTGTGGGTATGCATTTAAGACACTGCTCTGCCATAAAGAAAGTAGGAGGGAAGGGTAAAGAAGGAAGGGTTGTGGCACAGGGGAGGGAAGAGGGGGGGCACCATAGAAGGAAAGAGACGCGAGAAGAATCCCAGAAAGAATTTCTGATGGAATTTTACCTTTCTCCCTTAGACATGCACATCCCTGAAGAAAATTTCATCTGCAGGTAAATGGTGAATACTCCATTACCCCAAACTGGGGATCATTGGGGTGCATATTGAAACTGTGCACCCCTATCATTAACACTGAAGGTTGTTTTCTTCCTGGTGTGCACGCGCGTCTCTAGATACACCTATTTAAATGCTCCAAGAAGCGTGTGCTGCATATGTATGAAGGTGTGATAGTTGTACTTTAATGAGCTGTGATAACTGGCAGTCCATAGGGGAGAGGGGTAAATGCAGAGGAGACTTTAGGGAGAGGAAGAACAATGGAGTGGGGGGGAGGGAGGAGAGGGAGGGGAAGAGGGAGAGGGACTGGGGGGAGGGGAAGGGGAGGGGGAGAGAGCAACACTAAAGGTATCTGAAAAAGCCAAAGGGGATTAATTACTTCATTTACCTAAAATTGTTCATAATATTTATATGGTTTAAGTGAAGTTACAGCTCTTGGAGTAGTAATGCTATTCTCAAAGGTAATAGACTAACAAAACCCCCAGTACCAGGCATGGCGAATCTTTCGAGCTGTGGGTTAGGCAAGTCTAAGAGGCCACCCTAAGCAACACTGGCCACTGCCCTCCCCCTTGGTTGCCTATCAGCACTTGATGATAAGACTCTGTTGCTGAAGACACTATGTATTTCTAACCCAGGACTTGGAGGAATCAATCTGATACTGACCTGGAAGCGTCCTCCCAGAGGACTAGCTCTCCTAGTACCTGGAGGTGCTATGTAAGCTTCCAAGAGTGAAAAGAAATCATTAGTTCTAGCCAAGCATGATGCCTCTAAACCACAATGACAAGGACAGCAAGGTATCCCTAAAGATACAATAAGGGCACTTGTAACTTGGGGGTAACCAGTATCTCTCTGGTTAGATTCAAGGTCTGCTTAATAGGAGGAAACTACACAATTACACATGGCTTGTGAAGTCATGAACCTTAGAGGAGTGCCTACTACTGTCATTTTTCTAAACCAACATAATTTACAATTGCGTTCTAGATACCTATCCATATGCCCCCAGGAAAATGTAGCTCTCACTCCTCATCAGAGGAGTTTCTTCTTTTGCAGCAGGTAAAGACCATTACAAAACTCTATAATTGGTTAAAGTGCAAGAAACAACGGCCAACCGAGTGCCCAGCCCCCATTTGTATTGTGTCATCCCTACATGTCATGCTCAGGTGTAGAAGAGTGTAGGTTAAAAAAGAGAGACCGGGAAGATTATAATAGACAGCAAACCAGGATGTCCTCTGTGAGGTAGTGTTTTCTATACATTACGGGAAGGCTACACATATGAAATCTCATGAAGATGGCTACCTCAGCAAGAACTGCTCACTGACACCAGTTGACATGACAATGAAGATACGGAAACTCTGCGTCTTACCCCTAGATGAAGAGCTACAGGTAATTAATTAATGACTGCTGAGGGAGAAAGGAAGAGGGAGAGGGAGAGGGAGAGGGAGAGGGAGAGATTGTGAGAGATTTGATTATCTCATACTAGAAGTCCACCCCCAAAACACATACAGTCAAGCAACACTCAAAGGATTCATCAAGTTGTATTTTATATTTATATGCATATTCATATGTACTTAATAATGAAAAAGAGAGGCCATGAATTTAAAAGGAAGTGGGGGGGGCAGAAGAGAAGTTGGAGGGAAGAAAGAAAAGGGGAAAATGATGTAACTACATGAAATTCTCTAAAGAATAAAAAATTTTAAAACTGCAGTGTGTATTAAATTAGATAATGTAATGGTTACCACATAGGAAGAGCTCAGGAATCTGGAGGGGCTGTTACTCCCACCCTAATCTATTTTTGATATCCACATCGTGCCAGATTTTAAAGACTAAGTTATTACACGCTGTGGAAATTGAAAGAGAGGGGGACTAGGGAATGTTAGTCCTTGGTGTTTATGGTGGGTTAAAAAGGAATGGCCCCCATAGATTCATGTGTTTTAATGCTTGGCCCATGCCAAGTGGCACTATTAGGAGGTATGGCCTTGTTGGAGGAAGTGTGTCACTGGGGGTGGGCTTTGAGGTCTCTTATGATCAAGCTATGCCCAGTGTGGCAGTCTCCTGCTACTGCCTGCAGATCAAGATGTAGACCTCTCAGCTCCTTCTCTAGCACTGTGACTGCCTGGATGCCACCATGCTTCCTATCATTATGTCATGATAATAGACTACACCTCTGAAACAGTTAGCCAGCCTTGACTAAATGTATTCCTTCATAAGAGTTCCTTTGCATGCTTCCTCGCGGTTCTGGTAACATCCCGAGGCAAACCCAATGTCTTCAAGCTCTGTCCCCATTCTGTTTTCTTCTGGTTTTCCAGATCACTCAACACCATGCCTTCGAATACTGCATATACACTGACTACACTCATATCTATATTTTCCTGTCACACTATTTCCTTTGGACCTTAGAGACTTATGTTATGTTTGCTCTGTGTTGCTATTAAAAAATGATGTGACATGCATTTACCAACTACAGTTTCTATAGGTTAAACTCTCCACTCAACTTAGTGGACTGTTTTGTTCCAGGGTGTCTCAAAAACTACAGACGATATTAGATATTAGACAGAGCCATACTCACCTCAAGGATAGGTTGGGAGTAAAGCCGTTCCCAAGGTCTCTCATGTGTTGTCTACTTTAATCTCTCAGAATTTATTTGCTCCCAGGCAGGCTAAAGAGCAGATGTGGAAAACTGCTCTGGCTTCCAGTCCTATACACCCTAAATTTTTTATTTAAATCAAGGAGCATAGTCAACTCAGAAACAGGGCTATCACTAAAATGTTCTTCCCCACCTTGGGTAATGATGTAATGATGACCTCAGCAAAGCTGTACTATGCAGTGCCATCTCCAGTTTACTTTGCATGATTCTCTCTCCTCCCTCCCTCCCTCCCTCCTCCCTCCCTCCTTCCTTCCTTCCTTCCTTCCTTCCTTCCTTCCTTCACTTCCCTCTCCCCTTTCTGTATGATGTGCTTATTTTATGTATGTAGATGACCATGGGAAGGCAAGGGAGGTGAAGATCAGCTTTCTTAAGCTACTCCTTGGCTTTCTATCTTGTCTTCTGAGAATCTGTCATTGATCACAGGTTAGTTAGGCTGGCTGATTAGTGAGATCTAGGGAGCTTCTTGTTTCTGCCCTACTACCAGGGTAAGAGACACCCACTACCACGAAACTGGCTTTTTATGTGTGTGCTAAGGATTTGAACTCAATTCCTCATGCTTACACAGTAGGCACTTTACCTACAATCCATCATCACAACCCCTATGGTATTTTCAAACTGAATGTGTGCACACTAAACCCCTGGCCATGCCCCTCAACAACCCAACTGCTTCCACAGGTCTCTCCATCACTTTTAATAGCAATGCCATTCATGTTACAAATCAAGTCTTCCAGACAGCTTGCTGCTTCTCAGCAGAAGTGTTTCCCACCCCTGCCTCTGCGGCTTGCCTGCTCTAGGCCTTCACGTCTTCCTGATTGTTACTATTGTTAATGTTCTGTTTGCCAAGTGAGCTCCTCTCTGTGGTCCACCCACCCTCTGGCTGGCATGGTTGAATCTGTTAAAAGGAAAGTTGGATCATGTTACCCTTGGCTGAAATCTTCCTCAGAAATAACTTCCTTCTTTTCTTCCTTTCTTCCTTTCTGCCTTCCTTCCCCTTCCTCCCTTCCTTAGTGTTTGAAATGTCAATCCTCTGGTTTTTGAAATTAAAATAAACTTACGTCATCTCTCCTTTGCTTTTTCATCTCTCAACTCTTCCACATACCCCTTCTTCTCTTTCAAATTCAGTCTTTTAACTTCTTTTTATAGTGCATGTACATGTGTGTGTTCCTAAATAAATACATACAGACATCCACTCAGTCTGTTTGTTACCTGTATGTATGTGATTTCAGGCTAACCACTTAGTGTTGTTTAACCAATTGGAGGAAAGTTTCTTGTATCTCACTCAGAGAAAAGTTTCGCAGTGGGCTCCGGCATCCTCTCGTTCCCACAGCATGCAACCCTGAACTCAGCAGCTTTTCCTCTCCGCCCTGCTCACCTTTCTCAGCATTCCCTGCTGTTCCAGACCTTTCGATGTGCTTCCGGTTCAGCCTCTGTGCATTTGGCTGTGCTTCCGGTTCAGCCTCTGTGCGTGCATGCCCTTCCTGCTGTATAGGATGCTTTGCCACCCCACCCCACCCCCCGAACTTTTTTGTTGTCGTTCCTACTTTTTTAGATTTTTTGTGCCAAATTTACTGTCAGAATTAAACCTTCCAAGTACCCTTGATGACATATAGGGCTTAGGGCAACATGAAAACACAGGGAATCCTCTCCCTCCAAACTGTATTAAGAAAGCACCAGGAGGAATAGCTTAAATCTGAAATTATTTGTGAACAGAAATCTTTTCTAAATAGTTACAGTACTCCACGAAGCTCATTTCTGAAGTGCCTGTCAAAATCTTGGTGACCTTTTAGAGCTCTCAAGTCCCACCTATCTAACCTCAGAAATATAATATTTTACAAATTAGGTAATCATTTATGTTTAATTAATACCATTTTGTTATAAAGTTATGTGACATAAATAAGATGAATGTATAATATTTATGTAATTTTTTATAAAGTGTTTGCTTTTTAGCCAATCTCCATGAATATGGAAGAGGGAAGTGTGCCCTTTGAGTAATTTCTGCATCCAAGTAAGTTTGAAAAATAACAGACTCTGGCAAGCATATCTTTAAATTTTTGGACTTTTCCTTTAGTATTTTGTAGACATTTTGGGGTTAGCAAGGGCTGTTTGTTTCGCTATTAAGGTCTAAATAAACCCTTTGAGAGTAACTGTTGATGCCCAGTCAGCCTGCATTCACACACCCAAAATATATAAAGGCAGAAGATTTCTTCTGAGACCGGGAGACGAGGCAAGGCTTCATGGGAGAACTTCCTCCTGATAATGACTGAACAGAAGGGGAATCCCATCTCCACTCTTCTATAGAGCATTTCTCTATTCTGTAGAGAGGATGCTCAACCATGCATGGACACACAGATGGGTGCAGATGTGTCTGTCTCAGTGTTACCAGGGTAAAGGACCAGGCTTGAATTTCAGGTCATCACTCATACAAGATAGCAAACCCATCACATCTATTGCAATGGGGAAGTTAAAAACAAAGCCATAAAAAAAAATGCAAGGCCAGATACTTAATAAAATTGCTCTGTCAAGTTTCTGTAAATGTCTGTACTTTTTTTTAAATCTGTGAAAGTTTTTATGACTAGGGACCCACTGCATTAAGAGTACCTGCCTCGCATGTCTGAAACCCTGGGTTCCGTCAATACTGTATAAACCAGATAAGGCAGCACAAACCTGTATCCTAGCACTGTGAGAGAGAAGCAGGGGGATCAGGAGTTTGAAATTCTTCTTATCTATATAATGAGTTCAAGGTCAACAGATTTGTAAATATATAAATAACAATAACAGCAACAATTTGGAACCTAGCTGGATTTAGAGCAAGATTACTCTGTCTTTCTCAGTATTTTTTTCACTTGGGTCTATAAATCTTGGTTATGTCACTTACTTTTAGCCCATATTCCCAACATTGTGATTTCTTGCTATATTTTCTTGAGAGTAAGAGACATTCACGTGTTCGATACTTTGGTGTTCCTAGGAGAAAACTATGTATTCTAAGGACACAATAAAAACACACTCACATTTGATCTGCCAGTCTAGGGAAATTTGGATAGCAAGTAAATAGAGATTTGCAAGCATTTGGCAGGACCAAGTGGGGGCAGGGATAGCACAGAACCTAGGACATCAAGCATTGGAATGATCTATCTATCTATCCATCTATTTATTTATTTTTCATTTATTCTTCTTCTTGAATCGATCCTTTGCAGTTATAACAAAATATAAACCTACTTTAAAAATTGTCTGGAGATATTTATGATGCATACAGTCACAAAATCATGATTTCTGCAATGCCTTTAGACAAGTTTCAAAGTTTGAGAAACAAATTTGTACTTATGTATTGGTGGATGTGTGCGGTATATGTGTGTACAATTATTTTACCTTTAAAGGTCTTTGGGTAGAGACTTCAAACCCCTACTATATGTACTAACCATATAACATCAATTTTAAAAATATACCTCTTGTTTGCCATTTTGCTAAAAAATAAAATTGGCTTTTCTACCACCATACAAAATTTAACCTTAACATTCAGGGAAGACAAATGGTGCCTAAATCTCTTGTTAACTAGAGCTGCTGGCTGTTTTCAGGGGGGGTCTATAAATCTCAAACGTACAAGGTTGTGACAAATGCATTCTCCCTAAAGCCGATAACATATTATTTTGGTTAATTAAAAAAAAAAGCAGGAGAAAAGTTGTTTTCCTTTGAGATGGACAGTTACTCCTGTATAGGAAGGCTAGCTTTGACCCCCTCTGCCTATCCCAGGCTGGTTTTTGGCTGACGAGCCTCCTGTCTCAGTCTCTCAGGTGTTAGGATTCCAGGTGCTACTGGCAGAAGGGTCTTCATCAGATTTCCTAGGCAACAAATACTTAGTACAGTACGGTTGATGCCCTTTATACAATATTATGACAAGCAAAAGATAGCTAGAGGAATGAGCCACTGCCATCCATCTCTCTGGCAGGGGCCAGAGAGCTCTTGTGCTGAGATCCAGTGGGTGGGAGGCTGCCAGGTTCCATGGCAGGACAAAGAGGGTGCAGCCTAGAACCTAGGCTGTCAGGCTGAGGACATGCTCTCTTCTATTCTTTCTTTACTGTCTCTTACTCTTCGCTAATTACTCTGCCTTCAGCTTCTGGCTAAGTCGATCCAGTGTCCTGTGCTTGCACTGCAACTCAATAGGCTGTATACAACGTTTGTTGGACTTACAAGTAAATGAACAAGTGGATTGAAAAACATAAAGATTCACATGTGTTTACCCAGCAACAAAAAAGCACACACACACACACACACACACACACACACACACACAGAGAGAGAGAGAGAGAGAGAGAGAGAGAGAGAGAGAGAGAGAGAGAGATGTATAATTTTGCAGACTACCTCTAGTTTATGGAGGAAGCTGTGCTCCCAAATTCTAACTGGGCAGAGAAGATGGGAAATACCTATGAACGTATGGGCAGGCAGGAAGTTTATCCAAGAGAAAATGTGACTGTACAACAAACATTTCACCTTCACTATTGATCAAGAAATGGACCTGGAAGAAATGGATAGGAAAAATATTCCAATTAAGAACTTACATCCAAAGTTAAGATATCAGGAACTTGGGTATTCACTAAAGATAACTTCCAAGGTGGTTAGTTGACTGTCTGAAGGAAACCTGAAAAAAATCCACACATTTCTGAGCTCGTTCTCGATTGGTACTTCACAAATTTTACACACACACACACACACACACACACACACACACACACACACACACACACACACCCTTTGTGCTTCAAATTCCTTAGGAATAGAATGAAAGGAAGTAACAGAAGAAAAAAAATCTTTATACACACAGGAGAAAACATTACTGACAGTACAGGACCGTTAAGGAGCCAGTACGGACAGGACGTAAATCTACACAGAAATCTAAAAAGGGGCAGCAGCGATACAAACTCAAGCGTGCATGGAGAATGCGAAAGCCGCTTCAGGGTTTGAAAATTACGCATGTGCCGATTAACGAGGGAACAAAAATATGTCCGTTGTTTTTAGAGGGAGAGGGTAAGATTGTGGTCCCCCGCCTCCCTGCTTTGTTTTTTGTGGTTCTCTTAGAGTATTTTTTCCTATTGCATGCCTTGTACTTTGAAAGGAAAAGGAACAGGGTCAGTATGTGGAAAAGCTGCCCCTCCTTACAGTCAATTTTCTCCAGCCCTGTCAGCTCCCTTTCTCAGGAAGGAGATGATGTGTTAGCCCTAATCCCCTAGGCTGGCTGCCTCCCTATTCAGAAGGGAATGCAAATACTTCCAAGCTAGAGCATTTTAGACCTATTCAAGGCCCAAGACAACACACTTTACATTAGCATTTGAAGTGTGAGGGCTGAAAAAGGGGAATGTACAACTTTTTTTTTCTCTTTCTTCCTTTTGGCTCCAAGCATGGGGAGACTTGAAAATGTCCTTTTTCCATCCCTTTGCACACATCGGCATTGGCGCTAAACTTCAGAGGGACACACTGACTGCCCTCAGGGGAAAGCATTCAGGGGGATTTTTACACATACACAGAGGGCCATCGCCTGAAATAAATCACAGATCGGAGGTGGCAGAGATGAAGCGAGGGGTTCAGCTGCTGAGCTGGGCATCCGGAGGCATGAATTTAAATCGCCATTTATTTTCCTCTCTCCTCTCTCTTTCTCTCTCTCTCTTTGCTCTTGCGTGAATCTTGGTTTCTTAATCTTCCACAGTGCACAGGGGGCATGGAGGAGAAGGGCCGCGCGATTTAAAATGCAAGATGAGACTCCCATCAAATAGATCCGTGGAGGTGCAGGGCCAGGGAGGGTGAAGCCCAGCGCTCTGCAGCCTAGGTCACAAGTTCAACCCCTTCTGGGTCAGTTAGCTTTTTCTCTGTGCCATAGCCACAGACTAAAGGCCTGAGCTCCTTATTCAGTCTGAATGTCTAACAAAATGTGTGCCCTTGGTCACTGCACAAAACAGCCCAGCCAGAGTCTAGCAAATCCATCCTCCACTGCAGGGGAGCAGCGAGGAAGCAACCTGTCACTAGGGGCCAACAATGGCAGCACCCATGTCTATATCTCTATAGGGGATGAGGCCAGGCTGGGAGTGGAGAGGCAAGGCCTGTATAGGACAAGGCCAAGGAAAGGAGATGCAAGCGGGCTACTAGACCCTGGAGTGGATGCAGCCAGCTCACAACCTCTACTGCGTGTGTCTCTGGAAGTTATTCAACCTTACTGATTCCCCCCAGTGGCTGAGTATAAAGCCAGAAGGTGTTGCTTACGAGATGAGCGTTGTGCTATGCGCCTGCTGAACAGGTTCGTCACTACTAAGAGTGTCGCCACCAAACACCATCCTAAACTAGGACTCCGTGGCTATTTAAGGGTGTTGAAGAAGATAGTCTCACAGACTGAGGCAAGAAGGGGGGGGTCTTTGTTGTCAGAAAAGGTCGTTGAACACACAGTTTAAACCAGCTGCCTTGATACTTCTCTTTCTTGGGAGAGAGTTTACCCGGTGAACTAGTCCCCAGATAGCTTGTGGAACTACATAACCCACATATACATCCCAGCTCCATCAATCACAACTTCTGTTACACGGGGTCAGATGAGTGTTCGATGCCCCAGTTCGCTCGTCTGGAAATCAGAACTGTAAGTAACTACTAAAGTTGTGGGTCACATGCGTGACGTATGCGAAGCACTGAGCACTTTAGTAAACCTTTCAGAGTGTGGATACTTTTATTAAGAGGAAACAAGGCGTGCTTTTGCCATTTTTCAGCCATGAATAAGTGATAGCGTGTCGATGTAAGCCGTATTAGTCTTGACACATGCATACTCTGTCTCCAACCTCCCCTCCTGAGATGGTCTTCACGTGTCTGGTCCCTCCCTGAATAATGCAGAGTGTTGGGCCCAGGATTCCCTGATGCTTCTCTCTTAACTTTTACGCATGCGTCCACTTCACGCAGTGTCTTTCTTCCTCACTATCTATTCTATGAACAAATGTTCAAAATGTCCTTCCTCTGGGAAGCCCTCCTGGACCATTCTAGAAGAAAAAAATATATATATAATGGATTATATATTATATGGATTATATATATTATATATAGAGAGGGGGGAATAGATAGAGATAGATATATAGATACATAGATTATATATACATACAAGACACATAGATTATGTATATATATGCACATAGATACAAAAATTCATATATATAGATATATCTTCCTCTATACCCAAGGAACAGCCACAGACCAAAACACCATAAAATGATTTATTTAAAACAGGGAACGATTTTGTGGCCACATTGAAATACAAATGCCCCAATGACCTTCCAAAGGGTGGCTTCCCTCCATGGCTCCTTAGAAGAGAGTGCCGTGTGGAAAAATCCTAGGGAAACGGGGCTATCGATTAGTTCTGTCTGTGTGTCTCCTACCCTCTCATCACGGACAGGATCCCTTGCCAGGCTGTCTGCTGGGGAGGGCTCTGTCCACACTTGATTCTTAAACAGTTGCTTCCCCTTGTGCAGAATAAAATATAAACAGTTTCGAAAAGCTCCAGTCCACTCTGGGGCAGACTTAACAAGAGGTTGCATTTCAGGATCTGAACGGACTGAACTGAGGGTCGTTTCATGAAGATTGCCCTTGGGAACATCAGAGAGTAGTATGGAATTGATTAATATGCCTGCCGCGGATGCGGAACTGGGACTGGTTGCACACTTGCTGTTTGCCCATGCGCTCATCCCACTCCCTCTTCTCTGCCCCCGATTGTCTGTTGTCTTTCCCTAGCTCCTCTTAAGGAATCATCACAATGGAAAGACAAATGGTCTCTATCAAAATAGCATACTGTCCACAGTAGGTGTACACTTCATATTTGTCTAGGAGTCACTGATTAATTTCCAAAGGGAAGTGCTGTTTGTGCGAAGCTCACTCTTGTCGCTTTAAGCCTTGCTGCAACCCCCTCCATTTGCTCCAGATGAAAACGATCTTTGAAAACAATCCCATTTCCTCCTAGCACGTGGAGAAGGTTGAGAAGGAGAATTTATAAACACCCCTGAGAAGGAGAATTTATAAACGAGAGGGTGAATCTGAGCATCCGAGGAGATCCGATGAAAGCAGGTCACTTTCTGATTTAGAAGAAAACTGGTAAGATTTAGGGGACACGATGTGGGAAGGCGGCTGACGTTAGCAAGAAAAGAACAAGATAAGGAAATGGTACCCATTAAGCATTGCTACTCACAACCCACCCGCAAAAGAAGTAGCTTAAAATAACACCCATTTTCTTGGCTTTCCCCACTGTGGCTTGAATGTGTTTCCCCCGATCTGAGGCAGGGCCGGGTTCATCTTGGCTAGACTCCCTCGAGCCTCACAGTGAGATGCTGGGTCAGCTGGAGGCTGGTTCATCTCAAATGGCCTCAAGTCAAGCCAGCTCCTCTTTGTCCTCATGGCCTGCAGTTCCTCCGGAAGCCAGCCCAGCTTGTTCCCATGGCAACAAGGGAGGATTCCTAGAAAGAGAGGACTCTGGTAAGATCTCTTGCGACTTAAGCTTGGAAGTGGTGTGGTGGCCCTTGTAGCAGTCAGTGTTAATTGCAAGGCCAGCCTGGGCTCAAAGGATGTGAAAACAAAGTTCATCACTTAGTGGAGAGAGCAGCCAGGCTCAAAACTCATAGCCTTGCTCCTGATAACCTGGGGAGAATCTGGACTCACTGCACTGTGCTCTCCCTCGGTTGCCCAGCCAATGAGATCTGGGCATTCCTTTCTGACTTTCAACACCCTTATCCCTTAGCGCCTGTAGCCACACTTCCAGCAGGCTATAGTCAGTTGGAATTATTTACCCACACCATGCAGAACAGGCTTAGTTCTTGGATGTCTCACGTTCAAGCAGTCTCCTCCCGCTCCTTGTCTTTAAGTGCGGCCAGCATCCGTGTTCACACAGCCAAAACTCATCCAGAAGTTAGACCTTTGTGCTCAACTCCAGGAATCACACAGCTAGCGACCGCCTGGGTTACGTGTCTGTGTGAATGGAAAGAAATCTTCTCAAAGTAAGTATACCCAGACCCAAACTCACGTGAGCTCTCCCGGAGCTGCTTTTCTTGTTATTTTTGCTGCTTTTATGAACACATATCTACCCCCAGAACCCTTGCATTTGTTGTTTTCTTAGACTAGCACCCTTTTCTAGAGGCATCTGCCTGGGTGGTTCTCTGATCTCCTTCAGTTCTTTGTTCAGATCTAACCTTCTCAGATCGCTGTTTCTCCAGTCTCCCTCCCTAGCACCCACCCTCTGTCCCCGGCACTCCCTACCTTCTTCCCTGGTTTCTTTTTCTCTACAGCATGTTCCTTGGTGCTCTGTACATGAACTACATGAAGAGGAACGATCTGAATTATGTGATCCGGTCCCAGGCGGGAGTCACGGTCAGTAAATCTGTAGGAAGGAATTAATGAAATGATGAAGCCAACAGAAGGTGGTGAGCACATGCTAGACTTTTGTTTAAGACCGTAGCAGACGAGGAAGGAGTGTGTCTATTATGCAGTGTCACACATTCCCAGTCACTATTATGCCTTCATTGGTTCATCTGCCACAGAGCCTCGAGTGAAGCCCAAAGTAGATGTCAAGGCTTGTGACTTGAGCTTCGCTGGCCTGGGCAAGGCTGGGGTCACAGTTTAATGCTTTGAATTTTGATAGCCAGAGCGGTGATCTCTTGTTTTACATCTTGCTGGTTCTCCCTACCCTAGTCCACAGCTAGAGGGGTTTGGTTGTCTGTGCTTGTTGGCTTTTCTGGAGGGATGGCGTCTTTACTACCAAGTCTGAAAGAAACCCCAAGGAAGTTGCCACTGCCTGGTCCCCGGGCTGACCTTTTCTCTCTCTCTCTCTGACCTTCTATATCCACCTTACATCTAAGATGCAAGGATTTTAGCTGTCCTCGGCGAGATAAGATATATAAAGCACATGTGTACCATCTTCCTACAAATAGTACTCCTGACTTTCTGTCTCCTGTTTTTCAGTTTGATTTCAACATCCCTGTAACTTGCTGAAATCTTTTGTTTCTGCTAAAAACTCGTCTTTCATCCTAGTGTGGTTATTTTGAATATAATAGGTCTTTATTTCCTTCTTTTGCTTCCTTTAAGCTGTTTGTTTGTTTGTTTGTTTGTTTTGTTTTTTAGTTTGTTTTGAGACAGGGTTTCTCTAGATAACAGTCCTAGCTGTCCTGGAACTCTCTTTGTAAGCCAAGCTGGCCTTGAACTCACAGAGATCCACCTGCCTCTGCCTCCAGAGTGCTGGGATTAAAGGCGTGCGCCAACACACCTGGCCCGTTAAGCTTTCTGATCGGAAACCCCACCCTGATGTTCGAGGCAGTGCTCTTTATCTTCTGTTTGCACACTCTTTGTATTTGTGGTTTGAAGGAGTCAGTCCCTTGGTGTTGGAATGGCCTGCCCTTTCATTCTTTTGAAAATTAGTACATTTACTGTGTCTGGCGTGTGGGTGTGTGTCTGTGTTTATATATGTGTTCGGTGTGTGTTGCATGTTTGTATGTGTAAGTGTGTGTGTGTGTGTGTGTGTGTGTGTGTGTGTGTGTGTGTGTGTGTGTACACAACTCGAAGGAGTTGGTTCTCCTCTTAAACCATAAAGTGTTCAGCAGTAAAACTTGAGATTTCTGATTTGCTGCAAGTGCCTTTGGTTCATCTTTCCGGGCCCCTTCTTTTACATTCCTAGTGATTTTTCTATAAACATCACATTAATTCCATTCTGTATCTCCTTTCTGTTACCTGAAACCCTCCCTCATATTTACTGTTAATCCATCTGCATGTTTCTCTCTCTCTCTCTCTCTCTCTCTCTCTCTCTCTCTCTCTCTCTCTCTCTGGCCGGTTTTAAAAATTCTTCTTTGTTCCCTGCGACTCAGCCTAGATGGTTTCTGTGACTTATAATCTATTTTACCGACCCTCTTCTCTTCTGTTTTTCAATCCAGTCTTAAGTCTATCCATTGAATTCTCAACCTTGACTGTGGTAATTTTAGAATTCTTATCTGACTTTTAAAAGGTGTATTCTAAGTCTCCCGCGAAATTCTTCATCTTGCCGTATATTATCTCGGATATATTTATCTAGCTGTTTTGTATTTCTTAGGTCCCTCTTTGTTTGATTTCTTGGTGCGCCAGGCAAAATGATGTCGGCTGCTGAGCAATCCGTGCGAATGCCTGGGTGATTGTAGATGGACCATTCTTTCTCTGAAGGAGTCCCCTGTGTCCTCTGGGAGTGGAATGAGACTCCAGCTCTCTGTGCTGGAGGACTGAGAAGCAGGTTTTAGAAGGTTCTGTCAGATCTGCTCAGATCCCAGCTGATAGCCTAAGGCCCTTACTAATGTGTATCTTCTACAACTCCAAACTCCAATTTTTATTTCTTCATTGGCGAGAGGCACAAATAGAAATAAATAAATAAATAGGCTTTCAACTCAATTGGGTGCCAAGATCGGCTGCATATTCTAAGAGCAACTTTGCACAATGGCGGCCTCTTTAGCAACTCCATTCCAACCTTCAAACCCCAGCTGTCTCAGCATCTCATTAGGACCTTCTGATTCCCTCCCCCACCTCCCTTCCTATGTGTGTATAAAAGCAAGGGTACAGATCTAGATTTAGATAAATGGAGGATAGACATAAACAGCCTCTCGATTCCACTGATGTAGTAGGAGAATTAGAAAATGTGCTATCAGAGTTTGATAAAGGTATACATACACTCAAACTATCACAATTGTGATAAAGGACCAAAGTGCCCAGGCAGTAATAGATCAAGGAAGAGACGTCTAGTTTTGTGTAGTTAGGGAAGATCATAAATATATGTGTATCTATGTGTAAAATATCTGTAGTCAGTGATCTCTCAGAAGTTTTACAAATGTCACTAAAAATATCACAAGAAAGTTTTGTTCTGAGGCTGGATTTATGATAAAATTTGATGAATCACTTGTGGCTTTATCTCTCAAAAGGTGGAAAGTCAATGGCTAAATCAGCTTGCGTTAGTGCTTGGTCCACATCAGAGTGCAGGAAAATGGGAGTAGTAATGTCTGATTCCTTCTCATCTGCTGAGGAAAGAACGATGAAGCCAGTTGATAGCCCCGTTAAGAAGCAAACACCCCCCACCACAAAAAAGCAAACACCCACACTCAAATCACTTGCCTTTGAAATAGCAGTTTAGGTCCCCATCATACAAAACAAAAGTGGGCGGTTTGTTTTGTGTTAGCCAATTTTTTCAGGAGTTCGAAACTATGCCATATGCCCCTCATCATCTCCAATGTTTCTAACTGGGTAAAGGCAGAAACACTCTTTGAGAACGAGGAGAGAGACACAGTCAGAAAAAGGCACCGTCACCACCAGGCCACCATCATTCCTTTCTGTTCCTCCCCTCCCTCCTCCTTCCTCTTCATCCACATGGCAGAAGGGGCCATTCCTTCTGCCTCTGACTTAGGCTTTGAAGCCATAATCCTGAGAAGGGATCCCTAACGTAGGTACTAACCTGTGGTTTGCACTCAGACCACAGATAGGATAATTAAAGCTTTCTTTAGGTAAAACCTCAGAGAAAACACTCCCACAAAAATGCTCACGGTCAAGACGGCTGTTGCGTATCCTTAGTTCTTGGAGAGAACCAATACAACGAGGACGTAGGTGCTAGAAATGTTGCTGTGCCACTCTTTGCCAATGACTGGAACTCCTAGAAGAAGAGTCAAAGCGTGTCAGTGACGACGATCCCTTACCCAAAACTCCCTGTGCAACACCATCCTCCCGAGCAGAATCTGCAAACCAGCTTCCTATCCCTTGCTACTTCTTGAGCATTATTACACTAGACAGCCATGATTTCTCAAGAGTCTGAGCTCCAGGTTTTGCATGCATACGTGTATAGTTTAGCATTCCCTCTTAAGTAGTTTGCAACTAAATAATAACTGGGTCAGACACTCGAGTCTTCTTTTGTGGGGATTGCTGTTTAATTGCATTGTTGTCTCAACTCCCACAGGTCTGGTAGTCTAAGGGCAACTACCTTTCATGAGAACAGAAAGCCCCCTAGCTCTGAGCTACCATTTGTGTGCACAAGCCGATGGTCTACTGCAGAGATCTTATATGGATATATCTGAGGGCTCCAGAGAACGTTTTATATCAGAAATAAGTTTCCTCCTGTTAAGGAGAGACATCTAGACACGGCTATAGGTTTCCAGGATTCTCTGTAACGGGTCTTTCAATCTAGATGTCACAGGTCAGGCTGCTCCAAAGACAGACAAGTCTTGCTAGCCACAAACCAGGGTATCCAGAATGTCAGAGCAGCACGGGGCTTGTCAGGGAGCGCCAGTCACATATCCCTCTCATTTTTTTGAATTGCTTGAGGATTTAACGCATGCATATAAAGTCTACTGATTGAATCGATCCTTCATCCTCTGCACTCCAACACTTCCTTCATCCCTCTCACCGATCTTCCTCTTAATTTATTTTTTTAACCCACTGAATCCATTCAGTGCTGTCTGCACATGTGTGAGTATGGAGCATGTGTGGGTGTGGGTCCTCTCCTAACTCACTGTGGCTCTTAGCCATTCCGGCTCTAAGCTCGCTAGGAACCAGAGTTTCAAAAGTATCTCACTTATCATTCTCTGACTCTTTCACAAGATCAAGTTGACTAAGTTTTAGTTGAGCACATAGATACTCAGAAGAGGCTACACTTCCTGGCCATCTTTATTGCTGTATGATATACCAGGTTGTTGACCAATAAGAAGGAAGCAGAAACCATCCATGTTGCTTGCCCTGAAGAAGAGAGCTCACACCTTCCCTCTTCACTGCCTGGTGCTGGATCAATGAATCTTAGAGTTTAAATGTGATTTCCCTCTCTGAGTCAAAGTCTTACATTTATGGTATTAGGGAATTGAATACTACTGTAGTGTTCCATAGAGAAGTAATTAGATTAGATAAGGTCATTAGGGTAGAGTTCTGTAAGCTGAATCCTAGAGTATTTACAGAAAGAAAAGGAGACACACTCACACTCACAAACACGCACATAGACACACATATGTGCAAAAACACACATGCATACACAAACACACAATGCAATCACACATGCATGCTTACATACTTGCATGCACACAAATCACTTTTAAACAAATGGAAAGAATCTATTTTCTTTCTATAACATTAATTCCTATTATCTTTGACACCTGCACCCTGGCACTGGACAATATTTATAAAGGAAAATTATCTTGCCCCTTCTCCCATTAAACAATACTGAAACAAGACAAAAATAATGTCTAAAGAAGTAAGAGTTCTTTTGCACAACATCTCCTAAAGTGGGTGGTTTTGAAACAGTCCTTCAATTTCATAAATGCAGCACCAGGAGCCGGAGAGGTGGCTCAGTGGTTAAGAGCACTTGTTACTCTTGCAGCGGACCAAGGTTCGATTCCCAGCCCCCATATAGTGGCTCACAACTGTATCCACACAGTTATTACTATGTCTATAAGTCCAGTTCAGGGAATCCAACACCATCTTCTGACTTCCTCAGATATCAGGCACATACTCGGTACATGTAAGCATTCACGCATATAAATAAAGACATCTAAATAAATTTATTTAGAAATCATAACAAAATATAAAAGAAGCATATTCCGGGCTCTCTGAGGACACTCTGCTAGCAAGCACAAGGCCCTGGGTTCGGTCCTCAACTCTGAAAAATAAAAGACAGTATTTAAAGAAAATAGAGGTCATGGACTTAAAAGGGAATGGGGAGACACAGAAGAGGCCAGAGGAAGGAAATGGGGCGGAAAATATTTAACACAGTATACATAAATGAAAACTAATTAATTTTTAAAAAGGGAAAAAGAATTTGCCTCAGTTCACCTTGAAAATGTGTGCAAAATATCAGCTTATCAGTTTTCTTCCATTATTGTTTCTATTTGTGTGCTTTTATTTTACGTTTTGCATCCATCTTCCTGCTGAAAATCTAGAATTCCCAAGTTCTGGAAGAAGAGGAGGCACGGTACTGAGGCTCTTCTGTAAAAGCCCCGTTCCTCTCAGCAAGGCCTATGCTAGTTCATCTTTACCTCCATTTCTGAAGAATGCGTCCTGAGTTATGACTTGTTAAATATGATAACAAAAGTAGCTTTATTGTCTCTAAGGAAATTAGAGGACAGTCCTCTGTGGGACGGCTGCATGGACGATACTAAGCTCATAGGACTGTGAAGTTAACCCATTAAAGGGGAAACCTTAGGAAGTTAACTTCTGTCTTCGAAGCGACAGGCATTAGGTAAGAGAATTTGATTACAGGTTTTGTTTTCGTGGTCCGTTTCAAATCTCGAAATGTTTGAGGAGATTTGGTCAAAAGATGAGTTTTCAACAGTGGGCATTTCCATTCAGGTGAGTGTAATTTTGTCCCTCCTGAAAATTCTGGAGTTGCTTTGTCCAAAAAGGACACTGACATTCTATACTATAGAATGTATATGTATATATAGAATGTTATCTGACAACTTACACTGCACACTAAACCACATGGAGCGAACTTCAATGACTCAGCTACAGGAATGTATATGTGGTTTAAGAGCAGAGGTCAGGCCCGGAGCGCTCCCCTATACTGCTCCTAAGGGCAGCCGGAGACATCCTCTGATTGCTCTACCTTCTTTCGTTTTTATAAAACAGCCATTAGACACCAAAGCACCTCAACCTTTTCCATTTCAGCAAGAGGTTACAGTGGGGAAGTATTAGTAACAAAGCCAAATGTAGGCTTTTGACTCCTAGCACAGCCTGCAAGCACCAGGAGTCATCTGAATGATTGTCTGGGATAATCACGATCAAGTCATTTTTTTTTTCAAGTTAAAAACAATGGGAACTAATACTTTGCTCTCTCCTAAGGATATAAAAGCCGATGAACTCATATTACCAAATGAACTATATTCCCAACACAGAAGCCCAAGCTGACGGTGTTGGGGATTTAGCTCAGTGGTAGAGCGCTTGCCTAGCAAGTGCAAGGTCCTGGGTTCGGTCCCCAGCTCTGGGGGCAAAAAAAAAAAAAAGAAGCCCAAGCTGCATCATCATAAATTGATAATAATTAAAAAAAGAACTCCTGTGCAAAGCAGTAAGCAGGTATTCCCACAAATGACTTCACTAATGTTCTTCAGAAGTCCCATGGCATTCATGTTTCAGAAAATTTGTGTTGCCGACCCCTGCTTGGAAAAAAATTCACCAGATGTGCATCTGGGTAACTTATTTATCGTCTTAAAGTGTACTTAAAGGCTCTGTCCTTACGTCTACTATGACCAGTCCTGAATACTCATCATGTTAGGACAGAAATAGAGTGCCTCCTACTACAGGAAGTATAAATACCGGATAATTTATACCAGTTGTTTATGCTTGAGTATTATTTGAAAGGGTGACACAGAACAATTTTGGGGTGGGGGAAGAGTTCCTCCTGGTCAGGCTGAGGCAACCTCAGATTTCCAGAAGCAGATTGTAGTGTCAGGGGGATAAGTTGGTCAATGAATCCAAAGGTGACAGAGGTATAAAACCCCACCCTATGGGTTTGATGTGACTCAGAACATAGGTGTAGGGTGTGGTGTCCTTTCACAGCTCGTTCTCGAGCATTAAGGTAAGCATTGTGAGCTTCCCACCATCTTTCAATGCCTTTTTATTGATCAACTGCTATGGCCTGCTTGTTCTAGAGTCATGTTTTAATACCAACGCTCTGAGAACATGCATCCTTGTTGTCCCATTTTTCTTAAAACTTGCAAGTGTGGGAACAAATGCCGCTCCATCCCGCACTTCACTGTAAAAGAAAATCTTATGTTATTTCATATTTAGCTCTTTTAAAAAGTATTTGTAAATATAAAAAATAAAATCTCCCCAGTTCTGTGAAAAATAATAATCTTCACAATTGCATCTCCCTCTCTCCAGCAATTTCTGGTTCTCTCCGATACTTGCCTACTTCTATCTTGTAACATGGTTATAGACAACACATATTTTTTCCTACGTCAAATACCGTTCTTAAGGACTTAGACATTTGCTGCATGTGGGAATCTTATGACGTCAGTACAATTGTTCTAGTTTTACTAGGATAAAACTAAGATTCAGACTCCATAAGCAACTTGCCTAAGTCCAATGGCTAACACTGGGTGGTGCCAGGGTTTATATCCATAGAAACGGACTCTATAACCACAATGAGATATTTTGCCTCCGCAGACACTTAAAATTATTCAGTTGTAAACATTTATCTATGGACATCTTGTTAGTATGTCTTTTAACTATCACACATGAGCAGAGTATCTGATATCTATCGTAAATCTAGAAATACCTAGCAACTGTTAATTCTCTGAAAATGATTTTCAGAGATGAGTCATTAATTTAACTTCAGCATATCCCCATGTAAATAGACATCTCTGTCTACCAAATAGATTAGGCATTCTATACACTTCGTCTGTGGTTGAGGGTTTGGTTTTGGTGTTTTGAGATAGGGCTTTTCCGTGTAGCCCTAGCTGTCCTGGAACGGGCTCTGTAAATCAGACTGGCCTAGAACTCAGAGAGTCATGTGCTTTTCCTCCCAGATACTAATAGGAAAGAAAACATAAGGTATTTGTTTTACTGAATTCAGATTTTTTTCTCTTAACACAATGTTCTGCAGTCCATCCATATATATAAAAAAAAAACCATATATATATATATATATATATAGAGAGAGAGAGAGAGAGAGAGAGAGAGAGAGATAGATGATATATAAATATATAGATATGTATTCAAGTGTAGGTGTGCCTCCTCTTCCCTGTCTGATTTGTTTGCATAGAAGATTTTTTTATGTATCCCCCCTGCCCCCAGTGACAAGTAGATATAAGTGACAGCAAGATGGAGAAGGAACATTCCAGAATCAACAAGTTTACTGAACAGTGAAGGAAAGAAAGAATAAATAAAGTTGGGCCATTTGAGTCTGTGGAGGGGAAACTAATCGCTAACAGTGTGAGAGATGTATTCAGTGGCAGTGGCACAGACCTCACGTAGACTTATGATGGTGTGAATTATCATTCAAACCAGAGCAATTCTGAAAATAATTGGAGTGATGTCAATATGTCATCCCAGTCCTCATTTAGCAGAACTTTCCCGAGCATCTGAAGATCCTTAACAGACCTCTCATCCTTTAAAAAGTTTACTTGCTAAATTCAGTCCAAAATATCTCAGGTGTAGGAAGGCAGAAAAAAAGAAATAAAGTAACAAAAAAAAAAAAGTTGTTACCACCATATGTTTTCCAAAAAGTATCTAAGTAAATAAAAACTTACAGAACTTGGTACAGGAGACAGTCTATTAGCAACTACTATTAATTAACCACAGAGTCCTAGAGGCATACAAGTGATCTTTTAGATATCTGTGAAGGTGCTGGCGCCAAGTGTACAGTGGGAATTTCAGAAAGAGTGTTGCAGCCAGTTTCAGGGGACAGGGTCACAATAATGAAGGCATAAAGGACATTATAAGGTAGAAAACAGGCCAGTGAAGACACAAATGTAAGTAACTGATGGGGCTGGTCTGGTGCTGCTATGTATTCAAATGCTAAATACTGGCCTCCAAGATCTGCTGGCCCCAAAGGCAGATCCTCACACACACCGTAACTTTTGCTCCCCAACTTAAAACTATTGGTAAATAAAATAGCTACAGCCAATCAGTGGGAAGAATAGAAGAGGCAAAGTTTTAGTTACAAGGCTGGGGGTGGGGGGGTCACAGGTAGGGACCATGAGGAGGAGGAGAGCGAAGGGGGAGGAAGATGGAGAGACAGGGAGGTCTCCATTAGTCATGATGGACCAGGAGCACATGCCGGAGTGAAACGTGCCCCCCCAACACTCACCAGGACAGACTGCCAGAGCAGAAGTAACCCAGGAGAGATTCAAAGGCAAGCACCTGGGGAAGCATAGCTGGGAATCAACAGTCTATGGTATAGAAATATAGATTAGGAGTAAATGAAATCTGTCTTGGTTATTGAGGAGATGACCGGGTCATATTAATAACTAATAGACTTTATTAAAATCTGTTTACAAATAACAACCCCAGCCCTAAATTTGATATCCAAGGTCGGTTTCCAAGGTTTCCATTTCGATATTTGTCCATACAAATTCAAACTTTATTGGTGGGAAACTTGTGGGGAGAAGACAGAGCAGCTCATCTTCTTATTGGTACTTTAGTGAAAACTCAGCGAATCCTTAAATAATTACGGTTGGTTGCCTGATGTAGCTTGTTGTGTCCTGACAGGTATGTGTTTGAAAACACACCATAGTTTTGGGGTGCGTGACACCTTGGTTACTAATTTCCTATAAAGCATTGAGGTTAAAGCTTCTACATTCTGGGAAATGGGCAATCAAAGTATTGAGATTTTGAATAATTCATCCATATCCTGAGGTTCTGCAGGTACAGATTCAATTGGTCACAGACTAAAAGATATTAGGAAACGCGTTTCATACTGAATGTGTCGGGACTTTTTAACCGGTCATTCTCTCCTAAACGGTTTAGTAGAATCACTACCTGCATATCATTCATTCTGCATTTACTATTTAAATTACTCTGGAGATGATTTAAACTATGAAGGATGATTTCACTGGCTACGTGCAAATACTACATCATATTATATAGGAGGCCGAGTATCCGAAGATCTTCATATCCACTGCGATCCTAGAGCCAATTCACCCATAAATACTTAGGGATATCTATATGTTATAGTAAAATAGGACATAAAGCAGTGGAGTGGACCAGATCCTCAGTCCTTAGGTAACTCTCTGTGAAGCCACTTACATTAAGAGCTGGTCTATCTTTTCACGGTCTCAACCTTCTGATCACTACGTGCCCCATGTAGAAAAGGAGAAAGGAAAAAAACCCTTCCTGAAGGCTCACTGGAAAATTCAAAGCAATGTATGTAATGTGCATATCAGAACGCCTGATGAAATGAGTGTTCAATAAATACTAGTTGGAGCTTCTAGTTCCTTCAATTTTATATGAAACTGTAAGCTTTCGCTATAGATGTTTACAATTGCTTTGATTTTTTTTCCTTAAATAGTTATATAACCGATGACCTCCCTGTTGTGCATAGGATAGGTTGATGAGCGTATTAGTCTATCACTTACGTTAGTCTATAATCCAGCATGCATGTCTGGTTCTTGGACTTCCTTTCATGGACACAGATTTTACCTACACACTGCATCCTGTTGTTGTGTGTAAAGTACTAACCTAGTTCTAGTAGAAGCCAGTTGGGATGAGTCAGCACAATGGCCATGCCATCACTTTTAACAGCAATTGCTGAGCATGTCCTGAGACACTGTCCGTCTCAGGGGCTCGAGCTTCATAAACTGTAGTGACTAAAGACTTGTGGTGCAGGGGAAGGCCTCAAGACTTGTAGTACTCCCGAGTTCCTAGGATCTAAATCCATGCAAAGCTAACATTCCAACATTCACTGCATTGGTATGCATGCCCAAATATCTATGTAGTGTGTGTGTGCTTCCCAGTTCCAGGAGAACTGAGCAAAGGGATGGTGACAACAGGGTAGAAAGAGGAATGAGTTACTGTCATATCACATATCAAAATGCTGAAATTTTCAGAGCTAAGTAACCCGGTACTTTGCACTTTTAGTTTGCAAGTACGTCATAAATTAAGCTGTATATCCTTGTTTAACGGATGAGGATACAGTTACAAATGGAAATAGATACATTTTAAAATATAAATTAGCGGGGTTCAATGCAGACAATGCAGATTTTTAAAACCCACAAGTTCCTAGGTATTTGTTTCTATATCTAATCAGGAATCGTAATTTTTGAAACACAAGTCTGTTTTAAAGACATTTTTAACAGGTGTGTGTGTGTACACACGTATGTCACAGTATGCATGTGTATCAGAGGACAGCATGCAAGAGTGAGATCTCTTGTTTCCACAGGGATCAAACTCAGGTCATCAGTGTTGGTGGCGAGCATCTTTTATCTCTGAAGCATCTCACAGACCCTACAGTATTCATCTTTAATTTGCTAACATGGAGTGTTCTTTCCTGTTGTTTCTAAGGCAGCAGCTATTCTCAATTCCCTTCTTTCTAAATCCAGTACTTTCTCAAATCCAGTCGAACTGCACTCTTGAGTCACGTGAGCAGAACAGGAAGAAGGAAAGGGTTGCAGAAAGCGCGGTCCTTCTAAGGAGCCACCGAGCCTGCTGCACTTGGTCCACTGAAAAGATTTTTTTTTTTTTCCTTTTTGAGGTAAAAGGACAATTAAGGTCGACCTCCTTGGCTCAAATTAAAAAAGAGAAAAAGGAGTGTAATGAAGAATCAAACTCCTTCCTCTAGTTTTACAAGTTCAATGGTAATCTAACCGTGCCATTCATTTGCAGAAACCATTAATTTTACTATGTGGCTCTAAGTAGTAGGGCCTCAGCTTTCACTCTCTTACTCTCCCCCTCTTTGGTCTTTGTGTGTGCACCTGTTCGGGGCCACTTTAGCATCCCATTTGTAAAACTTTGGGTAAATCCTCTGGCACTAACCCTGGTGTGATAATACCTCTGTTATTCGGCAGTCTAATTACAAAGGATAACACAGATAAAACAATTCAGTCCTATTTTTTTTAATAGCCGACTTGCCAGTTTCTCCAGGCTCGGGAGAGAGAACCGGACTCCAAACCTTGCTGAATTCAAATTTAATCTGGGTTTGTTCAGCACGTGGAATGTCGGCTCTTCAGAGCAGACCTTTTCATGGCTGGATTTTGGGACGCCAAACTCCTTCTCCTCCCTCGGTCGTTTTTTAATGACGATATTAGGATTCAATTTCTTTATCATAATAAACTTTCATAATACAGTTGGGGCATGTTAAAACATTCCCCGATACCCATTTCAGATAATCGTTGATCCTTTTCTTAGCCACAACAATACAACGATCAAATCTGGAGGTGGCAGGTACTGAAGAGTCACTTTACTTGATGAGCCAGGACGCTGAATGATAAGCTGGTAACATTAACAAAAACGTCTGAGGTTAATATTGTCACAGGGGAGCTCAGTAGAGAAAAAGAAGTTTCACCACCAACACCACCCCGCCGCCCAGTTTAAATAAGAAGCAAGAGAATTATTTCTAGTTCATGTTAAAACCCAAGGAACTCACCATCCCTATAGTATAGAGACGATCCTAGCCTCAGACTACCATGGCATGAGACATCTGGAAGTTTGGGGTACAACCTGGTCTGGTGGAGAGTATTCATAGCTTTTGAGGGCTGACTAAACCTCGCGCAAAAGATGCTGGGGGAATCGGGGGCACTGTGCCACCCGAGGAAAACCTTAGCTACTTCTTAATCCTGTGGGTCTGAAACCCAAATAACTCAAGGGAAACTTAATACATATGTTTCTGATTCGCTTACCCTGCCGGCTTTATCTGACCCGTGTTTCATAGGAGCCGTCTGACACCCAAGACTTCTTCTCCGCCTCCCTTCTAAGCCTTTTATTTCACTGTAGTTAATCATGCTTTCCTGGTGTCCAGCCGATTTGGAAGGGGCAGGGAGGTTGGAGCTTGCCCACTAAAGGTCACATTCACAAACTTGACCGTTCAAAAGCTGCCAACCGGGGTCTCTTTCTCAACAACACACAAGTGGAAAACTGGGGGACATTATCAAACCGAGATGTTTCTGGTTCATGTCACTGACAATCCTGTGGCTGTTTCTGCTTTTCAAGCACTTGACTGCAACACATTACATCACTTTGGAATGTGCATCCAACCCATTATACAGATGGAAACAACAAAGATAGCCTATGGATCTTGTTTTAGAACAAAAACAAAAATAACAAAAACAAAAAAACAAAAAGCCCAAAACCAAAAAAACTCACTGATAATATCTGTTCATGAATTAGAAGGCTTTATTAAAAACAAGAAATCTACCTTAGATCGCAGTAACTTTGGGGGATTTTAATGTTTTAGAGGAAAAAGCTCACTGAGAGTTGAATTCGTGATTGATCCTGGAACTTCTCTAGTGCTGATAAATAGTAAACAAACAAAACAAAACAAAACAAAAACAGTTGTCTGTTTTGGTTTATGAGAGCACAACAGTGGCTTATTTTAACATTTAATGAGCAATTACCATGATCCACGTTCTAGGACAGCCCTGTTTAAGGAGTCCCATTAAGGAGGCCCTTTCTCTCACTCCCAGCACCTTCCCCACCACCCAAGGTCTCACTATGCAGCCCTAATCTTGCTTTCAACTACTAACACACCCGCCTCAGTCTCCCCAGGGCTGGGATGACAGTGTACAACCATATCCAGATGACACTTTATCTTTGACCATTTTCCCCAGTCGGTGGCATGATATTCCATACCTTACAGCTCAAGCATGGCTGCTGTAGCCACCTCTTACACGAGTGTAACACTTTGATTCAAAACTTCATGATTAAAATAACCCATTTTAATGAAGAGTGTAAAATTGCCTACAGAGAACACTCTAAGCTGAATCCTCTAAGACAAGGACTTCTGTGGTCTCTAGTGTGACAGTAGTAGACAGGGTGACAAGTAATGCTAACACGTATAGACTTGGCCACTTGCCTTTATCCAGCATGTCCCTCTCTTCACTGGATGGGGATCTTAAGTTCTTGACCCTCAGGGACCAAGCCAGTGAAGGCAATCTTGACAAACAAAATGTTCCCACCCATTAGAAATAAGGAGATGCCCATATAGGACACCAGAATTTTCTCTATGAGAATATGGCCTTTGGAATACCCCACTGTGAAGATGACAGGAGAATTGCACAGGGTCCACTCTAGCTCTGCTTTTCCTTGCTGTTAGCAAACAGGAGATAGCATGGGTCAGACGGCGACCTATGAAACAGGGTTCTCCATCTTCCCTTGCTCTGGGTGGGACGCTAACAGGACCCACTTAGAGACAGTTTGGATAGCTTTTCCCAGCTCTCTGCTTATCACAGAGAGTCTTAGCCCGTTGGCTTACTCAGTTTCATGGAAATGCCTTCTTTCCCATTTCCATCCCAGACACTGCTAGCTCAGGGGCCTCTTTCATGGAATCTGTGGTAAGAGCTCTGAGATCACTCTGTGGTTTTTCTTCAGCTGCTTCTGAGATACACTGAATGGGGCTGACCTATGCAGCCGACTTTATCTAAGAAGCTATGGCATGTGACGTCCAAGGCAAGGTTAGTAGAGATTTTAAAACAGCATTACTCACTTGCTTCACTAAGTCCCAGGGTTCCTGGGGAGGTAGCTATCCTCTTGTGAGGAAACTTTGTGAAGAGATACTGAAGACTCACTTGGGCAGCCATGTAAAGGATCAGGCTTCCAAACAAATTTTCAGCCCTACACAAATAGTCAGATGGTGACAGCCTTAGCTGGCACGCTGACAGAAATTCATGAGTGAGCCTGAGCTATGTATAACCCTTTCCTCAGTGACTCTGGAGATCCTTATACAAACTGAGAAAGCAAATTATACATATACATATATATATATATATATATATATAGAGAGAGAGAGAGAGAGAGTATAGATATAGAAGTATATATATATGTGTGTATGTGTACATTTATATAGACTTTATATATATGCTTTGTATATATGCTTTATATATGATATATATATACATATATATTTGCTTTGTTTTTATGTTTGATTTACTGAGAAATTTTCAGGTAATTTACATTAATAGCTAACTAAAGCAGAGTTGGGCTGAGTTATACAGAGTCAAGGATGGATACTTAGGGGAAACAAGTTTTCCATAACATTCAGTACATCTTTAAATCATACACTTTCTTCCTGTTCAGGTTGCCTACTAGCAAGCAGTTAATTAGGGTCCAAACTTTCATTTAAGAATAAGTCCTATCTTTTTTTAAATCTGATGATGCCTCACATAGGGTGGGATGCTTGTGTGTGTGTGTGTGTGTGTGTGTGTGTGTGTGTGTGTGTGTGTGTGTGTGTTGTCTTAAAGACTTCTACTGATATTGATTCAAAATAATTCTTTAGCATCATGAAAATTGGAGTTGGGTCACTGGTCCCACTGCATGACTTTAGTCAAGACACCGGCTCTCTGAATTTCAGTATTCTTATTTCCAAAACCACTAATCGCTTAGTCAGAAGTGTCCTGAAGTATGTCACAAATCCAAGACCTGACAATGGTGGTCAGTATGGTTGTATTTTTAAGGACAGGTGCGCGGAACCTCAGAACATCACATAGTAACGTACATGCTCTTTTGACACAAGATGGCCTCTCGGAAGCCTCTGGTGCTTGGCTAATCCACACACGATAGAGAGCAGCAGGAGCATCTTCTGGCATAGATCCCAAAGTGCCAGTGTACCATGCTGTCAGCAGAGAAACACTACGGTTTTGGAGATCACCTATAATGACCAACGATGAATATTTTGCCTGCCATTTCACCATTTTGCTACTTTCTTAGTTAGGGAAGCCTGAGCACAAGGGAGGGAATCAAAACATGTCTGGAAGCCTGTCCTGGGTGCCAAGCAGAGGGTGATGTCAGTTAGGTTTCATAGCTCTAAAGAGGGACATTTCTGGGAACAAAGAAGAAGTAAATAGCTACGATAACTTAGAACATTATATGAAGTTTGGGGTAAGCTACACCAACCCCTGAACTAAGTGTACAGGTTTGGGGAGTCTTGGAGAAGCCAACTGCTACCCAGAAGAAACACAAAGTGAAACCAATCATGTTGTGTAGGAAGACTGAGTTCTTGTCCCAGCACTTACTGATTGTGTGACTTTAAGGAATACGTGATTGGTCAGGAAGCCTCTCAAATGGGCCTTTTAAAAAATCACACCCTGTTCCTAGAAGTATTGAAGCAGTAAATGAGATATAAAGTATTATAAACCACAGAGGAAAGCATCACTCCTGCTGTGCTGTCTAAACAAGGGTGTCCTAAGTTACAGTGACAACAATTGTCAATCTACCTATGACCCAGGTAGCTTGACGAACCCACTCTTGGAAGATGAGCTTTAAGAAGGTTGAAGCAGAGTTTTGTTCTCTTTCAGGGAAACATCTATATCTCAAAGAGGAGTTAGGAAAATACTCCATGGATTCTTTCACCACAGGGAACGCAGAACCCTAAAAAGCAAAGCGTGATTTCAAGAAGACATCTCGTCCGGGCCAATGGATAACTTTTTGTTCCCCGTAACGGGGAGGGCTCTTCACGGAGAGAGACAGTAAGGTCATTATTCATGCTGTAAGCCAGCCCACTTCAACTGCTGGTCTTCACAATGCCTACAAGTGTGAAAAAAAAAAAGAATACAAAAAACCCACTTGCTTCCTTTTTCATGAGTATTGACATTCTTGTGCAGTATTAGGAGAGCTAATTTAGCTTCCAGTTCTAAGAATTTTTGAATCTATAGCCAGTAATTATTGGCATTCAGAGGTACAAAAGAAGAAAACAAAGCCTGCAAATTCTAGCACATTCATGTGGGATTGGGAGCTGAATTAGGATCCTCACACCCCATTGAATGATCAGCCCCCCTATTAGAGCCTTATTAAAATGGTAATGATTATATGCCAGCTATAGGCAGGCAGCCGCACCTGTCAAAAACTACCCGATTATCCTGTTCATTGAACTGTCTGGCTCTTGAATCAGTGTCTCAGGTTTACTCCTCTGAAGTTTTTTTGTTTTTTTGGTTTTTTTTTTCCTGCTCCCCGTCTTAAATAAAAATTTAAAAAGGATACAAGAACAAGCTTTTCCTTGGAGTCCGCAAAACATCTTTATTGTTCTTACACCTTCTCCTTGTTTTCTGTCTTGTGCTGAGGATAGAAAAATGGTAAGGGAGCTATCGTCTCTGGTTTGGGAAAAGGAACAGACAGAAACAGAAGTATAAAATCTCACCCTGCACTGAGAAAAGACAGCATGAACCTGTGGTTTACCTAGAAGCTAGATCATACAGTTTGCAGCACATGCACTACAGTGAAAGGAAAGATTCTTGTTTCTCTGTGTCAGTTACCAGGGCTAGAGAGCCATTGTCTTCACAGACTGAGTTCTCATCCATCCTTGGCTTTTAATGATCCAGAAAAGAACAAGGTGTTTCATCTGAAATCACTATTCTCCTGAGACGAGTCTTATCATTGACTGTAAAGTGTTGTTTTCTTACAAGATTGGAGGAAACGTCTCCTTTGAATCATTTCTTCTATTGGTCTGAGAGGGTCCTGAGGCTGGACATCCTCAGTGGTGCTTGTGACAGATGTGATGAAGGGAGGTAGCCATAGTATTGGAAAGAAGAAAATGAACAGAGGAAAGCAGGGTTTCATTTCTGTTCTTTTGGATGGTGTTGTTGTGGTGTTTTGAATGGGTTTTGCCCCCATAGACCCATATGCTTAAATGCTTGGCACACAGGGAGTGGCACTATTAGGAGGTGTGGCCTTGTGGGAGGAAGTGTGTCCCTATGGGGGGTGGGTTTCGAGGTCTCCTATGCCCAAGCTATGCCCAGTGAGAAGACATAGAACTCTCAGCTCCTTCTTCAGGACCACGTCTGCCTGGACACTTCCATGCTCACCTCCATTTTGATACTGGACTGAACCTCTAAAATGGTAAGCCAGCCCCAATTAAATGTCCTTTATAAAAGTTGCTTTGGTCATGGTGTCTCTTCACAGCAATGGAAATCCTAATTAAGACAGGTGGGTATTGAGTGAGCATGGCTTTCTCTCATTGCTAGCGTACGTTGGCGGGCACCATGAAGAACATTCTGTTTCCCTCAGCAGCTACTGGATTCAGGAAATCTCCATCTTTTTCTACCCACAGGCCTGGGTGATTGTAGGATAGAGCAAGGAGCAATGGGTTTGTTATTTGCTATCGTTTTGCAGGGAAGACGTAGGTCACAAACAAGAGGCAGAAGTAAACTCAAGGTCCTCATACACACAAGAAGGTATTATTATGAGCTTGGGACTTTGTGACCTGACTTAGCTGTAAGTTTAACTTCTACTTCTTTTGATATTACAGCATGAAACCATTCACCACCACATTAACAGACATTGAATTACAGAGACACCATTCCTGTAGCTCCAATGGTGGAATAAACCATCTTTTACAGCAAGTCACGACTCAAATGAGACACTCTTCCTCCGAAGGAGATTTGGTTGTTAGTTGGCCTTGGAGTAGCACGGAGTAGCCTCCCACACCCACTTCCAAATCTACCTGCTCAGTATTTAGAAAGTACCATAAAGAAAACAACTGGTTTGTTTGCACAGATTATCAAAAGGACATCCGAGTGGCCATTATTGCCATGCTGCCCTGGCTCCATGACCTTGGTATAGTATGAACAAGTCTTTACCCTTCTGACCAGAAGCACTTACCCTGATATCCGCGATGGCTCACCATCCCAGTCTCCAACCTTCTGCTTAACACATTCTCTTGGCCGCTCCCACTTCAACCTGTCCCCACAGGTCGAACTTTCCCTCTTAATAATTATTTTCATTTTTAATTATTCGTATGCATGTGTTAGAGTATGTACAGTGCTCAAAGGAGGGCAGAGATGTGGCATCTCTTGGAGCCAGAATTATAGTCAGCTATGAGCCACATAGTGTATGTGCCGGGAACTAATGTGTCTTCTATAAGAACAGCATGAGCTCCTAACCACTGGCCAGTATTTCTGACCCTAAGCCTTGTCTCAGATTTCTGTCTTTGACCGTGTTTCTCCTTGGATCTTTGAGTTCATTTCCTGATCACTGTGAAAGGATATCTGATAGAAATGACTGAAGAGAAGGGGGCTTTTCATTGGGTTTAAAGTCCACCAGGACAAGAAAGGCATGGCCACTGGGTCGCTGCAGCTCTGAGAGATATTGCAGTGAGGTTTCTCACATCCCTGGCACGTAGAAGGCTTAGGTTGTGTCTCTTATCACTTGGACCAGCTTCTTCATGTTCATAATTATGGTTTTATAAGAATTAAATTAAAAAATTAAGCTTAGGTGTCTTTCAAAGTGACAACTGAGTAATGGATATAAACACCTATTAAATTTGTTCTCACTAAATATTTACTATGTATAACTGTTTAAGTAGCTATTTTGCACCCCCTCCTCCAGCTCTAGAGTTACAGTTGCACATCTTTTTATGTGGGGGATTTGAACCTGGGTCCCCATGCTTGCTTAGCTGAGCTATCTCTCAGGTTTACTGTAAGAATTTGGTAGACAAATCACCACTTTACTAGTTCACTGCTAAAGTATACTTTCTTAAGGATTAGTACAGTTACTAAAATGTATTTTTAAAAGCTATTCTAAATTGAATTATGTATGTTCATTTAATACATTGATTATTTTCCTCCTCCTCCTCCCCCTCCTCCTCTCCCTCCTCCTTCTCCTCCTCCTCTTTCTCTTCCTCCTCCTTCTCCTCCTCCTCCTTCTCTTCCTCCTCCTCCTCCTCCTCCTCCTCCTCCTCCTCCTCTTCTTCTTCTTCTTCTTCTTCTTCTGCTTCTGCTTCTGCTTCTGCTTCTGCTTCCGCTTCTGCTTCTTCTATCTTAGTTTTATTTTCATCCACTCATCCAGTAGTTGGAAAATGACTTACTTTAAAGAAAGAAGCCATCAACGAATTAAAAATTGAATATGATAAGCTGGTGCGTACATTGGGAGATGATTTGATTTCACAGCACCTCCTTGAAATATGAGTGAGGACATACAATTACACATTAAACATAGTAGTCTTCACTAAGGGAAACATTGGTCAACAAATAAGAACCCTATCATTTTTATATAGATTGTATGTTAAGAGTTTGAAGTTATGAATACTTTTAATTTTAATTTTAGCAGAGTGTGGTGGTGCACACCTTACCCCAGCACAAGGAAGACAGAGGCAGGTGAATTTCTTAGTTTGAGGCTAGACTGGTCTACAGAGTGAGTTCTAGGACAGCCAGAGCTACACAAAGAAACCCATATCAGACAAGAGAGAGAGAAAGAGAGAGAGAACTGTTAATTTTATTGTAGAATAGAAACACCAGTCTCAATTATTAAATCAAAGGCAGTAATCTGAAAAAAAAATGTATTGACCTAGTTTCTACAAGTACCTAAAATTATATAGAAAGTAGTTTTAAAAATAAGGAAATACAAATTAATGTCTACTCTTTTTAAACAGCAGCACTCTACAGATGGTCCCCTGGCCAACATTTTCTCTCTCATTTTCATAATATGGGCTGGAAAATGTCTCAACCAAATTAAGCTAATGGAGGCCAGTGTGTGCGGCATTCATTTGAAGAGCAGGGAGAAGATAGAGGAAAGACAGGTAATGATTTGTGACAGGGGCCCCTAAATTTGATTTGAACAATTCAATTATGCATTTTAAAGTCCCCCCCAATGAAATGTGCCAAACAGCCCTCCATTCTTTCCGCACGCAGATGGGACAATTCCTGCTCGCAGTAGTAATCCCCCATTACCTTCTCGGTAGCATGCACTGGATGGTAAGACAAAACAAAGCCAGCCTCCAAAAGTACATTCACAGCCTGATTTTTGTATATTTCTTGTAATTTTGGTTTGGTCTTGAACGGGGGCCTCAAGCTTCATATATCTTTGCTATCCAGAGCCCCAAGGCAGGGGCCAGGGGGCTGGTGTCTTACTGTCACATATACCAGGCCATGCTCACAGGCCAACCCCAGGCTTTTGGTAGGCAGGCTTACCCCTAGATCCAGTGAGCTGATGATGAATGGCTGTGAAGGCTTTGTGATTGCTCAGGCTCCTTTGTAGGTCTGGACAATGGAGGAGGACATACGTCTGGCTCAGGAGAGCAACGGATAAAACTGCTAGGCAAGGTGGAGGGCTCCTGCCGACGGGACCACTTGTTGACATTGAAAGAATTTCACAACAAGTGAGCAGAGACAGAAACCATTCTGTTTGGGGGAGCTATTAGCTGCAACATGTGGCACCGGAGTGGTCGCTCCTCATGTGTTTGCCCACTAATGAGCTCTGAATGGCCATTAAACTGGGCTGCTATAGGCCCAGAGCCACCGGGACAATGGCATGCATGAGTACCTTCCGCTGTTGCTATTGGCTGGCCCAGGGAAGAAACAACTGGTCTCACTCAAAATTAAACAGAGTTGACAGTAGAGTTAGATGATCATTAATTAGTGTTTGTGGGCAGACGAAGACTCATAGCCATTTCTGATGACAAGATAGGCCAGCGTGACTCATTTCGAAGCATAATTCGAGGCTGGTTCTGCCCTATTTCTGGAGCCATGTGGAATGGTAGCCAAAGGATTTTTAGACAGGGTCAGATAATTCACACAAACCATGTTGAGGAGGACAGAATCTTTTTAGAGGAGGTTTGGGACAGGGAATTGGCAAGGCTTTTGGTGAGAAGGAAATGAGCTGAATATGGAATAAGTCTTGGGTCGGGGGAGGCATGTGATAAGCAGTTCAAAGTCCGGGACTGCACTGCTGGTTGGCTGGGTTTGAGCATCTTCTTGGAGTTAGAGACTCCGTTTCCCCACAGAGAACGAGACAATAATCCCCGTGCCAGTTTCGGAGCTGTGTGAGCTATTTGTCTCATTGGTGTGACAGGTGCCCAATAAGAGCAAATTAAGAAAGGAATGGTTTAACTTTGCCCCACAGTTACAGGGCACAGTACATTATGGTGACAGTGCTATTGTGACAGGAGTTTGAGACAGCCAGCTAAATCATATCCATAGCCAAGAAGCAGCGAGCAATGGACGTGTATGCCCATCTAGATTTCTCCTTTGTATTGAGTCCAGGATCTCAGGGTATTGAGTAACACCATACACATACAGGGTGGGTCTCTCCACCTCCATCAATCTAAACCAGATAACCCCTCACAGATGAGCCCAGAGGCTTATCTCTTCAGTGAGTCTAGATTTTCACCAAATCGATAATCAACTGACATCGCAACAGGGTTATCACAAAGATCTAAGGGAAGACCTTGTAATTTGTATTATGTGACACAGGTTTGTCGTTTTCCCAATGCATAGTATGCATAGAAATGATATCTATATCGGATAGGGTAGTCTCCCAACGTACAGAAAAATACACGTAAAGATGGTCTAACGAAAGGTCATATTTAAATATTCTCCCCACACATTTCATTTTGAAAGGAATGATTAACACGTCATAACACCTTAGATGAACTCAGTAAAAAATTAATTTCCTTTTATTTTCTAGTCATGTACACAGTGTGCTTTCATTATAGTCTCCCCTACTACCTTCCTTCCATTCCCTCTGGAGCTACTAAACACAGCTCCCTCCCAACTTCATGTTCTTTATCTTTTCCTTTAAATTTAATAACTAGCTGAGACCAGTCAGTGATATCTACATGTGTGTGGGTGTGGTCCTATTCACTTTGGAAGGGGAGCCTATCAGCAGCCATACCCTACCCCCACACCCATAACATGTTATTCTCTCTTCCCAACAACCGTCACCTACCAATAATATTTCCTCAGTTGGGGTTGGAGGATGGGAGTCTGAGAAACGAGTCCCCACCCATGCTGGCATTTTGTCTGGTTTGACCTTGTGTAGGTGACCACAGCTACTACAAGTTCATATAATCGCCATAGTCCTGTAATGTCCAGAAGTCAATATTTCACATCTTCCTCCTCGTCTGCTGGATTTTTACATTCTTTCTGCTTATTTTTTCAAAATATCCCTTGAGATCTGTGTGGGAGGATGTTGATATAGTTGATCTTTTTTCGTCTGAACCCTTAAAGTCACATACTATACACTTTCCCCAATTCCCCATGAGGCTATGACCTCCCCTGCCATGGGCCTTTAAACCTTCTTCCAAAGATCAGACCTCACATCGAATCAGAAAGTGGCTGGTTACTCCCATTGCCTTCATAGCACTATGGCACCAATGGGCACACCTGTAAAGCACTCAGAGCCCAGTGCTGGGTAAGACTATTGATTATATGACATTTTTCTCTCCAAGTAACTTGTATATCATCCTTACTTAGCACTGTGAAAACCAGGAAGAGAGCCTCCTAGTCAGTTTTAAATTGATTTCTCTGTTTTGTAATGGATATTTTGTCGAAAATTTTATAATAACTAATGTGCCACAAATCGATTTACTACAACCAAAGTGTGTGGTATCTTCAGTTCTTACCACCTAACTATGGAAGGCAACAAGAACAACAGCAATACATTTAGTTGGTTTTGAGACCTCCGGGGCCTCCACAACTGATCAGTAGCTCATAGACAAGGATCCCATGTCGCTCATAGACAAGGATCTCATGTCTGGAACTGAGAATTTTATTTAATGATCTATGTGTTATAGGAGCTCTGTTCATGCATGCAGAAAACCTTTGTTCAAACTTTCTTTTTTAAGTTGTTTTTTAACTACCCTATAAACTAGTGTGTGTTCTATAAGGCTGCATACATCCTCAGTTTTGGTTAAACTACAACCTACTTCTTCTCTGCCATCCCCCTGTCTCCATCTTGGAGGAGATCAGAGAAGAAATAACTAAAATGAGGAATGCATGTAAAAGTTATACAGAAACTTCTAATTTTGTAACACAAATAAAAGGTACAGTTGGTATGGGACAGAACATGTGTGATACGAAAGAACTAGAGGCAAGGGAATCCTAGAGGTTAAGTGTATTTTTAAGTCATTTCTTTAATGTTTATTTCATGACAGCCTCTTGGAAACAATATCAGCAAGATCAAGTGGAGAACAACATCATGAATCATGATTGTCATAAAATTAAAGTCTTTTTTTTTAGAAAATAAGAAAACTTCACAAGTACAACCTTGATATCAAAAGTTTTCTTATGCTGATCACTTCTAAATCTCTACCTCAAAATTTACCTGCTCCCCTGTGATCTATATCTAAAATACAAACTTAATAAACCTACATGGATATTTCACACCTATTTCAGAATTAGTACTTCTAAAATAGTTACACTGGTTGTCTAATAAACTACTCAAAGATTTGGTGGCTCAAAACAAAAAGTATTAAAATTGTATATAATATGTGGGCTGGCAATTTGAGGTGGGCTCAGCTGGGTGTTTCTTATGGTGTTGGCTAAATTAACTAATGGGTTTGTGATCAAGATCTGGCTGGTCCAAGGATGGATTCAATTAAGATGACTTGTCTCTCCTCTGTAGATACTATTATCCCACTGTAGGCATGCTTAGAGTATTTCACATGGAAACTTCATGGGGTGTGGGCATTGTCTTAGGGTTTTACTGATATGAACAGACACCATGACCATGTTTTGTAAAGGACATCATTTAATTGGGGCTGGCTCAGGGATTCAGTCCATTATCAGGAACATGGCAGCATCCAGGCAGACATGGTGCAGTTGGAGCTGAGAGTTCTACATTTTAGCTTCCAGGCAGCTAGGAGGAGGGTCTTAAAGCCATGCACACAGTGACACACCTACGCCAACAAGGCCACGCCTACTCCAACAAGACCACGCCTTCTGATAGTACCACTACCTGGGCTGGGCATATATAAACCATCACAGGTGCTGAAGACTTCTTGAGGCCTAAGCTTAGAACTGGGGTAGCATGGACCCCAGTGGTTGGATAAGAGGAAATGAAAAGACTCCGCATTAAATATAGATTTGGGCCTGGATCATAACCGTTACCAGCTAGTCTCCATCTAGAGTGTTAAGCTCTATACCAACTTTTGATTGCTACGTACATATTGTCACAGATTTAGCAGCATCACTTGAAAACATCATTTATTACCTCATACTTTGTGTATATCAGAAGTCCACATATAATCTGGGTATGGTGGCTCATGTCCATAAACTTAAAGCTTGGGAAGCTAAAACAGGAGGATTTCTGTAAGTTCAAGATCAGAGCTACACAGTGAGTTCAAATCCAGCCTGAGATATGTAGTAAAGGCTTATTCCCCTCATCTATCCACCAAAAAGAAGTCTAAGTCTAGATAAGATTCTTTGTGCAGAGTTTCAGAGGGCTGAGATTAGGAGCGCTATCCTAATAGCACTTTCTGGACTTAAGAGTCTCAGTACACATGACCACGGACAGAGTCAAATTCTTTATCGTTATAAAACTGAGGTCCTTCTTTTCTCACCAGCCATCAATGAAGGGACCACTTTCCTCACTGAAGACCATCTGTTGTCCTTCCACAAGGTAATCTCCAAAAACTTGCAGACAAAAATCTAGCTGACTTCCATTCTTTCCTGCCCATAGCATGCTAAGACAGTCTTCCACGAACCATCAATATACAAGTGACCCTATGTACCGGCTGGTTGTGTGTTAACTTGACACAAATTAGAATCATCAGAGAGGAAAGAGCCTCAGTTGAGCAAATGTCTTCATGAGATCCAGGTATAAGGCATTTTTCAATTAGTGCTCAATGAGGAGAGGGTCCAGCTCATGGTCTATGTGGTATCCCTGGGCTGGTGGTCCTGGGTTCTATAAGATAGCAGTCTGAGCAAGCCTCCTCTGCATCAGCTCCCTGCATCAGCTCCTGCCTCTGGGTTTCTTCCCTGTTTGAGTCCCTGTCCTGACTTTCTCTGATGATGAACAGCAATGTGGAAGTGTCCCTTTCCTCCCCAACATACCATTTTGGTTATGGTATTTCATCGAAGCTAGAGGAACCTTAACGAAGACACCCTAGAATCATCATTTGGTAGGTAAAGCATAAGACAATCAAAATAAAGCTAGATTGACGAATGCTAGATATTACTAATGGAGATATGAAAAGATGACCCACAAAATAGAGAACTCAGAAACAAACATGTGCGTGCGTGTGGTTCATGTATGAGCAGGCATGAGTGACTCAAAGCACACATGTGGAGTTAAGATGATTTCCAGGGGTCTATTATCTTCTCCCACGGTGCACTCTGAGATCCAAACTCAGGTTTTCAGGCTTGACTAGAATCACTTTCCTCTGTTAAATCGTCTCAGTGGCCCTGGGCATCTCTAAGTATGAATCACTAATCTAAATTCTCACAACATCCTAACCCAGATTCTATGCTGTTGATGTGAATGCCTGTTGAGTAGGAGCACTTCCCAGCAGCCTTGGGGTTTGGAAGGTTATTTCTGGAAGGAAGGGGCGTTGGGTGTTGAATTTTTTTTCTTTTTATTTTTCTCTCATATATTACATCCTACTGTAGTTTCCTCCCTCCCCTTCCACACTCCCTCCTCCTCCACGTCCCCTTTCTCTCAGACTCACTCCTCCTTCACCTCCCCTCAGAAAAGAGCAGGCCTTCCAGTGACATCAACTAACAGCACTGCAAGCTACAATGCAACCAGGCACACATTCCCACATTGAAGCTGGATGAGGCAACTCAGTGGGAGGAAAAGGGTCCCACTAGACAAACGGTTCAGAGACAGCCCCCACTCCCACTGTTAAGAGTCCCACAAGAACACCAAGCTACATGACCACAACATAGGCAGAGGACCTAGGTCAGACCCATCCAGGCTCCCTGACCTCTATGAGTCCACTTGAGTCCTGGTCACTGGATTCTGTAGGACATGTTCTTGTGGAGTATTTACACAATGGAATATTACTCAACTGTAGGATGATGTCACAGGTGAGGCAGGTACAGGATAGAAGGAGGCCTGTCATTGGAGGAGAAGGAAGGATGGGCGGGAGAGAAGTTTGAAGGAAGAGGAGGAGACTAGGAGAGAAAGAAGGAGACAGGAGAGGCGAGGGTGAGAAGCCATGGCAGGTGATGTTAAGATTCCACTCTGTGTATTTACAGGTTGTTATTATTGTTTCTAAGGGATGGATGGTACCAGGCTTTGTATGTTTAAGTGGGCAATTATATCTCATCAATTGGGTCAAAGATTATTGTGTTGTGTGTTCTTTTATGTGAGGGTTTGAGTGTAGGAAAGTGTGTGGCGGCAAGAGACACTGGGCCGCCAAGGTGTGGGGATGTGTTTCCGCCAAGATATCTAGCAGATATCTTGGGACACTACAGTCCAGAGCTAGCGGGGTAAAAGACAACTTTATTCTTTTATTTTTATATTTTTACAACAACACTCAACTGTCAAAAAAATTGACATCATGAAATTTTCTGGCAAATGGATGAAACTAGAAAAAAAAATCATCCCGAGCGAGGTAACTCAGACTCAGAAAGACAAGCATGATATATACTCACTTATAAGTTGATATCAGCAGTAAAGGATAATCATGCTACAATCCACAGATCCAGGAGGCTAAGTAACAAAGAGGGTTTAGAAGTGGATGCAACTACTGAATTCCTTCTATGAAGCCACAATTACTCTTATACCTAAACCACACAAAGACCTAACAAAGAAAGAGAACTTCAGACCAATTTCCCTTATGAACATCGACGCAAAAATACTCAACAAAATTCTGGCAAACCGAATCCAAGAGCACATCAAAACAATCATCCACCATGATCAAGTAGGCTTCATCCCAGGCATGCAGGGATGGTTTAATATACAGAAAACCATCAACGTGATCCATTATATAAACAAACTGAAAGAACAAAACCACATGATCATTTCATTAGATGCTGAGAAAGCATTTGACAAAATTCAACACCCTTCATGATAAAAGTCCTGGAAAGAATAGGAATCCAAGGCCCATACCTAAACATAGTAAAAGCCATATACAGCAAACCAGTGGCTAACATTAAACTAAATGGAGAGAAACTTGAAGCAATCCCACTAAAATCAGGGACTAGACAAGGCTGCCCACTCTCTCCCTACTTATTCAATATAGTTCTTGAAGTTCTAGCCAGAGCAATCAGACAACAAAAAGGAGGTCAAGGGATACAGATCGGAAAAGAAGAAGTCAAAATATCACTATTTGCAGATGATATGATAGTATATTTAAGTGATCCCAAAAGTTCCACCAGAGAACTACTAAAGCTGATAAACAACTTCAGCAAAGTGGCTGGGTATAAAATTAACTCAAATAAATCAGTAGCCTTCCTCTACACAAAAGAGAAACAAGCTGAGAAAGAAATTAGGGAAATGACACCCTTCATAATAGACCCAAATAATATAAAAGTACCTCGGTGTGACTTTAACCAAGCAAGTAAAAGATCTGTACAATAAGAACTTCAAGACACTGAAGAAAAAGAAATTGAAGAAGACCTCAGAAGGTGGAAAGATCTCCCATGCTCATGGATTGGCAGGATTAATATAGTAATAATGGCCATATTACCAAAAGAGAACTACAGAATCAATGCAATACCCATCAAAATACCAATCCAATTCTTCAAAGAGTTAGACAGAACAATTTGCAAATTCATCTGGAATAACAAAAAACCCAGGATAGCTAAAACTATCCTCAACAATAAAAGGACTTCAGGGGGAATCACTATCCCTGAACTCAAGCAGTATTACAGAGCAATAGTGATAAAAACTGCATGGTATTGGTACAGAGACAGACAGATAGACCAATGGAACAGAATTGAAGACCCAGAAATGAACCCACACACCTATGGGCACTTGATTTTTGACAAAGGAGCCAAAACCATCCAATGGAAAAAAGCATTTTCAGCAAATGGTGCTGGTTCAACTGGAGGTCAACATGTAGAAGAATGCAGATCTATCCATGCTTATCACCCTGTACAAAGCTTAAGTCCAAGTGGATCAAGGACCTCCACATCAAACCAGACACACTCAAACTAATAGAAGAAAAACTAGGGAAGCATCTGGAACACATGGGCACTGGAAAAAAATTCCTGAACAAAACACCAATGGCTTATGCTCTAAGATCAAGAATCGACAAATGGGATCTCATAAAACTGCAAAGCTTCTGTGAGGCAAAGGACACTGTGGTTAGGACAAAACGGCAACCAACAGATTGGGAAAAGATCTTTACCAATCCTACAACACGTAGAGGCCTTATATCCAAAATATACAAAGAACTCAAAAAGTTAGACCCGTAGGGAGACAAATAACCCTATTAAAAAATGGGGTTCAGAGCTAAACAAAGAATTCACAGCTGAGGAATGCCGAATGGCTGAGAAACACCTAAAGAAATGTTCAACATCTTTAGTCATCAGGGAAATGCAAATCAAAACAACCCTGAGATTTCACCTCACACCAGTGAGAATGGCTAAGATCAAAAACTCAGGTGACAGCAAATGCTGGCGAGGATGCGGAGAAAGAGGAACACTCCTCCATTGTTGGTGGGATTGCAGACTGGTACAACCATTCTGGAAATCAGTCTGGAGGTTCCTCAGAAAATTGGACATTGAACTGCCTGAGGATCCAGCTATACCTCTCTTGGGCATATACCCAAAAGATGCCCCAACATATAAAAAGACACGTGCTCCACTATGTTCATCGTAGCCTTATTTATAATAGCCAGAAGCTGGAAAGAACCCAGATGCCCTTCAACAGAGGAATGGATACAGAAAATGTGGTACATCTACACAATGGAATATTACTCAGCTATCAAAAACAACGACTTTATGAAATTCGAGGCAAATGGTTGGAACTGGAAAATATCATCCTGAGTGAGCTAACCCAATCACAGAAAGACATTCATGGTATGCACTCATTGATAAGTGGCTATTAGCCCAAATGCTTGAATTACCCTAGATGCCTAGAACAAATGAAACTCAAGGCGGATGATCAAAATGTGAATGCTTCACTCCTTCTTTAAAAGGGGAACAAGAATACCCTTGGCAGGGAAGAGAGAGGCAAAGATTAAAACAGAGACTGAAGGGACACCCATTCAGAGCCTGCCCCACATGTGGCCCATATATATACAGCCACCCAATTAGACAAGGTGGATGAAGCAAAGAAGTGCAGAAGTGTAGATCGCTCCTGAGAGACACAGCCAGAATACAGCAAATACAGAGGCGAATGCCAGCAGCAAACCACTGAACTGAGAATAGGACCCCCGTTGAAGGAATCAGAGAAAGACTCGAAGAGCTTGAAGGGGCTCGAGACCCCATATGAACAACAATGCCAAGCAACCAGACTTTCAGGGACGAAGCCACTACCTAAAGACTATACATGGACTGACCCTGGACTCTGACCTCATAGGTAGCAATGAATAGCCTAGTAAGGGCACCAGTGGAAGGGGAAGCCCTGGGTCCTGCTAAGACTGAACCCCCAGTGAACTAGACTGTTGGGGGAGGGCGGCAATGGGGGAGGGTGGGGGAGGGAACACCCATAAGGAAGGGGAGGGGGGGGGGGATGTTTGCCCGGAAACCGGGAAAGGGAATAACACTCGAAATGTATATAAGAAATATTCAAGTTAATAATAATAATAATAAAAAAAAGTGGATGCAAGCATCTTCTTGGGAATGGGAAATCGAATAGATTTTTGCAGGTGTCCTGTAGGCCAGTGGGAAAAAGAACAGGAGGGATCAGGAGGTGGGGGCATGAAGGGAGAGAACACTGAGAGATACAACCAGAAACCGGGGGGGGTATTTCAATAGTGAGGTATAAATCTAGCGCAATGGAAACTACAGGGTGACACTAGCTACAACTGTTAGTAATGGGGGACATGAGCCTGAACCAGCTATCTTCTCTCACGTGGAGGGATTGGGACACCAACCCAGACACAAAACTTACGGGTTGCCATGGCTGCAGGATGTGCTGGGACCAGAGCGCAGCATCAGAGAGGCCAGAGAGACTTCATCCAGCAACCGATGGGAGCAGATGCAGAGTCCCACAGCCAAATACAAGGCAGAGCCAGGGAGTCCTGAGGAGGAGGGGGAGGAAGGATCGGAGAAGCCAGAGGGGAAGCTAATTTTTAATTCACCTTATTTAAAACAAAGCAATGAAGACATTGGACAAAGTATATGGTTATTGCTACAGAGGAGGTAAAGATCAGTACAGTATTTTAAAAGCCTCTTAATGTTTGAAATATTTTATAATTAAACTAGATTTGTAAAAGGTCGCTGACACTTCTGACTGGTGCAAACAGAGGGGAGAAAAACCTGAAATCTCTTGACCTGAGATAACACAGTTAGCTACTGCTTTGTTGTCTCCTTGAAACATTTGTGGCTGTAGGAAGTGAATAATTTGAATTTAAACTTGGTTTGTGCACTTGGGAAGAGAGACTGGCAAGGATTTTATTTATAAACAGCGCCGATATTCTAGAAGCATCAATAGCAAATACGCAAATAGATTGAAAGTGGCCAACCCCAGGTAGCCCTACTTGGCCATCCTTACATTTCCAAAAATGGCTGAAAGGGCCAGGTACCCCAGGGAATCCTTGGTTGTTACCACCACTTCACTTACATTGGCTACCAGGAGACTTGGCACTGCCTTCGACACCTTAGAAGGCTGACAACTTTAATGTGGTTCCGGCTTCTCATCGGAAAGTAATGCAATTTCACTCTGGTTAATCTACCAAGTCCCTCAGGCCGAGCATTCGACTGCCCTTTCCAAAATGAAATGCCGCTTAAATTTGTTTTTTTTTTTATTGGATTTTTTTTATTTACATTTCAAATGTTATTCCCTTTCCTGGTTTCCCATCCATAAGCCCCCTTCCCCAGCCATTCTCCCTTTCCACTTCCCTGCCCTGACATTCCCCTACACTGGGGGCTTGAGCGTGGTAGGACCAAGGGCTTCTCTTCCCATTGGTGCCCATCAAGGCCATCCTCTGCTACATATGCAGCTGGAGCCATTGGTCTGTCCATGTGTACTCTCTGGGTAGTGGTTTAGTCCCTGGGAGCTCTGGTTGGTTGGTATTGTTGTTCTTATGGGGTTGCAAACCCCTTCAGCTCCTTCAATCCTTTCTCTAACTCCTCCAATGGGGACCCCGTTCTCAGTTCAACGGTTGGCTGCTATCATTCGCCGCTCTATTCATTAGCAAATAATCAGTAAGATTCGCCGGGTCATGCTGAGAAACAAGCTGGGCATGGTTTCTAGGCTACAAATTAGGGGTAGGGAGACAAGCTGGAAGGGACGAGGCTACATCAGGGCGGTTTGGGCAAATGCAGTCCTATATATAAAATAAATGATTAACAGTCAAGAGAAACCAAGCTCAGTGTCCCTGTTCCTTTCCCCTGGAACTTTTGCTGTCTTCATTTTGATAGTTACTCGGGTTGTTTCTTGATTAGAGTATCCCATTGGGTCCCTAAGACTCTTGATGAAATACAGACCCAGTCCTTGGCATGCCACAGACCTCACGATCTGGCCTCTGAAACTCAAACTGTATATAATTCTGATAGCCATGCACACGGCTGCAATCTCTGCAGGCAACATCCTCTCTTGAGGAAAGGCCACCTGTCCTTTGATACCCAGCCCTTCACATCCTCAGGGAGTCTTCTCAGATCTGCCCAGTGAGCTCGCACATATCATCCATGGTCCCCTGACTGCCTGTGCATGCTTCTCTCCAGCACTCACCGTGCAGAGCTTGCTCATTTCTGATGCCCTTGTGTTTCCTACTCTGCTCCTGAATTACTGGATTCAACTATAAGGAGAAAGAGGCTAATGAACCTTTGGAGTCCTCGGGCTGGGAGGTGGTGGCTTGCTGCTCTCTGGCATTCTAAGATAGCTACAGTCTGGGAATTTGGCTTGACTTGCCATTTTTGTTGAGGAACAGACTGGGAAAAATGTGAGCAAGTGAAATTTTGACCTTGCACTGCCCTCTTGGACAGTTACCCTCGTCTCCTGAAAGCAGAGTCCTACGGAGGGGTGGACAGTGTTGTTCCCACATCCAAAGTCCCTGCACCTCTAAAGAATCTCCTGCCAACATCCAATCAATGGTTAGCCCCAAGGAAAACAAAATTTTGGTGTGATTTCAGGGAAGGCAACCAAGAAAGGCATTTGGGGTTCAAGTCTTCACACATTCCTTAATTCATATCAAATTAAACAACCCCATTATCTTGCATGCAAAAATTGTCCCACCCAGTCTGGGGAATTGAAAGGGAGCTCACATAATTTGAGTTTTCTTCTTTTAAAGCTGCAGTTCTCAGAATGTGGTCATGTTCAGAGCCATTTTTTTTTTATTGTCCCAACTACGGAGTCCTACTGTGAGCGACTACAAGGAGGTAAAGGACATCATATCGTTCAATATCTTACAATGCATAGAATGACCACAACCCCCAGCAACTACCCTGCAGTCTCAAATGTCAGGAACATTAGGATTGAGAGACTCTGGGGAAAGCAAGTGAAGTTTAATATGAGGCACTTAGAATATGTTAAACTTTATAATAATAATAATAATAATAATAATAATAATTTTTTTGTTTCTATATACTGTGGGATTCCTCAAATGTGTGTCTCACGGCCCTCATTTTGTGAATAATTACATTGACTTTGGGAATGGAAATACCAATCCCAATCAGGCTTCCTATATGTTTAATCTATTACAGATCCCTTTTCAATAGATAATTTGTAATAATGAACCACAGATCCAACTCCAGTGCTTCTGCTCCCCAACAGAGCAAGTCACTTACCTTCTCAACCCCTCGGACTCTTTATACATTTACCTTTTTGAATGAAAAGAGAAAAGCAAAAGACTTGAATATGGACACCTTACACATTGAAAATTACAATAGAATGTTATGAGTCCACGGCCAATCAGATTCAGTGCAGTGGGAGACCAAAAGCTTGAACCTCCCTTTCACTCTTTGCTTAAATTCCCCTGCCATTAACCCCAGAGCAGAGCTATCTAGCCCGGGGCATGTCCTTTAGTTTGTTTATCAATCAGGGTTCATGGAAGTGACTCTGTGTTTACTCAGGGAGCAAAGAAAACTTGCAAACTTTTCGGTGTGGGGAGGAAGGCACCCCCGAACCCTCAGAGAGCACTTGTTTGGTCCTGGCATAACTGTGTCTCCATGACGTGTTGGGACCATGTTGATAAGAACTGAACACCACCCTTCAGTTTCACCGATGAAGTCCCCCAAACACGCTGTGGAGATGCCATTTCTTTCTAGGCCGTTGCCTGTTACCATGGAAAAAGAAAAAAAAAATGGGAAAAAAATAACCTCTAAATGACTAATTTCGAAATCAATTTCCCCTGTTCTTCTCTCTCCTTTGCCCGGGTGCTGTGGAGGCAAATGTTTTCAGAGTGACCTGAGTTGTAGAATTGCGTCTGAGCTGTGAGTCATTATTAGGCGATCTTTTCGCACAATCATCTTGAGGATCTATTTGCCTCCAACCTGAAATTTCAAGAGCGTCTTATGAGAGTATTTGCCCCACCCCCACTACCCCAAATACAGCTGAGCAAAGCCTCCAGATGGATGTTAAGAGTCGTGAGCTATTTTCATTCCTCTGGAACGGGATGCTTTAAAAGGGCATCTCAGGAAAATAAAAATCTCTGTAAATGTGATTGATTTCTAATTAGAACACGCAGAAAAATTAGTGAATTTTTCACAAAGGAGTCCAGCCTTGGAACCGACTTGTGAAAATACTCTTGTTTCCCACCTTTGAGAACTGCTTTAAGAATGAATTAAATAATAAACTAAGGGGATATTTGGGATATGTTACAGAATTAATGAAGTGACTGACATATTAAGTGCTTACTTTAAAAGGCATCTATCGGACTCCAAGGATCGGTTCAAATGTGCAAGGCTGCCTTTATGAACTGACAAGGACATCTTCTAATACTACCGCCTGTATTCAGATTTTCCTAGTGTGGGCGGATTCACTCTTAGAAAGCATGAACGTGGGACAAGTTTCTCCAGAAAGTATAGGTCTTTCGATCTAGGAAATTTGGGGAGCAACATTAACACGATTTCAGTCATAGAAGGCTCTGGACTTGGTATTTGGGTTATAAAAGAACATCAGCGGAACAATTGATCAGCCTGTGGGCATAACTTTGCACACTGATAAGGATGGCCAAGCGGAGCAAATTTTGATTGCCTAAACAGGGGGTGCTGACAAGGGTGTCCTTCACCTCCTGAAAGGTACCTGCGTTTGCCAAGATCTCATAGGAATTCCTAGAAAAGCCCAGCTGTTTGTAGACACAGAGATGCGCCCTTCCCTCCTTTAGGCTCCAAATCTCCAACGCCAGAAGCACTGGCAGTAAAAATCGTGACGATGATGTCAGTATTTGGGCTTCGCCAACAAAGCCCTCCAATCAATCCAAGTGATAGCATAGGTTCCATGCAGGTACAAACCACACTCAGAGACTCAGCAGCACAGATGTCTTAGGACCTGCCATCACTGAGAGGCCCCCTCGTGTAGCATTGCCACTTACCTCTTCTGATCTTCACTCTAAGGGACGACATGTTGACCCTTGTTTCACAGTTGAGCATAATAGTTGAGAAGGCTGGAGGTTGATGAGATCGTATTACTGGTGTGAGTCTGACTTCAAAGCCAAACGTGCCCAACTCTCTACAGGACCTCATGCTCACAATATCACGTTGTCCCCAGTTCAGTTTGGTTCTTCTTGTCTGAGAATTGTGAGCTCTCAACGATTCAGTGGAAGGTGCAGGTGTGGATCTAAACAAACTACGTGCTTAATCGTTCTCAAACTTTGTCTTGGCTTTGGAACAATGGCTGCCATCGTCGATAGGCCACAGGCTAAGTGGCAGAGCCTTTGTTTGGGTTTCCTTTCTGTTTCCTCCTTGCAACCATCCAATGGAGCTGGTATTTTTGTCTGCTTATTGTCGAGCTAAGGAAATGGGAATACTCTTTTGTATGCGTGATTACCGTCTATCACGAGTAGATTGGGTAGATACATAATGTCATTTGAGAGTTACGTAAAGAATATGAATTTCAGAGAAGTGGGCAGAATTGTTGTAAGTAAAATAATCTCTCAGCAAATTAATATTTCTAGTCAATGCTGAAACTAAACAGGTTTGTTCCATTTTCAGAATAGGCCTGCATGCATGCCTAGCTGATACATTAAGACAAAACAGAAGCTGAGATGAGCTAGAGGGTTTCATTTAATCTTAAGGAATTTATTTATAAAAGTAATTATGGACTAGTGTTTGCTTCTCTCAGCTATGTCTTGTGCAGGCAGCCTAGGTACAGCTCTGATTAGTAAATTCAAGCCTCGGCCTTTCAAAACTTTACTTCCCAGCTGATTAGCCTTGTGATCTTGGGGTACATAAGTTCACTGTCCTTGTGTATCAAACGAATCTCGGAATGACTTCCTGCTGAGTCTTTTCTGAATTGCCAATCAGAGGACAGTGGAATGTTAAGTTCTATGGCATGGTTTATTTTTTAATTCAGGAGAATAAATTTATGATGGTGAAAAGATAGTGTTTTTTTTTAACCCCAGAGCTTTGAAGGAATCCATGCCTACACACAAATGTTACACTAAGCCTGTCATTACACGTGAGCGGATATGGTCTTCTCCCCTCCCTTAACTGGGAAAATCTAGATGATGATATCATGATTTCTCTCTCTCTCTCTCTCTCTCTCTCTCTCTCTCTCTCTCTCTCTCTCTTTCTCTCTCTCTCTCTCTCTCTCTCTCTGTGTGTGTGTGTGTGTGTGTGTGTGTGTGTCTGTGTCTGTGTCTGTGTGTGTTTTGTGTGTATGTGTGTCTGACACATTTGAAGGATGGATGGATGGGTGGATGAATGCAACCGTCTTTCAGAAAGTAAGAACATGAATGGAAGTGGTCCTAGAAGTTCATCCACAGCTTCTGAGCACAATGGTCTGAGAAGCCCCAGTAGGCAGAGCTGGTCCCAGGTCAAACACGGGTCCTTTGTGTATTTTAGAGCCTTCTTTTCCTTGGACACATTATCACTCTGAAAATATATTGAAGTAAGAAAATGCTAGCTTCTATGCTATCATGAGTTATGCTTCAGACTTATTAATGTAGGGAAATCATTTACATTTTTATGATTTAAATTTATACATTCTTCTTCTTTTGATCCAGGGACCACCAATAAAATACATGGTTATACCCCCCAATTTGCCTCCAAAGTCTCAATTTTTATCTGCTATTCTAATTTATTATTATTATTGTTAATGTTGGTGTTGTTTTGAGACATGGTCTCCTCTGTGTAGCACTGGCTGTCCTGGAACTTACTCTGGCTGACCTCAGTCTCAGAGATCTGCCTGCCTCTGCCTCCCAAGTTCGGGGATTATAAAGGCGTACACTACCACCCTCTGGCTCTGAGTAAATTTTTTGAAATTCATTTTGCACCCTGACACCCCCATCTCTTTTCTCCTCACAGTTACACCCGTACAAATCCCTTGCCCCCATTACCCCTCCCCTTCTCCTCAGAGAAGGAAAAGCCCATCTTGGGTACTACCCCACCCTGGGACGTCCAGGCCTAAGCATGTCCTCTCCCACTGAGGCCCAACTAGGTTGTCCAGTTAGGGGAAGGGGATCCAATGACAGGCAACTGAGTCAGAGGCAACTTCAGCTCCAGTTGTTAGGGCACCCATGAAAACCAAGCTACACATGAGCTACAAATGTGTAGGAAACTAGGTCCAGCCCCATCATGCTCTTTGCTGGATGGTTCAGTCTCCGCGAACCTTCATGGACCCAAGTTAGCTGACTCTGTAGGTCTTCTCATGCTGGTGGGAATACAAACTGGTACAAACAACCTCTTTGGAAATCAATTTGGTCGTTTCTCAGAAAATTGGAAAACGTTCTACCCCAAGACTCTACCCCACTACACCACAAAGACACTTGTTCAACTACGTTCATAGCAGTTTATTCATAATAGCCTAAATTGGAAACAACCTAGATGCCCCTCGGTAGAAGAATGGATAAAGGAAATGTGGTACATCTACACAATGGAATACTACTCAGCTATTAAAAACAAAGGCATCATGAGATTTGCAGGCAAATGGATGGGACTAGAAAATATCACTCTGAGTGAGGTAACCCAAACCCAGAAAGACACACATGGTATGCACTCACTAATAAGTGGACATTGGCCATAAAGTAAGGGGTAACCATGCTACAATCCACAGACCCAAAGAAGCTAAGTGACAAGGAGGGCTTTGCAATCTTAGGAAAAATTGCTCACCTTTACTACATTATTAGTAACAGCTAATATTCAGACTGGCTTAATAAATGTCCATCTCTCTGGCCACTGTGTTGATTGAGATACATAAAGAGAGGATTGAGGATTCCATTCTCCCTCAATGAACACATTATAAATTGTAAATGCAATTTTCCCATTCACTTTCATCCTTCACAGTGGCAACACACTCCTAAGTGTAATTTTGCTGTATCTGTCCCAGAACAGGTACTATGGTGGCATAAACTGAATGGGGATAATGCCAAGCTATCCATTATTATTATCCAAATAATGATAACCTGTGAGCTACAAGCAGACAGCTACATGCTCTTTGAGATATGAAGCTATACATGACCTTTATTTTTTGCTCAACATTTAAAACTTACTCTGCACCTAGCTTAATATCTGGAATAGTGAACACATAAAACAAATAGTAGTTGAAAAGATAAAGATATTTCTAGATGGAACAGCATAACTCTCCGGTGTGGACACTCACATGGAGTCACTCTTTCTGACCTTTCATCACAAGCCACCACTGTTCATGATGTGAAGAGATAGGTGATTGATTTTACCACCTTCATCCAAACTTGACCTTTGTCCCTGTTGTTGCTAGATGACCCAGGATGTGGTGGCACAGCCCTGGGCTTTTTTTTCTACTTCTGAGAAAATCTGGTCATGCCACTGACTTGTCAACTGAGGGTCCTAGGGGAACTCAGGTCTGTGATGAAATGGATGCCAGAGAAGTAGAAAAGCCATAGTCAGTTTATACAGCCATTTCTCTGACCCAACACTAATCTGCACGGCAACACAAATCTGGCCAGGCCAAGATTCCCAGTGGAAAGCTGAGTCCCCGGAGACAGGCAACTCTGACTCCTGTGGAGACAGTGGGATAAGAGCAGTAATAGAGTCCCACACATGTATAATAGGAGCACTGGAGAGGGTCACTCATTCTGTATGTGAGCATTGTGGAAGATCTCAGGGAGGCGGGGACACTTGAATGGGGCTTGAGAGGTGGATTTACAGAATGAATGAGCAGAAAGCTCATATGCATATGTGAGAATCCTCCATTTCCAGAGGGCTGCGATGGATGGTGTCGACAGCCAGGGAAGTGGTCAAGAGCCTTTTGGAGCTACATGTGTACATCCTCACCACCAGATGCAAGCAGGTGAGGGGTACCAATGTCTTAATGGAACAATTTCAACTCCCTAGGCCTCCTTTTCCTAATCAAAAGTATGGGGATAATAAAAGCATAACACCGTTGGCTATTTTAAGAAGTGAATAAGATGAATAGCATCTATTTCAATCTTAGTCTTACTATCATGATAAAGTCTATGCTTGCTATAACAAGGATGATTATGATAATCATAGTCACTGGTCTATCATGTTATTGATAATAGAGTGATAATTATTATATCACACTATAGTATAACATTATAATAATCACTAAATTGCTTTTGAGAAGAAACCTGGACTTGAAGGTAGTTGAATGTTCGTAGACAAACAGGGGGAATGAGTGATGCTTTCTTAAAACACTCAGCCAACATTTGAGCTTCGGAAGTTAGTAGCATGTTGAACAATTGTGCTGGGGTCAAAATTAAAAATTTACAGCACACGCAATAGGGCCAAAAAAAATGAAGTCGGTTAAAATACATGGAGACTAGGCTTATTTATGTCCTGCTTTCAAATCATTTCCAAGGCACCCTGTTTCTAGGAGCGTAAGTGTAAAGCCGGGATAAAAGTCAATTACAATGGCGAAAATGGACTGCGTGCCTTTTATCATGGTTAGAAAGTGATCGGAACTAATTAATCTTCAAAGAAGTGAAAAATCATCTCTTCCTGAATTTAATTATGCAAATAAAAGATGAGCTCTCATTTGAAAATGGCTAGACATGGTTCTTTGCCAAACAAGGAAGGCAAATTATTCGGAGCAAGCATGAGGAGGAGGCTTGGCCCTAGGGTACAGGCTGAGTAGAAATTCTCCCTGCAGCTTTGTAATAAAACACGTCTTAGAAGAGAGGCCATGCAGGAGAAGGCTGGATTCCTGAAGCTTCTCTGAGATCCACGGATGCTGTAATGTATTACATTGGAGCGCCCTTGGTCCGATACATCTTTAGCCCCCACCCAGAGATGAACAAGTAGGACTGCTACAACGTGCAAGGAAGAAAAATATCTTCTGGCCAGCAGTCTCCAGAGCCCTCGTACCACAGCCCCATGTTACTGAAACCTAATCTTTAGCTTGTTCCCTCTCAGGTACGTCATAGGAGGAGTGTGACCCAAATGACCCTTGTCATGACTTACTACTCCCAAAGGTAGAAATCTGACACACACTGAAGAAAAGACCCCAACTCTGCACATTTCTGTGATTTTTAATATATACATTACTATATTTTACTGCCCAAATAATTTATATTTTAATTTGATGACAGAATTGAACAAAGCAAGCATTTTTTTTTTATTATTATTAACTTGAGTATTTCTTATATACATTTCGAGTGTTATTCCCTTTCCCGGTTTCCAGGCAAACATCCCCTTCCCTCCTCTCCTTCTTTATGGGTGTTCCCCTCCCCATCCTCCCCCCTTGCTGCCCTCCCCCCAACAATCTAGTTCACTGGGGGTTCAGTCTTAGCAGGACCCAGGGCTTCCCCTTCCACTGGTGCTCTTACTAGGATATTCATTGCTACCTATGAGGTCAGAGTCCAGGGTCAGCCCATGTATAGTCTTTGGGTAGTGGCTTACTCCCTGGAAGCTCTGGTTGCTTGGCATTGTTGTACATATGGGGTCTTGAGCCCCTTCAAGCTCAAAGCAAGCATTTTAACAAGAACTTTTAAGAGACGTTTAGATGGAAATTGTATTAAAAGGAGATTCCATTTTGTACTTTTGGCAAGACAGGCAAACGCCAGGCCAAATGAATAGAGAAGTGGGGATGGGGATGGTGGCAGGGGATATGATGATGATAAAAATAGGTCCTCACAAATATAAAAGATGGAAGACTGAGGAGACAGGTGAAAGAGGATACCCCTCAACCTTACACCCAATGGGTGAAGAGACTGTTGACTGTCTCCTTCTATTGTATGATATCCTCTACTCAGGCCCTGAACACTAGAATGCCAACCACCTAGACTCCTGAATGTCTCATATACTCCTTCCATGGTAAAAGTCCCTGTCCCCGGAGAGTCATGTTAATTGCTCCTGGAAATACATGAGCATGACATTTCATAATTACTCCACCAAGACACAAACCACATAGCTCCTCTTTTCTTCGTTACCCTCAGTGTCAAGGTCTTCGCCTACTTTTGGGGGTAAAATGTCTCAGTATGTGAGAACCTGCTGATAGATGCTGTGAAATGAAAGAGAGGTTCAGGACTATACAGAGTACACTGTATTGGTGACAAATTTCCTCAAAGAAGCATAGACTTTAGTAGCAGCAAAGCCAGTATCTTCTGAAATTCACAGCATAGGAATGAGCTTACATACTGGTTAAGAGTCAGTTTTATCCATGATAGAACGTACACACCTTACCCAAAGTTAATATTAAGGGCATCAGAGACGTTTCAGGAATTAATGAAGGCAGGCCTGGCTTGTAAACTTCCATGTACCTCTCTGCTGGTTTTCATCTGGGTACAGCATGCTGAGAAATTTGTGGAGAGAATGGATCAGAGTTACCAGGAGAAACCATGGCAGTCCCAGTTCAAGATGGCTTCCTGCAGCCCAAAATGAGCACCATTATTGTTGTCTTCAACTTACATTTTGCAAAGCTTAGAGGCAGTTAGGGAAAGCAACTCCCTCGGTGTCACAAAGTTATCTGTAAGCAGGGTTTCTAAGCCAGGTCTGCTTACCCTCAGAGTCTGACTTCACGAATCCATCCTAAATGGCGGAAACAATAGCTTGCCTGTTGGCATATTTGTTTAGCTATTTTATTGGGTTCTTACACCCCTACCTCCCTTTCAACCCTTTTCCCACCTTAATCCTTTTCAATGCTGAACACTAGGAAGGAGAAAAAGGTTAGAGACAAAAGGGGACACAGACATAGCTAGGCTAATACCTGCTGATTAAGGGTTTTGGATTCCTTGAGGCAAGTCCAATCTTCATTGTCAGAAGACCCAACAGTCCAGCAAACCAGAAATCCAGCAATAGCAGAGCAGCAGCAACAGTAAAGGCAGAAGCAGAAACCAGCAGGGACCACAAGCAGCTAGGGCAATAGCAGGGGAGCAGCAGCTGCCACAGGCCTTCTTGAGGCTCTTACCAGAGTCCCCAGAATTAAACTATCTGCAGCTAGGAAAAATCACACCCCTGCTAGTGTAGGAGGCAAATCATAATCACCTGCTGTGAAGCAGTCTTTTATTCCACACCTAGAAATAAAACAAAAACATATTCACATGACATAACTAGGTTTTGTTTTTTGTTTTTGTTTTTTGTTTTTTTAAAGAAACCAAAATTCTCACTGCACATGCCTTTAATCTCCATGGTTCTGTAAAGAGAAGAATCTTACATCATGATTTCCAAAAAGATTTTACTGGACCACCTCGTATGATTCTCATAACATTTCAAAGATTTAGAGGAGAGCTCTGAGGTTGAGAATGGAGATCATACTCTGGATCCAGATTAGTTCTTCCAGTGAGGCAGAGTTTAACAGTTAGGTCATTGGTATGAACAGACAACATTCATGAGGTCATTGGTCCTAACAGACAATGCTCACGGGGGAAACAGGAAAGGAGGCATGCCAAGGGTCAGAAGACAAGTTCAACACAGAATTATCTTCAACCTCCACCAAGGGCTGAGATCTTGGGCCCTATGACGAAGTATCCATTTAATCTGTCACCAAGGGTCCATGTGGAGAAATCTTTGTCCCTGGAGAGGCACAGTCAAGAGATGATGGAACCTTTAATAGAGAGAACCTAACTGCATGATGGGGGACTATCAGGAACGTTGGCTTCGGAAAGAATGAAAGCATTTCTCTTGTGAGCCTTTGGAGGTTCTAACAAGAAGGCTGCTAAAAAGAGGCAAGCCTGGTCCCAAACCTCTTGCTTCCAGCTTCCTGGCTTGAGATGCAGTCATTTGTTCCTGTGTGTGTCTCCACAGCCTACCACCTTCTTCATTAGAACGGAGCCGACAAAGGCACCATGGACCTACAAAACTGTGAATAAACTTCTGTTTGATGAAGTTGTTTTGGCTCAGGTACTTCATTGTTTTTTCATTTTGTTTGCCTTTTCAGAGTTTTGCTAAGTTTCCCTGGTGGCTGACCTCAAATTCATGATCCTCCTCCCTCAGTGTCTTGAGTAGCTGGAATTATAAACAAATCGGGGGAGAGAGAGAGAGAGAGAGAGAGAGAGAGAGAGAGAGAGAGAGAGAGAGGTGGAGATAGATATTGACATAACCATAGACATAGACATACAGATATATAGATATGTACATATATAGATATATAGAAATGCACAGATATAGATATATAGATATGCACATATATAGATATATAGATATACACATATACATATATAAAGATAGAGATAGAGATGTATAGATGTATAGCTATATAGATGTATAGATATATGTGTATAGATATATAGATATAATCAATAAGATATTTCACTATGGCAACAAAATGTGATTACCAGAGGGCAGAATGGTCTCGAGAGGGGCTGAGAGGATCTACCCAGTCACAATAATGAGACACCAGACGTGGAGGGCACCATGAGTCTAACCTTGTGTCAGTCAGGTCTCTGCAGCTACTTCAGTCTATGTAGGACTGCAGTTCAGGGAAATGTGAGTGGTTCGTTTCATGGCGGGCCAACCCACAAACTAGTCACTAATTCAGCAAGCATAAGAGCTGGTCCTCAAGATGAGTTCCTGTCCTGAATGAAAACAATGTTACTTTTGGATTTGCCAAAAGTTTCTTAGTCCAGGTTAAAAACAACAAGAGCCAGGGATGCAGATCAGTTGGTAAAGTGTTAGTCTAGCACACAAGAACACTTGGGTTTAGTCCCCAGCAAGGCATACACCAGGAGTGATGGCCCACATCTCTATTGGAGATAGGGCCAGGGGGATTAGAAGTTCAAAATCATTTTCAGCCACATATTAAGTTCCAGGCCATCTAGTTTTGGTTCTGTCAAAACAGCAACAAAAGTCCATTCACAATTACAAGTTGTTAAGAACGATGTTCGGCCCTAGGCCTCTCTAGGTACATTGTAGGACTGCCTTCCAGTTGATTTTGAAGGCAGATTGGAATCTAAAACTATGTCCTTGTGGTCTGGATCCTGTCCCTAGCTACATGGTTCCCAATGTAGATGCTGAAACAAGAGTTACTTGGAGCGATTGTCTCAGGACACGCCACTTCAGAACTGTCAAAAGTGAAGCCCATGCTGTCGGTTCCGTAACAACCAGAGAAAATAAGCTTTTCATAATTAGAAAAGTTATATTCTAGTTAGGAGAACTGAGACAGAAACATATAAAAAAAAATTACATAAAACGCTGATTCTTGAGTGTGACCAGTCTTAGCTCTTACGATTATTAAATTTACCACACTTTTCTAATCAAAGTTGTTTTTAAAACTCTTGCCTTTCCCAATGCAAAAGTTATAGTCTGAGAAGGATCCACTTTTACTTACTGGAAATGGTACAGCTTGTTGGGTCTCCCCCTTGTTTCAATCAACCATCCTTGGTTTAGTTAAAATTCCGTATCTTTGCTTTTCTAAGAGTCTTCGAATCATCAGAACCATCATTTTAAAGTCTTCTTTTTCAGTAGAAACTCACTCTACAAAGATTTCACTATTTTCTTCCCTCAGAGAATTACACAGTTGTAATGATCTACCAAGCGTTGCTGCCGACAAGGGAAAGGTCAATGGTTAAGGTGAGGTGGTGCCTGTCATTGTGGAGGTTTGGTGATGTTTTGAAGTGCTATATCATTGTTGGGTGTGATAATGGCCATCTTGATGATGAAGTGTGGTACTGTCAGGGCATGATACATTGTTGCTAGAAGAGATGTATTGTAGGTATGGGAGAGTTAATGTTATTGTCATTAATTATGGTGATGAGGGGTTGTTACTGTCAATGGGGATGATGGTACTGGTGTGCTGCTGCTGCTGCTGCTGCTTCTGCTGCTGCTGCTGACGATGATGATGATGATGATAATGAAGATGGAGGAGTAATGGTGCTGTTATTGTTGGTAGTAAGGGTGCAAAACTGCTTCTGGCAGTGAGGTAGATTGTTATAGATGATATTTCAGGGTTGGGACTTGTGGTTGATGTTACTGGTGGTACTGTAGGTGACTAAGGTTGCACTAGTTAAGTTTCTAGTTATTGTGATAAAATACCCGGCTACAGCAGGTTAATGGAGTAAGGTTGATTTGGGCTCATGACCATTATGAAAGGAAAGGTAAAGAGACAGGTGGCTCCATGGCAGAGAAATGTCCATCTGCAAACCATTACCTCTTAACACTTCAGTGGATTAGGAAACAGATTAGGGGATGCTGGCATTCATTGAGCGCTCTCTCTCTCTCTCTCTCTCTCTCTCTCTCTCTCTCTCTCTCTCTCACTCTCTCTCTCTACCCCACCTCTCTTATTCAGTCAGCACCTCAAGACCATAATACAGTGCCACATGCTATGTGTTTATATGTTCATTGTCCCCAAGTTTTAAACCTTTCTAGAACAGTCTTCACAGACAGATATCGTCAGAGGCATGTCTCCTAGGTGATTCCAAAACAGTCAAATTGACAAGATGAACAACCACAGCACATCATATCTATGCCAGTAGAGAGCGATCCTTGAGGTGGAGGAGAAGGTGAGGTGTTCTTACACCAAGAAAGTCCTGCTTTATCTCCTCTATCTATCATGGAGGATCTCAACGTAAGTTATCCATGCTCATTTTCCGTTTGCTCCTGGAAACCTACACCAAGAGTAGAAATAGAGGAATAACAGTAGGCTCTCTTCTTTTTTTGTGATATGCTCATTCAAAATTCATTCCCTGAGGATTATATAGTTTCTCAACAAAACAAATCAGAAAAAAAAAGAATCTTTGCTTCCTGGAAAATGGAAGTAACAATCCTCCTTATTTTCCCAGCTTTGTATTTAGTTGGTACAGTAGCATGCTGGAGTCAACATGTTGTGTTTCCTTCTCCTTGGCTATCTATTAATTTGTCATCCTTTAGTGATTCAGTCCTTCAACATCCAGCACAAGTGTGAACTCCGCTCTAAGGTTAATCCTCCGTCTCTGTAGAGTTCTTACTTCCATTACTGTCAGCCGGCCAGTGTGATGCTACCCAGCACAGTGATGTCTCCCCGTTGCTCACCAGTGACACCACGGAAGTTCATCTGGCCTATTGTAGGTGTAGATTTCCAACACTGCACGAGTAGTGGTTTTTCTCATACTTTTCTTATACCTCACACTCTTGCGTTCAACATCCAGCAGACATCTATTTGAACACCTCCACTTCATTTTAAAGCTCAAAGAAAGACACCAACATGGAGCTCCCGGAACACATTCTGCTCCTAATCTGTGTGTAACCTTAAATCTTTTCCTAAATTCTCTTGCTCTCCACGTTTTCCTTCAAAAAAGAAAGCGCTGATACCTCCAAGTATCTGGATGAAATAGGAGTTCCCCACCCCATCCTGTGTGGAAACAATGTTATTTTTTTTTAATTAACAGTTATTCTTCCAGGTTAAAAATAACTTCAAGAGCCAGGGATACACATCAGCTGGTTAAAGTGTTAGTCTAACTGCAAGAAACCCTTGGTGGATCCCCAGCAAGAATAAACTAGGTGTGGTGTCCCACACCACTACCGGAGGTAGAACCAGGAGGATTAGAAACTCAAAGTAGTTTTCAGCTCCATATTAAGTTTGAGACCAACAAAATTGAGCTTCGTCAAAATATGTCAAAACAATAACAACAGCAAGAATCCCTTCACATTTCTGAGGTGTTCAAAATCATGGCGTAAGTAAAAAGAGAATTTCTCCCATCCTGCTTTGTACCCAAGAGGAAAGAAAAGGGTGAGCTTTTCTCACTGCTTGATATGCAGCTGACTTCAAAAGCAAAAACAAAAGAGGGGAGGGCGGATTCCCAGGGACCAAAAAATTTATGATAGATGTTTCTGGAAAGAAAACTCAGGCGTGAATATGAGCTTACTCTGAAGTCCTGAGGCTGTCGGTAGACATGGACTTGCAGGACAAGTTTGGCTGCTCTATCATCAAAGCAGTTAAGTAGCTGTTATGTTATCTCTAAAGAGACAATGCAATCACATATATGTGCAATTCCAAGTGTAAACACATATAGTGTTACAAGAATAAATAAATAAATAAAAGACAGGAAATGAATCTTCCAGAGCATTCTATAATGGTAGGACTTTGGGGGTGGGGAGAGCCTGTTTTCTTCTTTGTCCATTTCTGTACTTTTCAAGTGAAAACAGAGACAAGCTTCTTTCTCTGTCTTCTCTTGCCATTGGCCCACAGATGCATTTTCTGCTCTAAGTAATCACAAAAGCACAGGCAACCCAGGCTCTAAACCAACTTCCTGGCAAGTAAAATCTTAAAATCCAGGGCCTTGGATAAGAAAACCTGAGAAACAAGGCCTCTTCCTGGTTGTCCACGGGAAGATGAGGGACTCTTCGGTCCCTCCCCCCCTGGACCTCTCCACAACAACACAGACATTTTATCATGGAGAGCAAAAACCCCACTGCCTTCTGTTTTTGAGTCCTGTTATTGTTTTGATACCTTGTGGCAAGGCGGAGAGGAAAGGAAGCCAGGCTGATCTAATCTCGTCTAAATATTCAGAACCAGGGAAGGGAGTCCTCCGCAGCAGAACGCCAACCTACATCCCAGTTTAATTGCCTCTGCTCCTGATAGATTGCCTCTTACCCCTTTGAATTCCTTTGTTGAAGAGGAGTTAAAATTCATGAGCGTCCCATGCCTGGGAATACTTACTTCAGTGCTGCTATTTTTCGGAGCCAAGCTGGCCAACACTGCAAAGAGTCGGAGGTCTGTTGGGCCATCTGTTACATCATAGTCAACAATCTCGAAAATCTCGGGGAACGGGGATGGGGGAGCAGGGATGATGAGGCATTTAAACAGAACAGATTGCCGCCTTGCTTACAGAGGGGGGGAAAAAAAAAGAAGAGATAATATGCTTTGATTGAAGCGGAGACAAGCTTTATTAGCATAAGGAACAAAACAAACTTTAAAAAATGCTGACAGTCTAAAGAGGCTTGGGGACAAACCCCATGCTGAACTGTGGGTCACAGGGGTCCCAAATGTGACGCGCACACACAAACAACACACAATGTGTTAGCTCCACACACATGCGACACGTCGTGACAAATGTGAAATATGCTTGAAAAATTGCTGTGGGATTCGAAATCTGAATGCAGGCATGCACTTGAATTTTAAACCATGGCGGACATGGGAAAGGCACTTTTGCCTGAACTACCTTAAGCAGGGTGAGAGGACTCAGGGTCTCCTTTCATTACTGCAACAAAGAGTGGGCCACAATGTTGCCTCTGACGCTCTTAAATTCCCTGGTGTAGCTGCGGGTAAACTTTGTAATCTTTACTAGGAACAAGCCAGTTTTTTTAGGACTAGCCTATAGTGTTCAACTTGCAAGGGTTTTAGAGAAAAGGCACAAAACTAGAGGCAACAAAAAAAAAAAAATAAAGAGAAAAATAAATGAAACTAGAAGTAAAATGGGTAAATAAAAATAGAAATAAAAATTAGAAAAGAGAAGAAATTGAATAAAGATTCTAATGAATTCTGGGAAAGGCAGGGTGTCTGCAGAACGTACCCCCCTCCCCCAAAATAGCCAAGCCAAAGGGCAATATTAAAGTGTGTCAACCTGCAGTGAAAAGCAAAATAGTGAACTCTGTAGGCAGTGTTCGAGGCTAAGTCTACTGTATCAGCAACTGAATTTAAATGCTTCAAAACGTAAAAGGGACTGATGGGTAGGTAAGAGAATAGATTTTAGAGGAGTCCAAAGAGGGAAAATGTTTAGTTGAAGAGCCTAAGACTACGTATGCCAGCTACTCAGTAATCCTTTCAACTTGTGTATGTTTTGAAATTTTCCACTGAAAGATGTTAGGGAAGGAGGCAGACACATTGTGGTTCCAAAATGAGCGCGATGAGCGCTGAAAACTTTACACATCTTAAAGTGTCTAGTCATGAATTCAATTGTTGCTTTCTGAAAGGAAGGAATTCGAGAGCTGAGCTGTGTGTCTAGTTGGGCTGCTGTAGTAATATAATATAATATAATATAATATAATATAGTATAATATAATATAATGCCGGTGTTGTTACTTTATCGCTGCTTTTAATAAACTAAAATCAATGAGAATAGTAAAAGTCTCACTATGGGATAGAATTAAACTGAAATTGATTTTAGCATTGCTTTCTTGCAAGTGGATTCTTTCTGGGATAAACATTATAAATTCTTTTTTTTTTCCAATTTTCAAGATCTCTCCTGCATAGACAATTAAAAGAAAGAAAGAAAGGAAGAAAGAAAGAAAGAAAGAAAGAAAGAAAGAAAGAAAGAAAGAAAGAAAGAAAGAAAGAAAAAGAAAAAGAAAAAAAGCTCAGAGTTCGAGGTAGCAATTTGGAAGTCTTTTTGGTAAATCCCATCCCAGGCCAGGGAGTACATCAAGGCTGCCACTTTGTCGCCAGGCTTCCACTGATCCCCAAAAATAAGATTAGATGACTATTTTCTACCGGCAGCCTGGCTGCAGACTTAAGCCATTTTTGAGAGAGAGTGAGAGAGAAAGAGGTGGAGAAATTTCATTTCTGAGAGCTTCATTTCAGTTAATTTTGGAGTGTGATGTTTTTACTTTTTTTCAAGTCATATGTGTGTGTGTATTACATTATATTTTTATTTATTTAGAAATAATATATTATATATAATATATATTAAAGTTAAGGTAAAAACCTAAGAGCCCCATGCTGCCCATCACTCTGAAACAAACTATAAAATGACAGTTCTGATTCAGTGGTGGGGAAAGAGAAGGAAATTCGGAAAGAGAAGGAGACTCAGGGGACAGAGATTGCTTTTGGAATAAATGTGAACCCTTGGTGGGCGTTCAACCGTACGTGTCTCAGGAGCAGGGTAGCCTCCATGTTCAGGAAATTTTAGTCACTCTAGCCAGTGCAGCAGGCCACCCTCCAGTGATAGCTAATACCCGAACTGTAAATAAACACACCTTAGACTGAACGCAAGGTGCCGAATGTCAAACAAGGGCATTCACGATTCCACTTAATATACAGCACTGCGTTATGTGAAGGCTTCATTGATCTGAACATGAAACCACAGAAGGGGGTGAGGTTAGGGCCTTGGGTTGGTTCAAAGATACCTGCCTGTGAAACAACACATTTTAATACTGGAATGTGGGGGGCGGAAAGGTTATTGGCTGCCAGTTCTCACCACAGGGGATGGAAGGAAAGGAAACCAGTGAACGTACTGGAGCAACTCTCTGTGTCTGCACAAACAAGTGCAGAACGGTGGACACTGTGGGGTGTCCTCTTTTCCGAGCCAGTGGCAGCATATTTAATGCCGTGACCCATGAAAGGAGAACACATGAAGAGTTCAGTGCTCATGACATGGCTGGTTTGGGGCATCTAGAATTGGAAAATTACTATGTAGAAATATGTGCAATTTGTAAGAGCAGAAAAAGGCAGACAGACTGGAGGCCGTCAAGCTGTCTCATGGTTTTACCATCAGTGACATTGCTGGCCTGAAGGATCAATGGCTGGCAGTAGGTGCCATTGGGATCCAGAAGTCTTAGAAAACTGCATAGTGTTGAGAAGACCCTCGACCCTGAGTCCTGTTCCCCACCCTGACGTTTTTTTCTCTAATAAGAGAAAAGAAAACTTTGAAGAAGCTGATGACATCATGCAGATATGTGGGGGCCTGTCAGACGTACAAAGACCAAGCTCAAACACTGAATAGGTCTCAGGCTGCCTAAGTTATGAATCCCATGGCAGCCACAGTCATGATCATAATTATCCTGAAGTTATTGTGAGGATCAAAAACGAGAATCCAAAGGTGGCATAAGCCAGGTGCTAACGCAAGGACCAGGTGCTCCTGCAGCAGTGTAAGAACTTAATGCCTGCTACAATCACCATCAGAATATGCTGAGTACTGAAAACAAAAACAAAACAAAACAAACAAACAAACAAAAAAACCCACCTCAGAGCTATCACTTCAGAGGAACAGTGTTTGGAGCCTTTAGATGTGTGTTTTGGGAACACAGCTTGAAATGCTTTTCAGTAAGTTACATAGATTTTATCCTAACTCCAGAAGAAGAAACGATCAGAAAACAAGGAACGAAAAGAAGGTAAGTAGGGAGAGCATTTGTCAGTGACGCTGGCTCTGAGCACAAAGCTCTCCTCTTCCCAAGTTTTTGTGGCTCTTTGCTGTCACCTTAGCAAGACTGAGGAAAGTCCCAGAATAGTTTCCCATTCCCAAGCCCTATTCAAAGAACATAAGGTAAGTCCCTTGATGAGGAACAAGACAGAGCAGACGCAGAGAGTACATTTTCCAATTTCACAACAGACCGGGCAAAACAGATGCAGGTATCATCTTTCTGACAGCAAAGCAGTGGGGAGAGTCTTCCAAGCGGACGTGTTACACTGGAGGCTAAGCAGTGGTGCTAAGTAATATTTTAGGAAATTACAAGACGCTAAAAGGTGAAGGAGAAACTACACAGCGTTTGCATTATTTGAAACAAAAGCATCGCATTATCTATCTGCCTGTAGTCGGAGTCCCTGACTGATAGTCATGTGGGTAACTTAATTAGAACATTTGTGGGGTTGGGGATTTAGCTCAGTGGTAGAGCGCTTGCCTAGCAAGCACAAGGCCCTGGGTTCGGTCCCCAGCTCCGGAAAAAAAAAAGAAAAGAAAAGAAAAAAAATTAAAAAAAAAAAAGAACATTTATGAGAAGACAGGAGAGACTCACACTCAGCACTCCCTGCAGCTGAACCGTCTAAAGCGCCATGCTGCTTAAAAAGCATTGATGAGGGGCTGGAGAGATGGCTCAGTGGTTAAGAGCACTGACTGCTCTTCCAGAGGTCCTGAGTTCAAATCCCAGCAACCACATTGTGGCTCACAACCATCTGTAATAGGATCCTATGCCCTCTTCTGGTGTGTCTGAAGACAGCTACAGTGTCCTTACATATAATAAATAAATAAATAAATCTTAAAAAAAAAAAGCATTGATGAGCCTTCTGATTCAGGAGGTCGCAAATCTGATTGGCTAAAGCTTACTCACGTGATCGCATCCGGGTTTCATTCTAGCTGAATTCTTTACAGCAGGCACTAGGTCTCCACGCAGCTGCACGTCATGTGACGAATCAGATGAGCAATCAAAACGCTGTGACTATCATTACTGCCTACTAAATGGTGAGAAAGAAAAACAAATTGCGTATTTCATAATGTTCACCTCTTCCCCAAAGAATTGAATTCTGTTACTTCTTCTCTTGGTTGTCCTCTTTTCATATATGTGTGAGTGTGTGTGTGTATGTGTGTGTGTGTGTGTGTGTGTGTGTGTGTGTGTGTGTGTGTGTTTGCGCGCGCGCACAAGATGGCTGAACAGGTAAAAGTGCTGATATGCACAAGTGAAATGACCTAAATCCAATGCCCAGAACCCACATGAAGGTAAGTGGGTTCTGATCTCTGCATATTCATGTCTTGTGTGCAAACCCCCTCTCACACATCATACACACACTAACAATTAATAAAATTTAAAACATTAGCCTTATGTTTCACAAAGCGAATTATTACATTGTATTTGTTTCAAACGTTAAAATACATCTGTAAATGAGTGATTGGATAAAAGAAGAAGAAGAGACATCACTGGTGCCCTGCATGCCGGTTTCTAAACTTCTGACTTTGCTAATTCCATCCAATCAGTGTAGGATCTTTATCATAGTCTCAGGGAGCCCTGGAGAGGAAAGGAAGAAACACTCACAGGACTTGAGGTGTGGCCCCTGCCAGTTGACCGTGCTTCAGAGGATGACCCCACACTCATGTGCATATGGGCAGAACTAACTCGATTCAGGGAGTTAGCAAACAAACAAACAAGATATGAAGTTGAGAGGGAAGAGGATGGGGAGGGTGTGTGCGATTTCAAAGCAGGAGAAGGATCAAAATACGTTAATACGTTGATGCATGCATGCAACTCAGATTATTAAAATGACCATTTTGATAAAAATATATTACAAGTACCTGTAAAGTTCTTCTTGTGCTGTCTTTGTTTTGTTCTGTTGCTTTTTCCCCCTCTAAGGATTAAATCCAAGACATTCCTTGTGCTAGAAACCTGAGCTTCAAGAGTGCTAGGCAGAGACTCTGTACCATTGAGCTAAACCACCAGCCCCTGATTTTTTTCTTCTTGTATTGCATGTACGATTAAATTAATAAATGGTATCATGAGGTATTTTTATTAGCTATTACATATGAAGGCAGTATAGATTAAAATGAATGGGGTCAGACCAATGTCACATACTATTTCAGAAAACTGTATAACACCTTCTATATTTTATAAGAAAAACTTAAAGTTGTAAGCATACTTAAAACTTGCTTGCTTAATTGTTGTGAGGCAGAGAACAATGCTGTTTCTTATGCATTGTTTATATATGATGTTTAAGGCGTATTTTTTCTAGGACACAGATTATCTACCAATTGCGATTAGTATTTTCTATGGTGCAGCTGGGGAAATTGAGACTCGTTTGCCTCTGGGCAGTGGTGAGAAAATGCACACCAAATTCATGGAAAGCCATTAAGGTCACCCAGAGTACCTCAGCTTGGATACCATGCAGGTGTGACTTAGACGTGCGCTTAGTAGATCGGCAAGCAACCAACCGATCCAGGTATTTCCTTCTAGGAGGTCAAGGTTTGTTGATGGAGTACATTTTAGAGGGTGCTTTGAGTGCAAAAGCTGTAGCTACCTAAGTCGTCTCAAAATGCATGCTGTCCACTTTTCATTTAAATTAAGTCTTCATAGGAATTTCTGCAAATGAGGAGGGATGTCAAGGGAGTCGGAAAACAAGCATGTGTGCACTCCTTTAGTCTGTGGCTAAAATTAAACCTGAAAAGAGGAAATGAATGAGCCAACTTCTTCCACCATTAGGTCAGCCTCTAGCCTTTATTGTTTTAAACAATCATTTTTTCCCCATTCAGATGCCTCCAAAGAGCTTTCAGATCCATGTGATGAAAGACATTTTGTATGATGCAGGGCTTACCTTACGCCAAATTAAAGTTTGGGCCTCTGCAATGAGTGAACCGTTTTCTATACACAGATCCATGGCTGTGACCCAGGGGTAAAGCAGAGAATCATTTTCCCCCCTGCCAACTGTCTTTTCGTCTCAGAATTGAATTCATCCCACTGGTCTACACCCCCCAGCTCTCTCCATTCACTGCAGTACGTAATAATAAACACCACAAAGTGAGCGGAGGAAAGCCACCGTTGTACAGGGCTGGCATCCATCTGAAATGTCCGTACAGTATGTGTTTATCGTGTTCAGCTCTCTGGCCCCTTCGTCTGTTTTACCTTTGAAAAACCTTGTTCAAACATTATGAGGCAGAACAAAATGCCCAGGAGAAAAATGGAGGCGAAACATACAGAGACAGTATGTTTACTCAAGGCTCTCGAGGGAGTAGCCAAAATAGCCTGACCAAGCTTGTGGTTCAGTCCTTCTTCCGGGAAACATCCAGACAAAGCTCATGGACAACAATGGGAACAATAAATGCTGGTAGCAGCCCTCCTTTTTCTCCATGGTCACACAAAATACGGCCACTGCATTTGGGAGGAACAAGCACAAGTGGTTGAATCACTCCCTCTTCTGTATAGGATCAATGGGTAGACAGTACAGGTGGAAAATGATGTTGTCACCAAATAAGAGCAAACATTGTAGCTTTTTGGAGGTAGGGGATGTACAGTGGTAAGCCAGAGACATCATCAAGTTGTTGTATGGGTGGGCTAGAAAGTCGATCATATTAATCTATTAAAACTAAAGGGCCTTGCTAATTTGAGTCTTATGTGAGTATGTTCATCATCAGGACACGTACCTGACACAAACCACTTAAAACTTTGTCTTAACTCACAGTTTGAGAGATTCCAGTCCACGGTTGAATGGACCCATTGCTTTGGACCCGGGGCAGGCAAACCGAGGGGATGTGCAGTAGTAACCTCCTGACTACCAGGAAGGAGCCAGGGACAACAAATGCCATTCCAGAAGGGTCCCCAATGATGTATTTCCTTCACCTAGGCCCCCACCTTCCAACAGTGCCTTCACATTATGAATCCATCAAAGAATTAATTCACTGACTTGGTCAGAACTCTGGGGATCCAGTCACTAACCCCTAAACCTATCAGCAGGAAACCAAATACTATAATACATGAGCTTTTGAAAGGACACGCCATAAGTCTTAGCAAAGTTCTTACTGGTCTTACTGTTTATTGTTTAATCTTTTATGGACTATATTAAAAGTTAAGCCCTTTGAGTTTCTTGCTATACATTCTAGACCAAAACATAGTTTGTTTAAATACACAACACTTCAGTAACTCTAAGGATGCTGTGAAAGATTCAGTAAGTTTGCTATGATTTTGATTGCCCCAGTCCAAATTAACACAAACAGCTAGTTGGTTAGAAATTATCTGTAAATCAGAGCTCTTTTGCACTCCATGTTCCTTGTTCCCCAGACTACTTTATTTGTGGTCCTCTGAAGTGCTATAGCCTCCGGGAAGACTCTGGACAGAGGGGACCTTTTCTCTGGATGCCTGCACTTATGTCAGGAAGGACCGTTTAAGTTCCTTCCTCTATTCTTACACCTTGCTCCCTGGGTCTATAGAGTGAGACAGTGGGAGTGAGACTCACCTTAGCTGGTTCCATTTGTAAGCAGATATAAATAGTAATGGCCGTGATATAAGTGAAACAACAAAGACGTAAATGAACATTTATTATGCATTGTCTCAAAATCTCTGATGTGTTTCTAATGTAGGTTAAGTAGACAATGAATTAATTTTCCGTGGAGGAAATTAAACAAATGTTGGTTTGGAGCCTATATAAAAAAATAGAATCATAGCCTGTCTCAATCTGCTAAACTCAGGGTCAAACTCTAGAACAAGCTACCTGGTGTTTCTACACGTTCAGAGTACTGCTGCCTGCTGGTTGTTATCATAAAGGGGTTTCTTTGTCATCATTTGCTGGTGCAGACTTGTAGAGTGACTTCGAAACTACAGAGATGGACTAGTTGGAGCGTAATTTGTCCTCTCCTTTATCCTAAAAGCCAAGTTTCTTTAGAGCGGGTCAATTAATCCAGATGCCTGACTTCTTGCCCCTTGAAGTGTTTGCTTCTCCCTGACTTTATGCACCTTGAGAGATCCAACTGAAGCAGACAAGAGAGATTAAGCTTAAAACAAATCTTTCTTTGCTTCCCAAAAGAACATCCTTGTTTGGAGTCACTTTGTCGTTAGTAGAATTATGGAAATATTTCACTCCGACTTATGTCATACAGGTTGTCCCAGGGCATGTCCCACTAGAAATTAACCATAAATTATCTGCCCTGAGGTGAATAGGACCCAAGTTTTCATCCCCAGCACCATATAAAAGCTGGGGTGGTTCATATCTCTAACTCTAGAGCTGGGCACATGAATGAAAGCAGACCTTGAAGCTCGTTGGCCAACCAGCCCGGCTGAAGCAATCAGTCCTGGGGTAGTAACAGCCCCTGCTTCAAGAACTGAGATAGACAAGCAAATGAACAAGATTTTTCAGCAAAGGGAAATGGGGAAAAAATGTGTTTTAATTCTTACCTTGATAGAACATTAAATTCAAAATAGAAGTAGTGGTAGAGGATAAACTAGAAAAGCTTTTAGAGAAAAACTGCAGTTCATAATGCCGGCTGTTCTTGGAGGGGACCTGACTTTGGTTCTGCTACCAAAATTGCATGGTTCACTACTGTCTGCAACGCTAGCTCCAGGGATTTCGGATGCATCTGGCCTCCTCAGACACCTGTCTGCATGTTGGGCAATACTTACCCACCCCCAACGTGTTTACACATAATTAAAAATAAAGTGGATCTTTTAAAAAGAGATCATCTTTTTAAAACCATACAACAATTAGACTATGTTTTATTAAAGAGGTGCATTAAACATATGTTACGTATAGTTAACATATATTTATAATATAGCATATAGTTAAATAATTTAACATTGTTATGGTGAAACTCTGTTATATTAACCCAACTAGAGGAGAATAAATATTATTTTTGTGTAGTTCCAAAAAAGAAAAAAAAAAGGACTCATTGGAAACATAAGGAGAGCATCTGAAACTCAGTTCGGTAACAGTGGAGATATGATTAGAACAGAGTTTAGAACTTCAACGCATTCATTATAAAAGACTGTTGTGATGTGTTTTCTGTAAGCTCATGTTTCTACCCAAATAAGGACTCCGAGACTCAAATGCGTTTATAGATACCTAGGCATGCTCCCCAAGAGCTCATAAGTTAATAACCTATGTATATTAATCTAAGCCTTGCCATGTGGCTGGTTACTTCAGGCTCCATATGTCTGTCCTCCTTCGGGTCCCCAGGGCTATCCCTCCTGTGCTTCTCTCTATCCCAGCATCCTCTCTACCAGAATCCCCACCTTCTATTTCCTGCCTCAGCTCTAGGCCAATCAGCTTTATTTGACAGTTGAAGCTTCCACACAGACAAAAGAAATTCCTTCTACAAAAGACAGCTAATAAACTTAACTCAAGGCACACGAACTCATTTGTCATCAAAGAAATTCAATTAACACTACTGTGTACCAACCAGAATATGAAAAAGAAAAGAGTCAAAAAGATCAAGTATTGATAAGGATACTTAGCTACTGGAACATTAAAAGATTGGCAACAAGATGGTGAATTAGCAAAGCTATTTTGATAAACTCTAAAATATCTGAAATATTCAAATATATTCATTCCTCCTCATCCAGCAGTTTCAGTCTTCAGCTTAGGCCCAACAGAAACTCATGCACATAGTCACCAGAAAACATGTGCTAAGATACATCACAGCACCATTACCCATGATGCTCTGGAAGCTCACTGGCAGAATAGACCGTAAACAATGACAGAGTACACTGTCAGCTCCATATTGGGTTCCAATACCGTATTGGAGATTTAAGAACGGTACTGAGTCCCAGAAAAAGAGGTGGTTTTGATAAATGAAAGCAGACATGCAAATGCAAGCTAAATGATTACTGTGATAGAAAAGTATGAAAGAGAGAAAGAATACAATTTCTGGTAACTGACACAGAGATGAAAAGAGAGAGAGAGCTGTGAAGTTGGGGAAGGACCAACTGGGGGGTACTGGCCTGTTTTCTAATCTAAGCCCCTGATGATTCTACTAGATTTAGTCTGTGAAAATTCACCAAGTCTCATAGACATGCAGATGGTTTCCTAAATAGTTTCTAAATAGATAGTTCCAGTGACTTCTTAGTAATTCCTCAACCTCTGGCTGACATCAAAAGAAAGAACTCACTCTTCTCTCTCCTCTCTCAAACACACACACACACACACACACACACACACACACACACACACACACACAAGCTGTCCTCTTTGCAATCTACTTCTTCCATTGATTTTTTTCACTATCAATATTTTTAGACTCATCATTTATAATTCATTTTAAGCTGGCAGCTGCTAATAATCATGATTTAATACTGCCGTAGCTCTGCCTTGCAGTGTTATGGTGCTTGAAAGCTCACACTTACTTCTTTGAAGCAAACCACTTTCTGATAGAAATAATACCACACTCTAATGGGGATCAAGGATAAAATCCCAAGGTAACGTTTAAAAGTAAGCAAGCTTTTTTAAGATGTGCAGCGACAAGCAGGCTGTATGGGTACACATTCAGAGTGGGCAGTTCATAGTAGAAGGAAGTAGCTTGTTCACACCGGATGACAGGACCGAGCCTAATTTCAAATGCTATCGAAAGTTATTTGGAGAATGTTTCAATGTGATTAGTAGTCAAATTACTAATTTGGGAAGTGCAAATTAAAGCACTATGAATATAGACAGTATGACAGAATATAGAATGAGAAGAGGTCCACCAACACATCAACTGTTTCCTGTATTAAAAGGCAGATGTTTGCTGAAGTATTCTTTCACATTCCTAATTATTTTATATATCAGGGATAAGTTATATTCAAAAAAGGGAAAATGAAACATTTCCCATAAGGCAGTAATCTTAGACTCAGACAAAACAAGGAACAGATTTGATGTTTAATACATTTTCTTTGCTTGGCTAAAAATAAGCTCTCATTAAACAACGAATTCAATTTACAGTTATACATTTGTAGCTGTCTATTGTTACTTGGCTGCACTCTTAATTTCATGTCTGAAATGGGACTCACCAGCACCATGTCATTCCAACTTGGAGGGTGGTCGTGGAGGGTGGGGGGAGCCTGGTCACGTGATTAGTCAGTCAACTGACTCCCAAAGCTGGAAACTTTCCTATTTCCCTCTTCACCGCCCCAAATTCACATCCTTCTGTCGTCTGTTGTAGATCTTAGCACAGAACAAGACATTTGTCTAGAGAGAAAAGGATCAACAGACACGAATCACCCTTCCTTGCTCTCACTGCTCAGGCTTGTATGCGGGCCTTTTAAGATCAGGCTGGGAGATTGCCCCTCCGTATGATTTTCTTGGCAGTAATTTCTACTTCCTCCAAGTCCAAACGGTACAGAGTATGGGAAATTACATCTGAGAGGGAGGGTTTAGAGGTAGACGATGAGCATTTTTCACTTGGAGTGAGACCCCAAGCTGCAGCCGAATGGCACATCGCTGTTATTCAGTGGGAAAAGTAAAGGCTTGTCATAAGTCTGCTGCATGAGCTCTAGAAGTCCCCAAGGCTGCCCGAGTCACTCAGGAGTGAGCCTGAAACCTGGGAGTTCTTCAACAGCAGGGTGTTCTCCTCACGCTGAGCCTCTGGGCACTTTATTGTACATGCCGATGGTTAGAAGATCGTTCGAGGGACTTCTTAGTTATTTCTCAGCCTTGAAAAACTCTCTTCTCTCTCAAGCACATGCACGCACACGCACATGCACACGCACACACACACACCTATTTCTTCCATTGATTTTTCACTATCAATATTTTTATAACCATCATTCGTAATTTATTTTAGGTTGACAGCTGCTAATAATTATGATTTAATATTGCCATAGCCCTGCCTTGCAGTATTATGGCGCTTGAAAGCTCACACTTACTCCTTTGAAGCAGACCAAATCTGATAATCTCTTTCCAGTCTGAATCGTTCCGTGGCTGAGGCACACGGTGTTTGTAGCCCATTAGAGTCATTTGTAGCCACTTAGGACCATTGCTTGTATTTACCCTTGCTACAAAAGCATTTCAGTTTGCGTAAGTATAAAAAGAGACCAAATAAGTCTGTGAGGTTGTGAATCAGGATTGTGGTCACGTTTAGAGGTGAGAGTAGATTGCGTAAGTGTCAACTACTGGACAACTCACTAACCCTTTGTTTCTGGGCGCACTTCTTTTCATAAACACAGCACTTAGGCACAAAGTAAAAGATAAAATTAAACAACTGTTTAAACCACATGCATGGAAAATTTAAAAATATGACCTTAAGGTTGGATCTTACTTTTAAACAATTTTCACTTTGTTACCATTTGTACTAAGATGTATTCTTTTGCTTGGTTATGGTATTTTATTATATTTCCAGTTAATTAATCGATTAATTAATTGTTAATATTATAATTACTTTATTATAATTAATTATAATTCATTAACCCAGTTTATTAAATTTCCAATCGATCGTGTCCCAAAAGGGATATTAAGAAACAAGGGGAAATGGTTTTCAAGCTTGTGGCAAAGGTCAGTCACAGGAAATGGCGGCTAGAGTGTTGTATTTTCGGGTGGCGAGTTGGGTTTTTTTTTATTACCTACTATGCGCTGTGAGCATGACATATGATCGCTAATATTCCCACAGCTAGGGAGATGTGACTTGTTCCCATTTGCGGACGGCTGACGGAGGCTGAGAGATCTGAATTAATTTACCCAAGTCGACGTGGACCAAGTCAGATATGTTACGTGTGCCAAAACCTGTCCTTTCTCGCAGACCCCAGGTGCCTATTTGGAGGGATAATAGCATTTTTCGCTGAGCCAGGAAGACTATTGCTTTGCCAGCTCCCATCTCACCCATCCAGAGAGGGAAAACCAATTGGTTTCCCATTTCCTAGAGAACCAGCGGGCTGGGGGCCATTAAAAAAAAAAAAAAAAAAAGCCAAACAACAACAAAAACCTCTTATCTTCCTAAGTCAATATTCATCCAGGTGATTTTGAGCACGACGACAATATGCTTCCGTTCCAATTTCAACTTTTGCTTTTAGAAAACCAAAGGGGAGAGAAAGGCAGACTGGTGGTTTAGATATTCTGAAGCCGATGAGCTTCGTCAAGTAGAGTAAATTAAATAATGAGGCAGGTATTTGGGGTAGGGAATAATATAGTTTTATGTAAGTTATGGGAAAAATCTTGAGTCAGATATATGGTTAGATCTCATGTGGTCTTAATGTTGTATCCTTGCCGTTTCACACCCTCCAGGTGATGTAGATGTTGGAGCGGGTCAACCCAAAGCCCTGGATCTGGACCTGGGTGGTAGCTCTTCTGGTCAGCCTGCCAGCTCTCCCACACCCCCACCACCAGGAGGTGCTCTCCAGCATTGCCCAGTTAGCTGCAGCCAGGAAGGGACAGGGCCAGATCTACTGTGTGGCTCAGATGAGGGGCAGGGCCTGCTCTCCCCAGCCATTCAGCCAGTGAGGGGCAGAGCCCGCTATACAGTATATGCTTTATTTAATTCTTTCCTGTCCCCAACTCCTCTCTGATCTCCCCCTCTCCCTACCCACTCAACCTCATGTTCTTTCTCCCATTTAAAAAACAAAACAAGCCACTGAGGGGTGGAGGTGGGGGTGGGGGTGGGGGTGGGGAACTGGATCTGCTATGTGGTGTCCAACTTCTCCTGAGAATGGGGCCTGCACTGAAGGGTGGTTGATATATCCAGGGTCACACCACTTAAGAAAACTCGTTTTCCCTCTCCCAACAGCTACCATTTGTGAATAGTTTCTTGGTTAAGGGTGCAACTTTGCCTCCACATCCCCTCCTCCAAGCCTGGATTTTGTCTGGCTTGAACTTGTGCGGGTCTTGTGCAGTCTGCTGCAGTCTCTATAAGTTCATACAGGCGTTCCTTCCATTGTGTTTGGAAGATACTGTTTCCTTCATCCACTACCTGTGGTCCTCCCAACCCTTCTGCCTCCCCTTCTTCATAGATTATATGTGTAATGAAGACCGCCTATCCAGGCAGGAGCACTCCAAAATCTCTCACCTTCTGCGTGTTGTCCAGCTGTGGGTTTTCTGTGTTAATTGCATCTTTGGTAAGGAGAGGCTTGTCTGGTGAGGGCTGAGTGACAGACACACTGGTCTGTGGCTACAGTAGGATGTCACTGGGAGTCATTTTATTGCTGAGTTCACTTAAGAGAACAATAGTAATAGATTATCGCCTGGGGAACAAGACCTATTAGGCTCAAGGAAGTAGAACTCTATTGCTTGAAGACACCACAAACTTATGAAATGGACCATGGAGAAATGAAGCTGGTGCTCAATTGGAAGCTTCGCTACTAATGGCTAGCATTCATAGTGTTAAAATGTGTTTTCTGTAAGCTACCATAGTGAAAGGCAATCAATCCTCAATCTCACCTAACCACAAACCCTGAGCTATCATAACAGCATGCCTGCAAGTTATGCCCACCAGTGTAATAATGACACAGACATTAGGGAAGTAACCAACCACTTTTTGAACATTGAATTTAATATCTGGTGGATGGAGAGTGGAGGGAGAGAGCAACAGTACAGCAGGATTAGGCCGCAGGATTTGGCATGGAGAGAGGCAAGAGAGAGTCCCAGAGGGCCATACCTGATACTGTTAATGAGGGTCCTGTTGGATTTTTTAAGAACGGATGCATAAAGACCAAAGTTAAGTTGATATAATTGATTTTCAAACAAACAGCTCTGTCTCTGCCTTTCTACATTGTAACTTTTCTCCATTTCTATCTAAATTCTAATGGCCTGTGTTCACAAAAGGCACTGCTAGACCTACGCTGGGGAACCACAGAGATTCATTTATCTCTGCATCAAGCATTTAACCGGCTCTTCTCTCTCACAGGTGTGCTACGTATTGGATGATCAACCTACAGTGATGAGTCAGAAATTTGTCTCCTAATTCAAGAAGCTTCCAATATTCTCATGAGTGAGTTGGTGTTCTAGTGACCTCCAAGCCATTCATGAACTATCCTCAATGTGTCAACTATTTCTGACAGTGCTTTTGTTGAACTTGTGTCAAGCCTCTTGAGCTAGAATTTTCTTCCTGTCCCATCTACCCCATAATTTAAAGATCACATTCCTTCTTCAACAAACACTACCATCCATTTCATTTTCCCTTTCTGTTCAGAGTTCCCTTTTCTGATAATTCATTATGTCCATATATTTCTCATGCCCACCATTTGCATTCTAGGAATCTGAATATTTATATCATCTCCCCAACTCTTTGATAGCAAGAACTCATAATTTTTAGTTTGCCTATGTTTAAGATACCTTCTCCAGAAGGAGTTTGTATAATCAACGTCCCTTAGTATTTGTTGAGTGAGTCACTAATCATATGACTCTGAGACTGTAATCTACATTACAAACTAGGTTGGCTAGTCCAAAAGTGTTCCTCTGGGATGAGGCACCCTGAGGTGAAATGACAGGGCAGGGTTCCACTGGGATGTTTACCGCATGGTATTTGATATGGTATCAGGTGCCAAGGGTTTTCCAAGAATGAGTGGGAATAACCATGGCGCTTTCTTTGTTTGAAGAGTAAGGAAAATAGGAAGAAAATATTAAATTAAAAAATAAACTTTAGCTCTTCTCTGAATCGCAGTCTTGTTTCTGAAGTTGTGAAATGAAGGAGAATAGATTTTTAGAGAAGTGTATAAAATCCCAATTATCAAAACTTGCCAGAAGTCTCCTTTCTTGTCTAAATAATGAAAGATGGATAGGTTTTATTGATCACTTGTAGGATTGCTCCATTTGACAGCCAGGTAGGAATAAGTGGTCGTGAGGCTTTAGGTCACTGTTTACAAGAAACACAGCACAGTCTACAAAGAGCTCTAAAGCATACTTCGAGCTCAGGGCTCTCTCCATTTTCCGCTAAGACTCCTTGTTCAAGGGGCACCCAAAACTCTCACCGAATTCCAGCTTATACCTCCGAAAAGCAATTAGATTTTAACCAAAGTCACTTTGGTATTTTGATGGTTCCCATCTGTCTGTGAAAATGAAGTTCAGAGATGCAATGAGGGCCTGACCCTGGATGAGCCACGGTATCTACAATTGTCAACACAGTGCAGAGACTAAAAGTCACATTGCAACATTGTGTTCCAGACACACTGTCTAGGTTTATTTGATTCCTAGATCCACCACTGACTACATAATCAAACTGTGGAATACGAAGGACTTAACTTCAGTTTGCCATATTGGTAAAATGGTGGTGACAAGCCTCAGTGAGTAACTGTGAAGTCTACCCTCAACGCTGAGTAAAATGTCAAGTGTGGCATCTGCTGTCCTTTGGTCTCTGGTCCATTGCTATTTGTCCCACTACCACAGAATCCAATCCCACGACACAATGGCTGCCACCTTCTTTCAGGATGGGATAGAATTTCTGCTGCTCTTGTTGCTGAGATGAGATTTTTAGCTCTAAAAGTTCCTTTTTGATGTCGAGGAAAACTGAGCATCTTAAGTTCGAACACCAACTACACAGGATGACCTTAGTAACTCCCACATAGTTACCCATTGAAAGGCTGGCTTCAAGTTACATAACTGGAAAGCATGTCCTGGGGGACTTTACACCATAATGTTTCAAATCGTGTTTTTGTGAGTGCTCTCTGTGCAGATTACTCACTGGAAAAGGGAAAGGGAATCAAGCACATTTTGAAGGCACCAATTACCCTCTCCTACTTTGAGAGAGTCTCACACTCATCAGCATTCTAAAGTCTCAAAAACTCATACTGGAAGAAAACCCACTTGGCACCATATTTATAGTATTAGGCCACTTAGAGACACTTTCCTAATATCCTGGAACTTGTTCCTCAGAGGATGGTACTCGAGAAGTGGAAGCACATGTCAGTTTACACTAATAAATGATGTTACTGGAAATAACGTTCTAGCTTGCCAATTTCTCAGAAAAATGTTGTTTGTTTTTTTAAAGATACCCTTTAGTTACTCTTGGACACAATCAAATTCTTCCTTGACAAGGTGACCATACCTACTGGATCTTTAAAGCCTTGTTCATCCTGGCATGTTAAAGAACCAACGTACACAGATTGCCTGCTGGCTTATGAAAAACTTTATGTACCTATTAACCAAGGAGAGATTGAGTTTTCCTCCCTTAGAAAGCTGACTGTTGGGGCTGGGGATTTAGCTCAGTGGTAGAGCGCTTACCTAGGAAGCGCAAGGCCCTGGGTTCGGTCCCCAGCTCCGAAAAAAAGAACCAAAAAAAAAAAAAGAAAGCTGACTGTTGAACTTCATTGTCTGCCACATATTTTGCCCTCTCACACTCGCTGTAGGAATCTATTACTGAATCTGTCTCCCACATATTTTGGAAGAAATGAGAGACCTCTTCAGCCCTGCCCACACCCCTTCCCTCTCCCCCTCCCAGTGCAGAGCAGCTGATGGGGTTTTATTGCACAGCATTGGCAGTGCGTTGTACATGGAACAAGATTGATGATGCTCATTCTAAAATGGGAAGATCCCATGTGCACCTTTTTTCTGTGATCCCTGAGAGAGAGAGTTGGCATTGGCAGCATTCAGGAAAGAGGCAACACCTCTTGATTCCTCAGTGTTGACAGTAAGAATGTGGAGTTACCATGCAAGACCACTCCGCTACCCAATTCCCTGCCATCTTCTTCTTTAAGCTCATATCCACATAGGCTGCTGCCTCCCCAGACAACACCACAAAAGAACAGTCAAGTCCCAAACTCCCCGAGGACCTACTTTGCAAGGCTGGCTATGGATGTGGGGAGAGAGACTGGAGCCTTAGCTAACAGGACTTTGTACCTAAAGACACTTTTGGTTACGGCTCTGAGGGGACTCAGATGTCCAGTCACATACACCTGAACATATGTGCATGAGCCCCTGAGAGTAACGCAGACTCCTGAACAGGAAGCAAAGGAGACCTTGCTCCTGTCTTTCTCAGCTTTCTTCCCAGCGTCACCAACTCCCAAGGCAGGTTGTGTAAACCTGGCACATCGTGACAGGATCACTGGCCTTTCATCTTTTATGCTACCAATTTGGCTGAAATAGAATCACTCAGCCTGCACAATATTGAACCATTGTCGGAGACCCAGCCAAGGTTTGGAACATAAGGCGAGCTGAGTGAACTAGCGTGGAGGCGACCCAGAGAAAGTAATTGTTCTTCTGTCAGCACGGCTGCTCCTCTACTTAGCATCTGAACAAGTTAATTTGAAACATGGCTTTCTGGAAGGAAATGGAGCGCCTCTCAGCATCCTGCAGACTCATGGGGAGAGATGGCCTTTCACCAGGTAGAAACAGCAAATTATATTTGAAATCCATTTCTATTAAAGGAGGGGGGAAAAAAAAACCTTATTTCGCCCCAGAAGCTGCCCTTTGGGGCTTGGTAGCACCATTTGACATTTGTTGTCTATCAGAGGTTCCTTTTGCTTATATAAATGTCAGACGACGAAGGAAAGAATTTTACTAATTGAACGAGGGGCAGCTTTAATTAAATAGAGCAATGCACAAAGTTTGCCCCTTTGCCAATCCTGGACTTTCAAGGAACGGATCTCAGCAGCATCTAAGTCAGACAAATTGGCTAAATTGATCCTGCTCCGTGGAAAGGGTGCTTCATCTCGGCCCAATCAATGACAGATTGAGGTGTGATGTGCAGTGAGTGCAAGGAATCAGGCAACCCGTTCTTTCCAGGCCACAAGTTGAGCTTCAAGGAGCAAAAACCACCTCTGCTTCGTGTAAGCTTTATTACCCCCCATGCACCGAGGCTCGCCCGTCTTGGGCTTCAGACTGCCCTCGCTTGTGAGCAGAGCATCGGTGTCCGTGAGCACAGCAGGCAGGAAGAGGGGTTACCTCTCCTGGACACTGTGTCTTTTGTCCTGTCTGCAGGTCGTCAGTTCTGTGTTCCGCTTTCTGTCACTAATTAAATGCCCTCAAAAGGGAAGAGTGTCAACACTTCAAATGCTGCTATGGATGTGTCGTAAAGTTATTCTTCCTACTGCAGACCTGGAAAAACAGTATTGAAGTACAGTTAGGTATGCTCCTTTGGCTGGTCTTGGGGCACATCCCAGATCCCAGTGTTGTGTGGTTTGAGTCAAGGTCACTTTTGCTCCCTACGGTGGTTTACCTGAGAAATGACCCCCACAGACTCAGATATTTGAACACCCAGTCTCTAGTTGGTGGCCATGTTTGAGAAGGCTTTGAGGAGGAGACTTGCTAGAAGAAATCCATACCTAGGGGGTGGGGTGGGGAGAGGAGTGTTATGAGAGTTCACGCTGAAATCCATTTGTGAAGTGATGGAGGACACAAGTGCATGTTCAAGGCAGTAGCAGGTCTTTGAGGTCCAAAGACTGTGGAAGCAACAGCTGGCGAAGCCACAGACTCAAATAACCCAGCAAATGGACAGACTATTCCTTCCCGTTCTCCTTTAACAAATTCCATTGGAAAAAAATTCTCATAAGTTAGCTTTTCAACCTACTCCGTGCTTAGTCTGCAACAAAGGTAACAGCACTGGTAAATCCAGGCCTATCCCTGAAATCGGGTGCTTACAGTCTTAGGAAGCCATAGTCCACGTAAAGAAACAATTCATGGCCCATGAAAGCATGGCCCTGACATCTTCCTTCATTGGTATGATCTGCCAATCCATACTCTTCTCTCAGGCGTAAGCTCAGGACTAATCCATTTTGGCACAACCTAATTCTTTAAAATGGATATGAAGCCTCAAGTCGACATCACTGAAGTCCTTTCTTAAGTTGAGGCAAGTTTGGAAAATCGTCTTGAGCTTCGTCTTCATGCCTCAGTCAGCCATGCTTACTTGAGCATCTCCTTCCTAGCCCCCATCGACTTAGGCTCTGACCATTCTGGTCAGACCCTTGATTTACACATCAGTCATTTCTCTAAGCAGAATCTTATTTTAGATGTACTTAAACCCTGATAAATCTCTACTTGTAAGTAACCTTACAATGGCGCTGTCAGCAGAAGCAACGAGCTGCCTCTCCTTCACCGCTGACCTCAGGCACGTGTCAGAGGATGTGCATAAGTGTGTGTAAGAATACCATGATGGTTTGTCAACAACTCTCTTATGACTTAACTGTATATAATTCCCCTGCTTTGGGTTTTCCTAAATTCCTATGTGCACGTGTGTCTTTATTGGGGTGTAAGAGGAAAAGTAGGAATGACGGATACTTTATGCTCTTCTGTGCCCCATTGGAAGCCCTTTTTAAAAGGTTGACATTGGTTTGGAAGATACAAGTCCTGGAAAGCTGTCTAGGGAAGGTTATTCGTACTCTTTGAAATAGAACAGTGAGCAGACTAAGTCTGTAGCAGTGAGTCATGCAGAGAAGTATAGAGAGCATGAAAGGGAGCTTCAGAATTATTAAGAAGTCTGGTACTAGAGTAAGAAGATAACACGTTCTTTGAGCCGAGGTCAATGCTGAACATGTAGATGTGATTTCTGTACGGTTAAAGCCAGCGGTAATTCATCCCAGAGCTGGGAGGGACAGAGACTAAAGGCAGGCACTAGTGCAATCATCCAAGCTGGAGTTCTTTCCCTTAACTTTGTTTTCATTTTGTTTTGCTCTGTTTCTGAGGTGAGGGCTCATGTAGCCCAGGCTGGCCTATGTGTGTAGCCAAGAGTAGCCTTGGACTCTTGGCACTCCTGCCTCAAGTTCCCAAATGCTGAAATTATAAGCATGTGCCACCATGCTTAACCATGACTTAAAGCACACTAGGGACTGACTCCGGGAGTTTGTGCATCCCAGGAGGACACATGCTCCTCACCAACTTACTCATCGCGTGAGATGCTCACGCCTATCCCTCAGTCCCCATTTCTAACCCCTTTCTTTTCACCTCTGAGTTGGATGCCAATGTCCTCACTTTGGTTCAGTGTATGCTGCTGTTGTGAGCACATGTGTGTGTGGAGTAGCAAGCTATTTCAGAGCCCACGGATACCTTACAGAGAAGATGCCTTTCAATCTAGAAGAGTAAAATGCACACACGCATGCACCACACAAATACACACACACACACACACACACACACACACACACAAACCCCTTCCCCAAATGTTCCTGACAGTCAGTTTAGACAGCATGATATCTCATAGATCCTCTCGTCGACCACTTCAAAAGAGCCAAGTGACTTTTTTGAGGTTTCTCTTCAAGACAAAGCACCCTTTATCTTTTCTGCTAGCTATCACTGTCACGGAGATCTCTGTTTCTAGTTTATACCAAGCTCCTTCTCTCCCAGGACTTCTCTGATGGCTCATTGCTTTTCTCAATGACTCTTAATCCAGGGACTGTTCTGGGGTATCCCCACTTCAGGAGCCCCAGAACAAACATTGCAAATTCAAGAAGGCCACTAAAATAGCAATCATCTCTCTCTCTCTCTCTCTCTCTCTCTCTCTCTCTCGTGTGTGTGTGTGTGTGTGTGTGTGTGTGTGTATGTGTGTGTATGTGTGTACATGCATGCAACAGAGTGGATGTCAAAGGGTAGCTTGTGGAAGTCCATTCTCTATTTTCATATATGGGTTCCAAGAATTGAACTTGGGTCCTTAGGCTTGTGGGCAAGGACTTCTAACCTTTGAGGCATCTCTTCAGACCCCTACCTATTTTCTTAACCTGTCCTAATATTATTCCTGCCCTTTATCACTATGTGCAGTCATGCAGACACACAAGTATGCCTTAGTTTGCTTGTTTTCTGTCTTTCCCTTCCTAGAAAGCAAGTGGTTATTTGCCCTGTTCACTCCAAGGCTCTTTATAGATACATGTTGAGTGTATTCCTGAATGAGCACATGAACAAATGGATTGGTATGCACAGGGAATTAAATTGAGAAGCCCAAATAAATGATAAGGTACAAAAAAAGGATCGTTATGAAAGGAATGCTTTGTCTCCCTGACAATTGGTTGGATCCACCAAGAAGCCAAAGTTGAAGGGACAACCAAACCCAAACACTATTGTGAATGCCAAGAAGAGTTTGCTGACAGGAGCCTGGCATAGCTGTCCCCTGAGAGGCTCTGCCAGAGCCTGACCAATACAGATGTGGATGCATGCAGCCAAACATCACAGGGAACCACAATGGAGGAGTTAGGGGCAGGACTGAAGGAGCTGAAGGGGTTTGCAACCCCATAGGAAGACCAGCAATATTAACTAACCAGGCACCCTAAAGCTTCCAGGGACTAAACCATCAACCAAGAGTACACATGGTAGGGCACATGGCTCCAGCTGGATATGTAGCAGAGGATAGCCTTGTCAGACATCTGTGGGAGGAAAGCCCTTGGTCCTGTGAAGGCTCAATGACCCAGCATAGGGGAATGCTAGGGTGCTCAGGAGGGAAGGGGTGGGGCATAGGGATTGGGGATAGGGGGTTTGTAGATGGGAAACTGGGAAGAGGATAATATTTGAAATGTAAATAAATAAAATAACCAAGAAAAAATATGAACAAAAACAAAAGGGAAACCAAGATTTTGAGTCTTAGAAGGTGGGAGATGAATAGTATTAAGAAACTCAAGAGTTAGGAAATAGAAACAAGTGTTAGGAAGGAAGCTTCAACGTCACAGAGAAATCCTGGTACTGAGATGTGGGTTTTCATTTCAGGAGGAAAGAAAGAGAAGAACAATGGGTAAATTATTGGCCTTGTTTCTCCTTTCCTAGGAACAGAGAAGACATGTGGCTTCCCCTCCTCTTCTTAGCATTTGATGTTAGGACAAGAGAGTGGGCCTGGCTGCAGGTGAGTTGATAGGCAGGCCAGTGCAAACCAGGAGAACTCAGTGAAAGAAACACAGTAGCTGGGATCGGCAGGGCTAACTCACTGTCTCTGTGTTGCCCATTACAAGGATGTGCAATAAAGACATTGCTCGTTTGGGACTCCAGAGTGAAGTACATGAAGCACACTAGGGCAGTGGCCAAGTTTAGAAGCTCATTTATTCATTTCTCAAACTGTAGGCAAAGGGCGTCCCAGGACTCATAAACATGCAGGTCTCCTTCAGTGTAGGTTTCTGACTCTGCGATGGTGGAAAAACGGGAGATGATCATGTGAATGATAAAAGTACGGGCAGTTCTGCAGTTGGGTGGACAGAATTAAGTCAAGAGATCAATAATGGCAACAATAATAGTTGCATTAATTTGCAGAACTCTCTGTTGCCAGTTGCTTAGAAAACACACACACACACACACACACACACACACACACACATACACATACAGACACACAGACACACACACACACACACACACAGACACACACATATTCACACACATACACACAGACACACACATACACACAGACACACACACACACAGAGACACACACACAGAGACACACACATATACACAGACACACACACACACACACACACACACACACACACACACACACACACACACAAACACACACACACACACACCCACACAGACAAACACACACACAGAGACAGACACATACACACATACACACAGACACAGATGCACACACACACATACACATGTGTGCGCACACACACAGATACACACACACACACACACGCACACACACACCGCCCTCCAATAACAATTATATCTATATTTATACTCTACTTATAGAGAAAGAGAGACTCAGAAAAGCAAAGACCTTGCCGAAGGTTTCACAGCCTCCAAGCCCACCCCTCATTGTAGGAGATGCCTCACTGCTGTGTTGGTAATCAAACCCAGAATCCCCTGTGGGCCACATTTCATTTTCTAACAAACCATCCCCAGATTTTGTTGTTCTCTTTCAGTGACTTTCTATGAACTCTTTCCAAGAGCTTTGGATTTTTTTCCTGGAAATTTCTTCAAAAGTACATGGCACAATTTCCCAATTCTAAAGCTAACATCAGTCTAGTTTTGGGCATGGAATCTGAATTTCACCAAGTGTATCTCTTGAACTCATATCCGATGAGTTAATCATTAGTGTTTCCACCACCTGACCTGCATGGGCATGTTGGTTTGTATTGCTCAATAATTAAACTTCATAGACAGAGTCTTCTTTAAACAAAAGTTTTGAAGTAGGCCTTCTTCTATCCAGGAACTGCGTAGCTCTTGGGGCTAGAAATTAGCACCCTAATGGCTGCTCCAAATTTTATAAAATCCAGGTAATTGCATTTCATTTTTAATGGCATCTATATGGAGTATTTATAAGATAGTGAAATATGATGATGGTAGACTCTTTGATCTAATGCCCCCATTGATAAACAAGGAACCAGCAACTCGCAGACTCTAAGAAGTAAGTCTGAGTTCATGTAACCCCCAGCTTTTTCAACTCCTCTCTTGAGTTTGCGTAGGAGAGCGCTTGTCTAAATACTGTCTGTGGGCACCCTAAGGTTTTAAAGAAAATCCGATTCTCCCTAATCCTGGACTCAGACAGTAACACCTCTGCCCACCAATCACAACAGCTCTTGCCAAGAATTTGGTAACTCCTACTACGCCAAGACAGCTTTTGCCTTTCTCGTGTATGCTAGACCACGGTGGAAATGGAGACTGAACACTCTTTGTAACGTTCATCTGGCACCCATGTTTTCTCTTTTTCTTGTGCCAATGGTTTTCATTAAGCAAACGATCCCTTTTCTTTCTATATAATTCTTTCTGTTGCTAAGAGGAAGTGTTTACATGTAACTTTGCCCCGCACCTGTCTGTCGCTTGGTTACGGTTGGGACTCCTGCACTTTGGTTTCCCATTTAATTTCTTCTCACCTTATTCTACCGGATCAGCTAACTGCAAGAGCTTGATCTCTCCTTTTATAAATCTTGGTCACTCTTATTCTAGATCTGTACAGACGTCTTTAGGGACTGGTGATGGGCCTCAGTAAAGGGAAGCATTCTCTGTCTTTGACAGAAGAAAGCAAGACTCTGCTTCCCTTTGCTTTGCATCGGATGTAAGTCTAGACTGCAGTCAGCTTTTGGGAGTTTCAGCTCGTAATTAACAACAATTAACAGTGCAGCCTTTGCTGGCTAATAAAAGCTCCACATATTGAAGCTCAGCTCTTTACGTAAGCACACTGGACACAGAACACTGGTTACCGCTGAGACCACTGAACTTGATAGCCATCTTCCAGTCAGGCGCCTGTGATCCGGCAGCTTCGTGAACTTGAAGGTTGCCTTCTCTCGCCCTTCATTCTGTGATGACTCTTGGATATACCCATCAATTGTTTCACTGTTTACTCCCCAGTGAGATATATACTCTCGGGGAGCTGGAGAATATTGAGAAATATGTAGTATGTGAATGGTAAATAAAATAAGTACATTTGTTTAAAGAATCAGATACTTCGCATCCACAGTCTGCGATTTACCACTCCCGTTTATTCCCATTTTAGGGTTATAATACTCAGGAGATAGTAAATAAGATAGATAGATATATGAAACGATTGGGTTTCAGGAACACAGAATGTGCTCAATGGTGAGGAAGCAGAAGGTCACATTTCTGGCCTGGTTACATAATCTTACATCTGTCATTTAACTTTCTATTTCTTCGTGTGACCCAATGAGGTTCTTCAGGGTTATTCACAGAAGCATGGGTAAGAGGTTCTTTACAAAAACCAGGACACCTGACCAGTGGCTACACCACTGAAGGAAATCTCTTTCCCTCTTCCAGAATCTGTCAATAAATTCTCAGGGAAGGAATGTAGCCTTGTGACTCCCTATCGTCTCCAAGATAGCGTGTTGCTATGCCCAACCTCATGCAGGCCATGTGCAGGCTACCATGGCTACCATGAACTCAAGAGTGTAATTGCCACAATCACGTCAGGTCTGGAGGACAACTTTCTACAACACGGCACCCCTGCCTCTGGCATTTGCATTCTCTTTGTTCTCTTTTCTAGGAAGTCCCCTCAGCCTTGGGAGAAGTGACATTCAGCTCAGAGAGCAACTTGCTATGGGATCATTATTATTTATTTCCGAGAAAGCTGACTGAGCTATAGAGACGTATATAACACATCTAACCCCATCAAAGCGAGTAGGGACAGAAGCTGAGTTTGACACCAAACTGTCGGGCTCAGGTATTTGGACTCTTCCCTCCCAGAGTATTCTACGCTGAAACAAAGTACAATCTGGCAGCCGAGTGGGAAGACCGGATCGAAATCTCAGAGCTTCAGCGCCAGCAAGAAGCCGCCACTGTCTACATCTCACAGTGATCCCCCATGATCCACTACTCTTTGTCCATCTGCACTTGGGGCAGAAACAGGTAGTCCTGATTTTCTAAGAATACCTCAGACCCAGGAGCACTTGTAGTAGAAGCTAGCAGGAAAAATATTCTTGAACACTTTATATCTGTGCCATTTGTTCAATTTTTACTCCACTGCCTTGTAGCCTGGGGTAACATCCCCTGAACTGTATATTCTTCTGTTAGGACAGCATTTGCCTGCACTGTGACTTTTAAGTAAAGGTAACAGAAGACACATTTCTTTAAAGAATTTTTGGAAAGCTAGAGATGTTAGATTTTATGCTTAATATGTGATGGCTTGTGTTCTATTCCAGTCATGGGGGAGGGAAAAACTCCTTGGATAGACAGACATACTCTCCTCATAAAAGAATAGTCATTTGTAATCCAGGTGTTGTAACGAATACCCACAATTCCATGGTCTTAACTGCACAACCGGCTGGCGCTGGATTGTGGGTTTGAAGCCAACTGAGCAAACAGCAAGACTCCATCTAAAACAAGCAACACTCACAGAGAGAAATGAGCACAGCATGGCGGCCTGGCTCCTAGAAAATCAAGCCCCCGAGATTCCAGTTTCTGACACAATAGCCCTTCAATGTTTAAATGATTAAAGCTCAATCCCTTTAAAAATCTATCAGCATCATCACCACCGCCACTACTACTACCACCATTATTATTGAGGTGTGAATTTGTGTGTGTGTGTGTGTGTGTGTGTGTGTGTGTGTGTGTGTGTCCGTGGAGGTCAGATGCCTCAGATCGCCTGGAGCAGGAGTTACAGGATGTTGTGAGGTACTGGACTTTGGAAGCTAGTGATCAAAATTTGTTCCTCTGAAAAAGGGTTATGCGTCATAGCCAGGGAGCCATCAGTCCAGCCTCCAGGCCTCAAGTGCCTCCCCTATAAAGAAAATCGCGGGATGTTCTCCATATTCTGAAATACATTCAGATCATTATGCAATGCTCGCCCCAAATGTACTTGAACAACAACCCATTTTCTAATTGCACTACCTTTCCTGGACCCGGGTTTTAAGAGGGCTGAAAGACAAGAGCTCCCAAGAAGCTAAAACTATTTGAAATTTTTTTTTGAAGGAAAAAGTTCATGGCACAGATAAACAATTCCAGAAAGGGGAAAGAAACATCCATTAAAACATAAATGAGGCACAGGGAGCCTTGCAGGGGCAAGCTCAGAATCGCTGCCGAAGAGACAACTTTCTTTTATAAGTAATCAGATAATAGGACTCTGTTAAGAAGCACAGAATAGTTAGATTCATCCACATAATTCAATTGTACAGGTTATTAAAGAGCAGTTGGCCCCTCCTACTCTAGCTTTTGTGTATTAAACTCAGACTAATCAAATTGAGGATTCCAAGAGTACTGCGTTAGTCAGCCTCATCCCTTTTAATTTGTTTAATGGCCGTGTGTGTGTGTGTGTGTGTGTGTGTGTGTGTTGACGGGCTGTCTATTGCTTAGCTTCCCAACATGTAAATAAAGAATGAGCAGGGAGACTTTTGCAGAAGAGAATAAAGTGTGCCTCCTTTCTCGAGTTGCATTCGATGTTTGAGTAATTCCTGGGAGGCGGGTGGCCAGCAACGGTACTTATTATTTCTACTGAGCGGTCCTGCAGACACAGAAGAAGAGAGGAGGCGAAGAAAGGAAGGAAGGAAGGAAGAAAAGGAGTCTGAATTTACACTCGCCGCTTCAAAAGCCCTTTTGTACTCCGCCAACTTCTCCTGGCCGAAGATGCAGTATTTGCCCAAAAGTCGCCTGCAAGAAAGCGTACAACGCGACAAAGGTGGAAAAGAGCCCACCAAAGGGCTCCTTTGCCGCCCGCCCCCATCTTCTTCAATAATCTTCCCTTCGCATAAAGGACGCGGTTCCAGAAAGGGGCACTCACTCGGGGTCTCACAATGCCCACTGGGCTTAGGAAACAAACCACCTCGTTAGCGAAGCTTCACGTTCAGTTCGGCTGCTTGGGTTCATTGTCTTTTCACCTGGCTCCAGCCATCAAGTCAACATGAATGAAGAATGGGAGTTACTTAGCATGTAGAGGCCGTCCCTCGAGCAGGCCCCTCCGAACGACGGTCTGAGCAGAGTGAGAATGGCCGTGTTGTTTGGGTTGCTCTTAGCTGCCCTTGCGCATTCAGACTTTCTGTCCATTCAGCCAGGGAGGCCACGTGTCCAGAACCTGAAAGGGGCCCCTGCTACACAGAAACTTGGTTCAACGTACCCTTTCATATGTAGGATTTTCCGTGGACTCTGTGTTTATTATCTCGGTTCAGAGCGTTTTTTTCTCAAAGGCGCACATTACATTTCCCTATCTGTTTCCACGCGGGTGCGGAAATATCAGTGTAGGTTTGCTGTAAGGGGAAAGGCAAGGGGGGGAGAAAGGAGAAATAAACGAATGTGGTGGGTAATTCCTTGATCACAGGCTTCGCAGACACCTGCTGAAATGCCACGAGCCCAGTAGGACGACTTGTTGAATGTTTGGGTTTTCGTGATGCCAATTGGCTGAGGTTTCCGAAGAACTGACTGGTTGTTTGGGCATCTTTCAGGAACAACCCTGGTTCATCTGAATTATTTAGAAATAATTACCCCATTGGTGGATGATCAAGGCCACATTCTCTCTATAGTTCCTTCCTGGACACCTGCTTTTTTTGTGCATTTAAATACTAATTAGTCTCCTCAACCTTGGGAAGAAGATCACAAGTTTAGTGCAGGAACTGCTTTCTTGAACACGTGTCATGTGCCAAGGGTTCCAGTAGCTTCTGGGATAGATAAAAAGAAGCAATTGCTACCCACCCACACTTTGAGGATTTAATGCCAGACACACAAGGATTCAGAGAAACACCACAAAACAAACACAGGGTGTTTGGCGGCTATGCAGGAATAGAGTTGAGCTCTGTTAACACTCTCGGGGGTGATTCTTCAAGGTAGTGAAGGTAGTCTGAGTTCTACAGAATGTAAATAAGCAAACCAGGTGACATGCAGTGACAAAGAATTTCAGGAAGAAAGAACTGGTGTGTGGAAGTCAAAGCTATACTAAATAGTAGGATTGGCTCAGTGCAACCAGGGCACAAAGGGTGGAAAAGACAGGGTGAGATGTGGGTGCTACACTTGAGAGAGCTTGGTCATCGTCCTGAAGCATAGAAACTTCATCTCGCTGGTGGCAGGAAGCCCCGGAGGACGAAAGCAGGTATGGGAGACCTGAGTTCCGTCTTCGTGTACATAGATCTGAAGAGTGGCCAAGGGAAGGCGGCCGGCCAGCGGGCAACTGCAGCCATTCAGAGAAGAAAGGATGAAATCCTGAAAGGAGGTTTTGGGGGTTGATTTGCAACACTTCCGGAACCATTTCCGGCAGTAGGTGGCAGTGCTGCTGGGAAGCAGAGCCTAGGGAAAGGGGAATGCAGAGCATGCTGGGGTCTGGGGCTCACGGAAACAGCGAGCTTCCCTAGGCGTTGATTTAAATGAGGCTCTTCCTGTGTAGACCGCATCTTCACCTGGGAGGTAGAAATGAATCCTTGGTGATGTGATTAAAAAAAAAAAAATCTAAAGACTACATTTTGTATCTCTGCAAAGGACCGCTTTGCGTAAATGTGTTTACAGTGTTAGGGACATTTCATGATAAAGTAGCGGCAGGGGAGTGGCTGACAAGTTAAAAGTCCGAGATCCAAAACAGCTTCTTGAGATGCTGAGAGTGGTCTAAAAACGGAAACGCGGTAGCTTGAGCTATGTTTTCATTGTCGAACGGTAAACATGGAAGAGAAGCAGACTTTATCGGCTAAAACGGAGCTTGACACGGGATTGGAACTGGAGGGAATGTCCCTTGACATAGTTTAACACAGATCTCTTTTGTTAGGATCAATGAGATCGTTTATTAAAACACAGACCCCAGCGCTATCGCCACACGGGATACTGTTTGAGAATTCCACGCGGGTAGAACCTGGTGGATCCACATTTAAAGTAGATTAACTTTTTTCTTCCAACCACCATACTCTAACCAACTTTTAGGAAAGGCTGTTAGATATCTGAGAGGGGACATGGAGATCATATCCTGATGGTGGGTATGGAATTTGAAAGAGGTTTCATGCGGATGCCCTGGTCTGCTAAAAGCAGGGTGGAACACTTAACTCTTACTTTTCAAACCATAGAAATGGGTCTAGGAAAGGAAGAGGGGGTAGTGGGCGGGTTTAACTAGAAACTAAAGACCAATGGGAAAGTTCGGCAGAAACAAATTAGTTAATATGCTTATATCAAGGTGCAATTTTAAAAACGTTCAAATGGAATTACCCTGCCAGGGGGAGTAATATGACTATCCTAGCACATGGGTTATAAAATGGAAATTCCAGTGCAAGGCATGGGCACCTCCCTCTGAGTTTTCAGTCGGGGAGGCCTCAGAGGGCTCCAGCCACACAGGATATGATGGCTGCCCTTTGTCACCTACCATAATTACATGCTAAGACCCTATTGCTAAAGACACTGCAGGCTTTAGCTGCAGGACACAGAGACGTCAGTCTCAGTAGGACAGGACAACTTGTTCATGCTGGACAGTATTCGCTGTGCTTAAACATAAATGTCATATAAGCTTCTGAGAAGAAAGATGTCGATTGTCCTACCCACTGATAGATCCTGCATGCTACAATACCAATCCTCCGGGCATGATCTGCCCATTGGAGTAACAGTGGCATGACCCTGATGGAGTCTGATTGGCTCTGAGGCCTGTTCCAAAGGAGGTAATTTTATGCCTTGTATTGTAATCCTAGTCAAATCCCCATGGCTGAGGGGGCCGTGGGCCCTATGGAAGAGCCTGCTATTGCATTGTGCTGAACACTCTCCTGTTTCTATTTCTGATTCTATTCATAAACCTCAGCCTCAATCAGAAGAACTCCCTTTTACAGTGAGCAGTAATATACGGAGAGGTACGTAACTCGCCAGCGAGCTGAGAATGAGAGGCTCAGTGCTTAGCCCTATTCGGGAGATCTATATTCACCCAGCACCGCCAAAGTTTAGGGAACGTCACAAAAGATGAGGCCAAACTCTGTAAGAGCTGGAGTCCGGGGAAAGGGAATGCTTCGACAGTCTACCTTCTGGGCACAACACAGCTATCACAGCCATGCTTTCACAACAACTGCGTTTACCTGCGTGAGGCCTACACATCATGCTAGCCAAAACTGTGACATACGTAGAGCAGGCTATCTCCAGGCCCCCATCCAATACAGAGGAGTCCTTGACAATGAGAAGATGCTGGAGAAGAGAGAATCATGCCTCTATGGAGAAGGTAGCCTCTGTTAGGTTCTTCACTCTTTAGTGAATGGCCTCACACCGATGCACATATGAGTGGCTCTAACCAGACTTAGCAGGTTATCAAAAGGGGAGATGTATGTGGCCCCACAGTTAAAAGTTGGTGCTGCTCTTGCAGGGGACCTGAGTGTGGATCTTATAAAGCGCATGCATGTGCGCACATGCGTGTGCATACACACACACACACACACACACACACACACACACTTTAAAATAAAATATCTCTTAAATCTGAAGTTGAGAGAAGTTGTTAGGTAGATATGATAAATTTGAAGAGGAAATAGATAATTTCATTATATACATCCATTGAAAATGTTTTTTAAAATGAAGAAACTTTTTAAAAAGAATATTCAGTAAATATTGGACAACAGGGTCATCCAGGTTTTATTGTTCTCCTTATATATCGGAAATCAAGTACGGTTCATATAATTCATAAAGGCCCTGAGCTTTCAGAATGGTGCGTGAGCACTGGTTCCCACTCAGTCACCAGCTCCAAGAGTTTTCCTGTTCTTCAGAGCTTTCGAGGCAGGCGTTGAATCCTCTTCAATCATGACGGACTTAGACATCGTAACTGAATCCAAGGCTGTTGTATTTGGCCTTTTGGCCCTTTGTCTAGTGTAGTGACTTTTGCAGATAGACCTCTGGGATAGCCCAGTGCAGCTCCTGTGCCAGCATCCATCATGCTTCAGCCGGGCCTTTTATGCCGCGAAGATGCTTTCCTGCCTCAAACTTCACAAAACCAACCTCTGTTGGCTTCAAACTTTTCTCTCACCCCTTGAAGTCTTCAAAAGACAGTGACAGCAGCGGGGTCTTGTTCTTTTACAGGCTGGAGGGAACACTGTGGTGGTTTGACTTTCTATTTATGCCATGAGACATCGCCCAGATAGGAACAAAGTCAGCTTTGCTTTCGTATCGTTCATGGGATCGTAGATGAGTATGTTTTTATTTTCAAGAGCTTCCATTTCATCATCACCAACCTGAAGTTTGTAGAGGGGGGGGAGCGCTCAGCCTTCTAACTGGCTTGATTTTTTGACATACATTCATCAGGAATCAATCATTTGTATCTTTTGATTGACAGTGAGATGGACAGAGCTGGGGTGGTGGCTCGGCAGTGAAGAGAATGTTCTGTTCTTACATCGAGCCCAGTTCAGGCCCTAGGACCCACACTGGGAGGCTCACAACTGCCTGCAGCTCCAGTCCAAGGGAAGTCATGCCTAGGGCTTCATTGGGGACCTGCTAGCCTCTGTAGCTACCTGGACACACACAGACACACACACACACACACACACACACACACCAAAATAATAAAAATAAATCTGTGAAGCAAGGTAAGTGACACTGGTCTTTCTTCTTGAATTCTTAGAAACAACTACAATAAATCTACCCCATATCAGTATTTTTGTGTCTCTAGGAATAGGGAAACCTGTGAGGAGAGAGATATGGAAGTGTTCGGTCAGTGGGACAGTGCAAACAGACCCCGTGTGTGTGTGTGTGTGTGTGTGTGTGTGTGTGTGTGTGTGTGTGTGTTTCAGCACATCTCCCTATAGTTAAGGACAGTAACAGCAATAATCACTGATCACTAAGAAAGATGTGACTCCATGGTAGGATGTGTCAAGGAGGCTCTGGGTTCAATCTTTAGTACCCCAAAACTGATCACAGACCACCATGAGGAATGCGATAAAAATGTTTGAAATTGATAGAATTGCCAAACCGTGACCAGATATACAAATGAATTAACATTATGGGGGAAAATTATACCGCAGACGTACTAAATGTAAGGATTTCTCACAAACATCCAGTATGTTTAAAAATACAGCGTATGAGAGGGAATTGAAAAAGGAAACTATAGTCATATTTGTGAATTTTTCAATAAAAATTAAAATGTTCAGGAAATAAAAATACAACTCAAAGTATAAAAAAGCAAAACTCAGTAAAAGTATATTTTTATTTCTAAGTGGTATGTGATACCTAGTATAAATACTGTGCAAATAATTACCATATTCTATCATTTAAAAATAATGAAAGTCGGGGTTGGGGATTTAGCTCAGTGGTAGAGCCCCCAACTCTACCAGTCCCCAACTCCGAAAAGAAAAGAAAAGAAAAAAAAATAATGAAAGTCTCTTTATATTCAATAAACATATTTTTCCTGTTTTTAGTTTGTAGATGGCTGCACTTTCAGACACAGAGCCCATGGACTGGGGTAGTCTGCTGTACGTCTTTCTTGCAATCGCTTCTTCTTGACAGAGGGGGCTAAGATAGGAGCTGGGGTAGAGGCCATCGTATGTCTTCAGAGCAGCAACCTTCCAGGCTCTGGTGCTTGCAGCCTGGAGTTTTGCTTCAGTCGCTTCTGACTGTCTCACATAGGAACCGTCTGCCAGCATCCTGGCCAAGTGCAGCCACTAGTGAATTGTCTCCCAGGTTCATTCTTTCCACAGATCTCCTGTTCATCTCCACTGTTGCTGACAGACGAGAAGGAGGAGAATTAGAAAAACACTTCTGGTTTGGGCTAATCTGGGTCAAATATGATTTCTATTATGTATGATAAAGGCATTTGAGACAGTGATAGAATCACCAAAATGTGACACAGAGACACAAAGTGAATTCACACTATGGAAAGAATTACGCTAAAAGACTTAATAAATTTAAAAAGTCTCACAAACATCCAGTATTATTTTTTTAACTCTGAATTCATTACCTTCTTTTTTTGCGACATTTTCTTTTTTAATTTTATTTTTTGGACATTTTATTATTTACATTTTAAATGTTATCCCCTTTCCATCCTCTCCCATACTCCCTCCCCCTACTTCTATGAGAACGCTCCCACTCCCACCCATCCACCTCAACGCCCTGGCATTCCCCTACATTGGGGAAATGACCCTTCACAGGACCAAGGGCTTTCCCTCCTATTGATGATGGACAATGCCATCCTCTGCTACATATGTGGCTGGGGTCATGGGTCCCTCCATGATACAGATAAAGATGCTTGCAGCTAACCATTGGACTGAGAATAGGGTCCCCAATAGAGGAGTTAGAGAAAAGACTGAAGGAGCTAAAGGGGTTTGCAACCCCATGGGAAGAACAACAATATCAACCAACCAGACCCCACCAGAGCTCCCAGGGACTAAACATCCAGTATATTAAAAAAATACAGTATATAGGAGGGCTTGAAGAAAGGATACCATGATCGGTATGTATAAATTTATAATGTATAAATGCAATCAACTGCAGATTAAAAACAGGAAAAATATTTTTATTAAATATATACAGACTTTCATTATTTTTAAACGACAGAATATAGTAATTATTTGGACAGTATGTATACTAGGTACCATAGGTCATTTAGAAATAAAACAGACATATGCTTTGCTTTATTGAGTTTTACTCTTTTATAGGTTGCAGATACTGTATGTGCCCAAACAGGTACCTCATAAACATCTCACACAAGGCACCAGAACTTTTATATTGACTTAGTCTTTTGTTTGTTGTGAGTATGAACTGGATTGATTCATTTAAAATGCAGAAAGATAGTTTCGTGACGTGAATATAATTTTGGAGGCGCAATTTCACCCATCACAGGGTCTGACATAGGTGACACAGCTGGATCTAGTGGCCTGGGACACTCCAGGATTTAGGGTGACTTTATGCTCACTCGCTCCTCCTCATGCTTCTTATAGGAAGGGCAGGTTCTAGCAATCCCCCAACTTAACTGAAGCTAGAAGGATAGAGCTCAGAACTCATGCTGTTCACCATTTATCTCAATTATTTGTATTCAGTTACAATTTGTTCCTAAAATGAATAACTGTCCCCCCACAAAATAACATAACTTTCTTGTATGTGATATCACAAGATCCTGGAGTCTTTTTTTTCTTCTTCAGCCTCTTGACCTGTTTAGACCAGGCCCTGGCTGCTGAATTAATCTTCTTGAAAGAGAAAAGCTCAAAATGTCCAAGAGTAATTTATCTTGTCAAGGTGATGGGGTGTGAATATTTATATAATGCTTACCAAGAACCACCGGCACTGTACGTGTGCTTGTAACTTAGCTTTACAGTTCACATCATTTATTACAGTTCACATCATTGAATCGCTGTGAAAACCCCACAGTATGGTTACAACTTTGCAGACAGTAAACGGGGGCATGGTGAAGGTATGGCATTTAGACTTGTCTATAGCCATAATAATTAACGTCGTTGTTATTCAAACCCAAGCAACATGGCCCTGGGAGCTAAGTCTTATCACCGGCCTAAGCTGCATTTTTTAAACGGGGCAGATGGCGTGACCATTGAGGCCATTTTATAGACTCCATTCTTAACAAGAACACACGATCACAGAGAGTAGAGATCTCTTTGTCTATCTAAAGCATATGCTTTTGTTCTGTACGGCCTTTTTATATCTGTGGGGATGAACTCATGAATAATTGATACGTAAGAATCCGAGCTCTCTCTATACATGGAAATGTCCCAAAGTAGAAATGGCTGCCGTCATCACTCTCTGAGAAACAACTGCAACCAGGCTGGCCCTGGGAAAAAGTTTTAGGAGAAACTGTACACGTTCCTCTCTTACTTTGGGAACATTTACCAGCTGTGCTTTTAAGGGCACTGTTCACCACACATCATATTTATTGCTTTGCATGTGTTCCAGTTCTTTACCAAACATGGCTCAAGTTGGCTTCTAAAACTGCCTGAGAGTATTTTAAAAATCAGTAAATTAAGAAAAGTAAATACTAACAAATGCAAGCCATTGGTACACTCATTTCTCCCGTTCTGGTAAGAATACCATGAATGTCCTTGGAAACCCTCTTCCTCTCCCCTACATGTGTTGGGTAGATTGACCCAGAAGAGTTTCTGGAATTGCTGCTGATTCCTGATGGACTTGGATTCAGACAGATCCAGTCAGAACTTCAGTCAAGCCCTGAGTACTCTAAGCATACAGAGACTGGGTAATAGATGCTAAAGCTAGCCTTCTTAAGTCTAACCAATTTTTCTCATATTCCTACCCCTCCCAATCCTTTAAGAATTTTCGTTGCCCTTATTTAGCAGGAAGAAGTTGTGAAGAGCCATCATCCCATCCCTGAGGTTTGGGTGTCTGGTTACAGTTATTTTATCAATTATAGATATGTTGTCATGTTATGGGATGTTTGGAAATGGTCATAAGTTTAAACAGAGAGGAAGTAGATAGGATGGATTGCTAATTTTATTCTTAAACAAAGCATTGTATAGCCACAATCTTACATTGGTAGAAATCTTTTTAATTGATACAATTTGAAGTTACAATTTCTTGCATGGCACAGAACATATACTGATACAGGTTAAGTTTTTCATTGATGTAAATTTTGCATGTTGACACAAATTTGAAATTAATATAGTTGCTCTTAGATAGGCATTGTGCCTATACAGCTCATTTAAGAATACAAGGTTTAGACCCAGACCTAATGGCTACTATTACAGTTTGAGATGATGAAGTAATGCAAGTTGAGGGCCAGAGAGCAAACTCATGGTTATATTAGATTCTGACCCCAACTGGGTCTGGGGTAGCAGAGATGAAATGCAGATTTTAAAAGTGTTAACTCTGGAATATTGCAGGGGAAAGTGGGTTAGTCACATGCAGTTAGGGAAGAGCCCAACCATTGAGCGAGTTAAGGCTATTAAATGTAAAGGTTGCATGTTCGTGTCTTTCATTTGTTGAATTCAGAGCCCATAGGCAGGTGCAGAGCACGCCCGTCTGGAGCTCAGAGCGGGTTAACAAATTAGCGCTCCAATTGACCTTGCGTTCAAATTCAGAAATGGGCCACAAAATGGATAAATCCAAACCTTGCCTTATTTCTCCTACACTGATTTTGGAATGGCTAACTAGTATGACTACACTTACTATAAACTAAAAAAACAAATTCTCATCGTTATGATGTGAAAATGTTCCTTCTCTTGATTGATTTGATTTATGATTTGGTGGGATGATTGGAACACTAGAAGCTATTTTGCTACCATGAGAGGGGCCCGTCTGCTCGTGGATGGCAGCCTTCCTTGTGGAAATGAGTTTGGTGGCATTGCTTTAGCATCTGAGGATTCCCTGCTCATTTGCTGTGTTGATTAAAATAAGTTGAATTTTCTGTGACTTAGAAACGGGGGGGGGGGAAGACTCTTAATTAAGACACAGATTTAAAACTATCAAAATATGAGACACAAAGCAAGGACAGGATTGGGGTTGATCCACAAAATGCATTTGCATGCGTCAAGTCGTCTCCTGATTTGGATGTGAAGCATTTTAGCAAACAGTAAGACACATGGTTGACTCAGAGTTTACAATGTATAAAGAATGGTTCTAGGACCCAGAATCTAACAGGAATTCCTTTTATGGACCTTCAGAAAGAAGAATGCATTTGGGAGGCATCATCCTGAAGCACGATAAGACTTTCTAGCTATTTCCATCTCACAGAAATAGCATGCATGTGATGCGAAGGTGATTTATTTGTGTACACGTTTTCATGAGAGCCATAGGATTGAGCTGCACTCACATGGAGTACAGAAAGGAAAAAGAAGACATACCTTGGACAGGAAGGATGGATAGAATCACCTGCCTAACTCCTTGATCCCATAACTTCAGATACCTCAGACTCAAGAGAGATACTCTCTTCTAGGAGCATTCCTAGGGGAGGAGAGGAGTGAACCGAGTGTATGATTTCTCTATGCCCCAAAATTCCAGGTTGTCATCAATATCTCAAGCGACAAGTCTACCCCATGGAATCCCAGGGCCAAGACAGCCCACAAACACACACATCAGGAACACCAATATACAGTTTTAGATATCAGGTCCATTTACCCATTGACCTCAACAGCAGATCTATGTAGATCCCAAAACCAGCCAAATCCCCAAGACTCCCAGGATAGCTGACTCACAAAAATCTTTCCTTGCTCAATAATTCAGCAAACACTAAAAAAGACAAGTACTTCTTCAAACACGCAGTCATCGATGGTGGTCTACAGCATTTAAATCACACAGAAACAAATCGCCCAAAGAACAAGACAAAACACCAGTGTCCTCTACAGAGTAATAGAGCTCTACAGTGGGCTTAACTGGCTGATAGCTGAACTGATAAACCTGCTTGCTGTCTCACACTCTCACCACCAGGACCAAGCTCTCGAGAACTTCCTGGGCTAGATTCAAAGTCAAACATTATAAAGAAGCTCAGTGAGTTTAAAGAGAATGAAGGCAACTATGAAAATTAGTAAAAAAAAAAAAAAATCACCAAATTACAAGTCCTACCCAAAGATAAAAACCGTAAAATAGAACCCATCAGAAATCCCCCAAACAAAACAAAACAAAACAAAACGACACAATCAGTATCTAAATCCCATAAAGACTGAATAGCAACCTGATCAAACAGAAGAAATGGCACCACACCTTACTCACTGTGGCACTCAGGAGAGCTGGCCCTGCCCCTCATCTTCCCTGTGGTGGCATGGGCAAGGGAGAGATGACCGCATTCCCACCCCTCAACACCTGTGGCAGGAGGGAAAGCAAGCCCTGGGATCATGAGATCAGGAGAGCTGGCTTTGCCCCTCAATGGCTACAGCATTTAGGAGAGCAGGCCCTGCACCTTGCCTGGGCAGCATAGTAAAACTGACCCTGGTGTCATGGAGGCATGTGACTCTGCCCAAGCGTGTGAAAGTAAGAGGACTGGTCCTACTTGCTGACTGCAGCATCAGGTGATCTAGCCCAGGAAGTTCTAGAGAGCTTGATCCTGGTGGTGAGAGAGTGAGACAGCTAGCAGGTTTATCAATTCAGCTATCACCCAGGCACAGATGAGCTGGCCCACCCCCATAGCTATCCCATCAATGAACTGCTAAAGTGTATGAAGGGACTGCAGATTCAAAGCCCCAGGATCTCCATGACACAGGGCAACAACAAGATATCTAAGAAGAGTCCCAGTGAAGATGTAGCAGAGGCCAGAGGCCTTGAACCAGACCAACAAGTCATCGTAATGAACATTTGTAAGCAAAGCTGTGTGGACAAAAGGGTGTACTATGGGACACACTGTGACACACTACAGCTTCCATAGTGATATTTTGTTTTTGCTTTTTGTTCTCTTTTCTTTTGGAGGTGGGTTTTCGAAGGCACTGGGTGAATATGAAGGAATGGGGAGAGGAATGGGATTGGGTGTGTGTAGGATTATAACTGGCGCCAGTTGTAGGATTAATGGGGTCCACTCGGCCACAGGGCCCTGACTGCTCCGGAAGGCAGGGAGCGCGGGAAGCTGACCACGCTTACCCCATGCCACTTCCGGGTCGGTGTCTGGCAGAACACCACTCTGGGAGTGGGGGAGCACAGTCTGCGGTTAGGGACACAGTTGAATTGGCTCGGTGGTCCCCGGTGGTCCCCGGGCCTGCAAGGAGGCCAGGACTGTTGGGTTTTCAGGCTTCTCTGGAGTGTTCTGGAAGAGCTGAGAATGGAGTAGGGGTCCGCAGGCTGGATTTAGCCCGGGGCAGAGGGGGAACGAGGGGGATGCTCCCATGGGGAGAGTCCTTGGCTTGATGGTGGCGGGTTTGGTAGCAGCCAGGGCTGGACGTTCAGGGAGGCTTTCTTTGGGAGATTAGACGGCGGCTCTGTAGCTGAAGACCTTCTCTGTGGCTCCTCATGGTGGATCCAATGAAAAGCGACACTCCGTGGTTTTAAAACATTTATTGTCATTGTGGAAAGTGGATGAGTAAAACTGTACCCCACTTCTCAGAGTGGGCCTGAGATTAAAGGTCCTCTGCAGGGAGAAGTGTCTGGGAAGGGAAGTTCATTGGCTCAGACTCCAGGCCTTTAGGTACCTCATTATAATAGGGATCTGTCTTGAGCCTACATGACCTGTGGTTCCTGTTCTCTACCTGTGGAAGGGCGTAGGGCTTAGGGTGTTGCCCTTACATGACTGATGGTCACAAATCTATGGAAGACTGCAGCTAGTGACTGGCCAGGTTTCCTGGCAGTCAGGCGAAACACATACTGTCCCTTCAGGGTCACCAGGGTCTTAAGCCTCCCTCAGCTAGGAACCAGAGCGCCTTTCAGGGTCTCACAGGGATGCATGATGTGAAACTCACAAAGAATTAATACAAATTTGAAAAGAGAGAAAGATAAGGTATAATTAAATTGTTCAAAAACAAAGGGAAAATAAAAGAAAGAAAAGTATCACTCTAAGACTATCAACCAAAATTACTATACCCAGCAAAAATAGCCTTTGTTTAAATGAAATGGAAAAATCACTCTCAAAAAAAAAATTTAAGAAAATTCATCATTGCAACTTCTGCCTTACTAGAAGTGTCTAAAAAGGCTCTTCAAGTTGAAGCAGAAGATCTTAGTCAGTAACACAGATATCTGTGAGAATAAAACTGTAGGATGTTTCACAGACAGCATTCAAGAACTGAAAAGAGGTGTAACTTCAAAGAGTTCACATGCAAACACCATTCTCAGCTGCCAAAGAGCATCCTTTGCTGATGACTCACTGGGAATCAGTCATCCTAGGCCACATCCCTCCTGACCTTTAGCCCAAGACTAGTATCTACTGAAGGTTAAAGTGGGAGAGAGTATAGGTGCCCAGCTTCAGTTACCTCGGTTTAAAGCAAAGTTAAAGAGTTAGCCCATTTTTGAAGCCTGCGTTGCCTCATAGAATTGGCTACCTTTGAAGAAAGCCTGTGTAGGATTGGCTACCTTTGAAACAACCATTTTTTATGGTCCAGCTTTTTTGCCCCACCCCCATCTCTGAATAAGTGAATCTCCCAAGAAAATTCCTAGTCACAAGTGCTGTCTACAACACTCCATCTTGGCGTCTATTCCCAAGAAACTGTAAGACAACTTTCACTTTTCGTCTCTCTTATTTTTGGTTGTGTACCTATCCTTTAATGGCTGAGCCATCCCTCCAGCCCTCACTTTTCATCTCTTAGGGGAATGGAGCGATTTATTTGGGAAGGGGAATATTAGAGCTTCTGGGAGAGTACATGAGTCCCATAGCTTCGCAGCATGTGGCTGTATTCATGTTATTTCTATCAGAGACTACTCACCTCTTTATATCCTGCAAGCGTTACATTTCGGAGACAAAAAGGGAGTTAGTAAATGACTTCCATTGCTCAAGGAGAGAAACAACTTTATTCTTAGTCATATATAGATGTAGCAACACTGGAAAATGGTTCTTTCTGGGCTTTTAATTCCCCAACCCCTGCAAACATATCATTCTACCAGAAGACAGATACCTCTCAGCCATCCTGGCTGAGAGAGCCCTGGAACCTCTCCGGTCGGTCATACAGAAATGCCCAGCTCCTTCCCACAAGACGGAGAGCTGCCAGGTACTGTGTGTCTCTTCTCTTCCATGGAAGCCTTGCTTTGTGAGGTGCTGAGGCTAAAGAATTGTGAGCAGAAACAGATTTTAAGAGCAGGTGCATGACTCAGCAGTATCCTTCCTTCCTGTGTAATGTGAGAGGTTCTGGTAACGCTCAGGTCCCAGGAAGCAAGATTGTGATGCTGGGAGCCACTAAAGATCTCAGTTACTTGTTAGCAAGACATAGCTGAGACCGGTGCAGACTCTAGCGGGATATTCTGAAATTCTAGTTACCATATACAAACCTCTGAGCGACCGCGAAGACTCTTGTCACAAAACGCCTGTCCGATGCCACACTGCTTCGTTCATTTATGCTGACATTCTAAGCACATAATACACACCCAGGAGAGAGGGATGCGGAGGGGTACCGAAGGGGGGGATTGAGGGGGGAAGGCTCCGGCCACTGCTGGTAAACAAACACTTCCTAGTACACTTTTCCTATTCATAAAAAGAGGGGAAAAAATTCATAAAGCAGCAGCAGTGGATTTAATCTTTCTTAAAAGTGTCTCCACTTTGAAGATGTTCGTCAGAAGCCCTCTGCAAACAAGCTGCGAATTTTTGATTAAACCACTTTTCTTGCTCCCACACCTGAGAGTTGTCTCGGCCGCTGTACAAAGCAGGGGCCTGCCTTTTCATCTGGACCCGTCCATTGAAACAGCTCCCAGACTCATCCGACGCCCGGTCTTGAATAGCCCCTGTCAGTCCTACCCACCAATCACCGCATTAAAAAAAAAAAAAATCCAAGAGAAGAGAGTTTTTTTTTTTTTTTGTCATCGGAACTAATAAGCAAGCTTAATAGAGACGGAGGGAAATGCCCACGGTTTCATTTTTTTAAACTTGCGTAAACACCCAAGGACAGCTGGCAAAAACCACTTGATCGACTCGAATCTTCAGATGCCGCATCAGGCCAGGATGAAAGGCTTTCCTTTCAGCTGCATGCAGGCCTTATCACCCCGTCCTGTCACTCATACTTCCTTGGCCCACCCCTAAATCCTCCAGGATTTACTGCAGATGTACCAAGCTTGCTGGAAATAATGGTAGAAGCGAAGAGGCTAGTCAGCCATCTCTGGGTGACGGGCGGGTGCGGGGAGGGGAGGGTGATTAGCACAAAAGGTGCGCTGGGGTGACAAATGAAGAGGGGGCCTGGTCCGTTGA